>NW_012101965.1:3584466-3617982 GCF_000951045.1 Mandrillus leucophaeus | reverse complement strand
ATTTAAAGCCATATGTTATATATGCTCCAGATAAGTAATATGGTAATTAATGTTCATCTAACATAGAAAGTTCAACTAGAGGACTTTAAAGGAGTTAGGACTTAGAAAGGAAAGGTGATTGCCAACTTCATCCTTAGAAAACTCCCCTCTTTGGGGAATTCTTTCTATACTTGATTTATCCGTAGAGTGGCTTTTTCCTAGTTTTAATGAAGGGGGCTACCTCCGCTTCTGTTTTTCTCTCTTTGACTCTCTACCTTTATTAAAGAGTAACTTGGTATCACAGTTACTAGCTTACTCAGGAAGCCAGTTTTACTAAAAAACAAAGGAAAGGGAAGCCTCTCCTTTTTCCATGATCTTTGAGGTAGGTGTTTACAAATGCTAGTAGAGGTAAGCAGACCCCAGAGTCTCATTATGACAGAGCAGGGACTCTGCATTCTTGGAAAGTTGTCCACTGACAACACTAGTGGTGCCATTGACCTAGGCTAGAATGAGTCGCACTCCCTAGAGTTGCGATGTGGCAGCCCTGGGCGTGAGAGATTGGTTCATCACAGACATCAGGCTTTGGCCTCTCTGATGCCTGTTTTGTCTGAGAACCATGGACTGACCCAAATACCCTCTCTTTGATTTATTCAGTCAGAAAGTGAGAATACCAGCATTTCTCTACTCCCATCCCCCTTAATTTTACCTCCAAGGAAAAATGTGTGAGAATTTTTAAAGAAAGGCACATCTATACAGAATTTATAAGGTAACTCAGTGAAAAGGAGACCCAAAACACAATATATAATTGTCCATTCAGTTTGGCCAACAGTTATTGAGCATCTACTATAATCCTAGAACTATGCTTAGTAGTAAAGATGGGAAGAAATGAGTGTGGCCCCATCTCCCATGTTCTGTTTTCTAGCATTATACAGTCAGCCCCCTCTGCTCTGTAAGAGAATGAAACAGGACTGGCCCTTTCCCTGCAGTGGCATTGTTTTTAAAAAAACTCATAGATATTCAGGCGCACACATCAGCCTGGGACCTGGGCCTCCCCTATGAGTTGTTTCATGCTCATCCTGGTCAAAGCATTGATAGGCCCAGAAAAGTCTATAATGGGTAGATTCAATTGACAGTCTAGAGACCTGATTTTATGTCCTGGCTTCTTCCCCAGATTGTACATCATAATCTCTCTCTGTCTCAAATTCCCCATCCTTCAAACATGTCCAACAACCTGCTATGTAACCCCAACTTTAACTGCATTGCTTATGAGTTTGAATGAAATGATGTAATATGAATAAAGGACACAGGAAAAAAACCAACTCTCTATGCCAATATCAGGCACGTAAAGGGTATGGTCACTTTCTATCAAGAAATCATAGTAGTTGAGTGAACTAAATTTTTCTTTAGTGTGCCTTTAGTGAAAAATGACTAACTGAATAGAACTGCTAGCACCAGAACTTCAGCTTTCAAAATGCTAAGCTATTGCTATGAAGGAGACAGCCCTGAAATCTGTGACCTTGAATCAGGCACAACAACCTATCTGCTCTTAGGTACCAAGAGCAGACTTGCCAAGCAAATATCCCTAGAGTCAATTTCCTGATGAATTATTTAGAGTCTATGTCCATAATTGTCCCTTGTAAGAATGAGGGATGCTTAATTTTGTAGGATACTAAATGGTTTGGCTTATCTGCTTTCTCCAAAATACATGCTGACACTGTAGGAAAGCTCATAGCTGAATGAATACTGGTATAAGGAGAAGACTAAAGAGGTCATGGGCAAGAGCACGTAATAGATATCTACAAGGGACCAGTGCCACTTGGGCAGGACCTGAAGGCCGACCAAGACTGTGAATCCCCAAGCCAAGGTAGCTGAGAACAGAGAAAGTCAATGATTCCTGTAGAAGCATTCTCTTCATCTCTTTGGAAGCCTTGGCAAGAGTACTGTGGCTTTTGAAGAAAGGCTTGCTTTTTGGCAACACTGAAACAGATTTAAATTCATATTGAAACAAATGACGCAAGCATCTCAAGTTAAGACAGATTTGTTGGGAGAACTGGCTAGCCATATGCAGAAAATTCAAACTGAACCCCTTCCTTATACCTTATGCAAAAATTAACTCAAGATAGATTAAAAACTTAAATGTAAAACCCAAAACAATAAAAACCTTAGAAGAAAGTCTAGACAATAACATTCAGGACATAGGCACAGGCAAAGATTTCATGATGAAAATGTCAAAAGCAATTGCAACAGAAGCAAAAATTAACCAACGGGACCTAATTAAATGAAAAAGCTTCTCCACACCAAAAAAAAAAAAAAACCAAAAAACAACTATCATCAGAGTGAACAGACAACCTACAGAATGAGAGAAAATTTTTGCAATCTATCCATCTGACAAAGGTCTAACATTCAGAATCTACAAGGAACTTAAACAAACTTACAAGAAAAAAAAATTAAGAAAGTGGCAAATGGCATGAACAGACACTTCTCAAAAGAAGACATTTATGCAACCAACAAACATAAAAAAAAAAAGCTCAAAATCACTGTTCATTATAGTAATGCAAATCAAAACCACAATGAGCTACCATCTCATACCAGTCAGAACAGCGATTATTAAAAAGTCAAGAAACAACAGATGCTGGTGAGGCTGTGGAGAAATAGGAATCTATTTACACTGTTGGTGGGAATGTAAATTAGTTCAGCCATTGAGGAAGACAGTGTGGTGATTCCTCAAAGACCTAGAACCAGAAATACCATATTTGACCCAGCAATCCCATTACTGGGTATATAACCAAAAGAATATAAATCATTCTATTATTAAAATACATGCACACATATATTCATTGCAGCACCATTCATAACAGCAACCCAAATGCCAATCAAAGATAGACTGGATAAAGAAAATGTGGTACGTATACACCATGGAATACTATGCAGCCATAAAAAGGAATGAGATCATGTCCTCTGCAGGGATGTGGATGGAGCTGGAAGTCATTATACCTAGCAAACTAACACAGGAACAGAAAACCAAACACGAAATGTTCTCACTTATAAATGGCACCTGAACAATGAGAATACACAGACACATTGAGGGGAACAACACACATTGGGGCCTGTGGTGGAGGATGCGGAGTGGGGCAGTTGGGTGGAAGAGAGATCATCAGGATAAACAGCTAATTTATGCTGGGCTTAATACCTAAATGATGGGTTGATAGGTGTAGCAAACCACCATGGCACACGTTTACCTATGTAACAAACCTGCACATCCTGCACCTGTATCCCGGAACTTAAATAAAAATTTAAGAAGTAATAAAATAGCTTTGTAATATACATTTCACATATTAAAATACGCATTTTTTCTAGGGATAGCTTTGAAAAGAAACTTCTCTATAACGAGGAATGAATCAGAGCTTGTTAGCATGAAATCATATTTCGGGGTCTTCCTTGGCTCATTAGAGAGCAAAAGGGCTCATAGATCAAGAGATAAGGTCAGTAGCTTATAAACAAAGCTTGAAATGTTGCCATCATTTGTGTTGAGTTTACTGACAAAATTTTACAGTAAGGTTGGACCTTTAAAATTTGCTTTGATTTCAAGAGCTTCAAGTTCAGAAGCTCCAGACAGTACCTGCCATACAATGAAATCACTATTAAGCATATATGATTTCATGTGGCTTTGGAAAGTTTAGTCGGAACTATCTGTTGATCATTCTGAGCCATTGTGTTTTTAACCGCACATCTACAACCATCTGATCTTCAATAAACCTGAAAAAAACAAGCAATGGGGAGAAGATTCCCTATTTATTAACGGTGGTGGAAGAACTGGTTAGCCATATACAGAAAACTGAAACTAGACCCCTTCCTTAACACTTTGTACAAAAATTAACTCAAGATGGGTTAAAGACTTAAATGTAAATCCCAAACCTATGAAAACCCTAGAAGAGAATCTAGGCAATACCATTCAGGACATAGGTACAGGCAAAGATTTCATGATGAAAACATCAAAAGCAATTCCAACAAAAGCAAAAATTGACAAATGGGACCTAATTAAAGAGCTTCTGCACAGCAAAAGAAACTATCATCAGAGTCTGAGTCATTTTAATGTACTGTATAATGGAAAAGGACCCCATGGCTATTCAGAGATGAAAGAAGGAAATGAGATGACGAGGAAAGGAAAAATAACCCAGGTGGGGAAATGATGAAGATGGTGTTGAATTAGTGAAGTACCATGCTATAGCCAACAGTTGACAAGAGTGTTTTACTAGAGAAAAAAATGATTGAGTCAGTGCAAAAAAAGTGACCTTTCTCATATCAAAAATCCAGCAATTTATTGCTTCAGTAAATATTTATTGAGTATCTACTATGTGCCAGCCATTCTTCTTTACCTGGGTGGAAATAGCAGTGATGAAAATAAACAGAATCGCTTGGGTCTCATAAAGTTTACACTTCACTGCTAGGGATAAATAAAGTTAGGCAAACACATACTTAAATCATTTCAGGTAGTGATACAGACTATGCAGAAAAGCAAACAGGATAAGGGGACAGAGAGTGACATGGTGGTGGCAGGCGGGAGCTTTCGTAGAGAGGCTGGTCTAAGAAGGCATTCCAGGCAGAAAGGGCAATGGGTGGAGCAAGAGGAAGGCCAGAGTGTGGAATAGGATGAACAAGAGAAGAAGCAGTAGGAGGAGATGGGTTCAAAGACCCCAGTGGGGCAAAATCATGTGGGGTCCTCTAGGCCAGGGCTTCTCAAACTTTAACATGCATGCAAATCACCTGGGGATATTGCTAAAATGCTGATTTTAATTCAGGAAGTCTGAAATGGGGCCTAAGATTAGGTCTATCTCACAAGTTCCCACTGATGCTGATAATGTTGGTCCCCAGAATACATTGTGAATAGTCAGTTCCTAATCCATAATGGAGAGCTTAGATTTCATTCTATTACATGTGCAGTGTTCTGAACAAGGAGTGGCATAATTTATCTTCTTAAAGAGATCACATTTGCTTTTGTATGGAAAATAGATTCTACATGGGCACTGGGAAAGAACTATGACATTCATCAGAGCTGGAAATTAGTGGTTTGGCCTAGGGAGACTGTAGTGGGGCAGCGAGACATTTAGATCCAGGCAATATTTTGAAGATAGAGCTGATATATTTGCCAATGAATTGGATGTAGTAAACAGAAGAAAAGAGGGAAGCGTGTGTCCTTTGCTTAAGCAACTGAATAATGGTGATGCCATCAGCTGAGATGGGAAGGGGGGGTAAGGGATAGTGGATGGCATGGCAGCAGAGCAGGTGGGGGTATGGATTGAGTTGTGTCCTGCCAAGAGTCCCATTCTGAAGTCCTAATCCCCAGTACCTCAGAATGTGATCTTTTCTAGAGCTAGCGGTCTTTACAGACGTAATCAAGTTAAAGTGAGATAATTAGAATGGACCCTAATGCAATATGACTGATGTCCTTATAAAAAGGAGAAATTTGGATACACAGACACACATATACACATCTTCACACAAACATGAAGGCAGTCATCAACAAGCCAAAGAGAAAGACCTGAAACAGATGCTTCTCTCTTAGCCCTCAGAAGGAACCCACCCTACCAATACCTCGATCTTAGACTTCTAGCCTCCGGAACTGTGAGAAAATAAATTTATGTTGTTTAAGCCACTTAGTTTGTGGTGCTTTGTTACAGCAGCCCTAGCGTCCTAATATAGTAGCGGAAAAGAGAGATTGCTCTTTTAGGCAGACCCTCTTAGAGAAGGAGTCAATTTTAATGATCAGGGGAAGGAGCTTTCCAGAAAGAGAGAGCAGCATGTGAGCATGTGTGAAAGCTGTGATACAGGAACAGATGGTGTAGAATAACAATTTTATTTTGAACCCAAAAAGTAGTGACATTACTGAATTGGAGTGTTAAAATAAAAAATTCATTGGACTAGAATTCAAAAGACATTGGTATGAGTTCTAGCTCTGCCACTTACTCGTTGCATGATGTTCAGCAAGTGCCTTAAACACTTTGACCCTTAGTTTCCTCACTGGAAATAGACTATCCATGGCACCTAACCACCAGGCTTCTGTGAAGTCCAAATAAAAGAGAAATACACGTGAAAGTACCTTACAAAGTATAAAACCTTATGTAAATTTAGTTGTGGCAGTTGTTTTGTTGTTGCTGCTGCGGCTGGTGTTATTGTCCCAGCCATAATAAATAATAATGTGCATAACGCTATAGTAAGCAGGGATGTGCCAGGCGCAGTGACTTACGCCTGTAATCCTAGCACTTTGGGAGGCAGAGGCTGGCAGATCACCTGAGGTCGGGAGTTCAAGACCAGCCTGAGCAACATGGAGCTACCCCATCTCTACTGAAAATACAAAATTAACTGGGTGTGGTGGTGTGCACCTGTAATCCCAGCTACTTGGTGGGCTGATGCAGGAGAATCGCTTGAACCTGGGAGGTGGAGGTTGCAGTGAGCCTAGATTGTACCATTACACTCCAGCCCCGGCAACAAGAGAGAAACTCCAGGCTGGGCGCGGTGGCTCACACCTGTAATCCCAGCACTTTGGAAGGCCAAGGCAGGTGGATCACGAGGTCAGGAGATCGAGACCATCCCAGCTGACATGGTGAAACCCCGTCTCTACTAAAAATATAAAAAAATTAGCCGGGTGTGGTGGTGGGTGCCTGTAGTCCCAGCTACTTGGGAGACTGAGGCAGGAGAATGGTGTGAACCCGGGGAAGCAGAGGTTGCAGTGAGCCGAGATCGTGCCACTGCACTCCAGCCTGGGTGACAGAGCGAGACTCTGTCTCAAAAAAAAAAAAAAAAAAGAGTGAAACTCTGTCTTAAAAAAAAAAACAACAATCACCACCACCACCAAAAAAACAGGGATGTGTCCGCTCCAGACATGCAACTCATGGGTCATGAGCTTTGATGTTACGAGAATGCTTAAGTCTGTTTTGGCAATTGTCAAGTCATCCATCTTATTTTTTAGAAGCTAAAAAATCCAAGTTCATGTGATTTTAATTATAACCACACTTTTATTTAAAGTGGGAAGGAACAGAAGATTGTGGTAGCATAAATCATAAGTCATCTAATCTCATTTAGGTTATATGAAAACAAGATGGAAACCTTTGAAGTTAGTGTGTTTATTCGCTAATCTACCTCCCTCCCCCTGCTGCACACATCACACTATGGTTCTCAGAATTGTTCAGATGGGAAGTAACTTTTTGCAGAAATTTTTATTTTAAAAATAATAAGTTCAGTGTCTGCTCTAAATCAGTGTTCCATTAGTCAGAAATGAACCATCTTAGCTACTGTTGCATCAAATTTTGCAGCTCGTGGAAATAAGCCAAGAGGTTTTCTGACCATTGATAATGGACTAAAAGAAAACCCAAGACAGACAGATGACAGCTGCAATGTTCTTGGCACAACTAAGGTGGGATGGGAGTGGGTGTGAGGAGAGAACCATTTAGAAATACTTTTTAAAAAACAATCTTCCACACCCACAATGTTTGGGGGCTTGTTTATATGTCTCTTTTTGTATTTTTGTAACATATTATATTTCATTTTAATTTTAATTCATTGTGGTAAGACCACTTCACAGGAAATCTGCCCTTTTGACAAATATTTGGGTGTATAATACAGCATTATTGGCTGCCAGTGCAATGTTTTACAGCAGTTATCTAAGGCTCATTTATCTTGCATAACTAAAACTTTAATCCAGTTGATTAGTGATTCCTGATTTTCCCTCCCCATACTCCATGGAAACCACCAGTGTTCTATTATTTGATTCTATGAATTTGACTAGTTTAGATACCTCATATAAATGGAGTCATATGGTATTTGTCTTTCTGTGACTGGCTTATTTCACTTACCATAATGTCCTCCAGGTTCAACCATGTTGTCACAAATTACAGAATTTCCTTTTTAAGGCAGAGTAGTATTCCATTGTATGCATCTGCCATATTTTATTTTTCCATTCATCTGTCGATGGATCTTAGGTTGTTTCCATATCTTGGCTATTTGAATAGTGCTGCAATGAACATAGAGGTGCTAATATGTCTTCAAGGTCCTGACTTCAGTTCTTTTGAATAAATACTTAGTAATGTGGTTGCAGGATAATATTATAGTTCTATTTTTAATGTTTTGAGTAACCCGCTTAATGTTTTCCACAGCAACTCACCATTGTGCCTTCCCATCAATAGTGCGCAAGGGTTCCAGTTTCTCCACATCCTCATCAACACTTGTTGTCTTTTTTCTCATAAAAGCCATAATGACAGCTATAAGGTGGTCATTCATTGTGGTTTTGATTTGCATTTCCTAATAATCAGTGACACTGAACATTTAAAAAAATTTACCTGTTGGCCATTTGTATATGTTTTAGAGCTTATTTTAATCTATTTCACATTGTCCTCTATTTTCTGTAATAAATTATGTTTTGTTAGAAGATGCCCATTTGAATGGTGACACTTTAGTTGGCCAGTGGAGAGTAATTTCCAGACTGAGTCACCATCAGCTGCATGTGCTGCCTTGCTACTCATGCCCCCACTCATAAGAGCAGGATGACAATTCAGTCTCCATGTACTAGGGGTCCTCTGCTCCTCTGCTGATATTCAGACTTTATAAACTGAAAAATGACATGAATCAATGAACAAGACTAAACCATTCCTAATATCTTGGTAATGCAGTGTTCAAAAGATGTTCTTTTCAGATGCCTAGAGCAAGGCTAACCACCTGTTATACACTAACTAGTAATTGATCATCTATAACAATAGATAACATTGACTGGACACTGTTAGGTGATTCCCACACATTATTTTGTTAAATCTCAAAATAACCCTGTAATATTTTAAGTGCTATCAATATCCTGTCATTCCAATTAACCAAATCTGTGTGTCTATATACATATATATATCTCTTATAAATATGTGTGTGTATATATATATGTATATATATAAAATTCAATCCTCTCTACAAAATACTAGACTTTTCTTATTTTCACCATATGGCTGTTATATTCCCTGAGACACTGACCCTGAGAAATAATCAGTCAATTACCGTGGAAAATTTTAATGATTTATATTCAAAGATTGAAGTCTTACTATATGTAGCAATTTCTGGTGAAGGAAAAGGAAGTAAATGATTTCTCTCCAAGTGGCTCAAACAGAAAGTAGTTGGAAGTAGTTCGTGTTGCGTGTGCAATTCTCTGACTCTCTTTTTCAGGCTGATCATTTCTTGGTAGCATGCCTGACTATATCTAGGCAGTTACATCCCAGAAGGTATATTCTCATAGTCAAGAAAATGTGACAGACACCTCTCGTACTTTAAGTCAAGATATTATAGCTATCTTTACAGTTATACAATCATCATGATCTTGCAAATCTGGAGTCCTCCTGGTGTCACCTTTTCTGATCCAAAGGTTCAAAATCGCTTCAATTCTGTCAGCATGTCAAGTGCTTATAGTTTCCGAGATGGCGCTGGTGATTTCTAAGGGTGAAGTTGCAAATCTCTAAAATTCCTCTCTGGAGCTTCTTCTGGAGATCACACACTCAAATGCTTCCAGGAGCCAAAAGCGTGAGGTACAAGAATGAGTGAAGCCAACTGGGTTCAATACAAGAGACAGTGATGGCGCTGAGGCCCCTGGAGAGTATGTGCCCCCAACTAGAGTAGCAGCTGCTGCTCTGCTACTGCCACACGATGTCATGAGGGAATGCAGGCTCCATGTGGCCAATTCCAGTCTTTTTTTTTTTTTTTTTTTAAGAAAATCTGGAAATTCAGATGTCTGTGTAAAATATACTGATTTATAAATGTTGGCAACTAATACAGATTCCTTTCTTTCAAATATAATGCAGCAAGTTCACCAGGTCACTACTTTGCAACTTACACTTTAGGGATTCTCTGTGGGGAAGAAGGTGCCAAAATATTCTCCCCCACTTGCCTCAGCAGCTTTTCCTCTCTGACCTCTCACAACCAGAAGGATATCATAAGCAGACCTCCCTTCCACTAGGAAGGATATGAACTTTGAGGAAAGTGAGGAGCAGGTCCTTCAAAGAAAATCTTGGGCTTCCAAATCCAGCCCTTTCCCTACTGCCTTTGGACAGAACAGTGTGTAACTCAAGATCATCACAGACAAGAATGTGTGCATGTTTGGGTTTCTCCAAGGAAGTACAGCCTTGTTGAGCACTGCAGGGCCTCTGGCTGAAATAAGGAAGTTGGGGAAGTAAAGAAAAGGATTCTATTTTCAATGTATTGGGCTTAAGAGAACAGCAAAACTTCCCAATTAAAACAACTTAAGACATTTTGGGTAGATTCTCGATGAGATTAAAGACTAAAAATTACATATTTGGCAGCTATAAAAATAGAAGTGATATACTCACTCCCTCAATGGGGATACCTTAGGTGCCATACTTGGTGCCACAGTCAGGACTGGGACAATTGGTAAATGAATGTGGACTAGACCCACCCATAGCAGTGAGACCTTACAGTGAGCTGGAGAGGATATCTCCAACCATGCCATGCAACAGAATGCAGGATTTGGAACCTTGGGAACTTCTAGGTGATTCTTTACAGAAAAGCAAAGTCTAGCCTCAGGGAACCCAGAAATGGTGGCGTTCCCGTATCCAGACCTGCAGTAGAAACCACAGAAACCTATGTAGAGTGGGACCCTGAAAACAGCCTACTTACTAGATCCCAGATAAACAAACTAGTTAAAAATGAGTTTGGCAAACTCTTAGAAAGCAGGGAACTGTGTAATCCCTTAGAAAAATTCTTATCAAATGTTTCAAATGAATCCCTTCTGCACTTTTACTCTCTATTCCTCAAGCAGCATTCTCCACAGTTCAACTTTTGCTTTCCTGCACCACTTGGGGAAGGAGCAGGAACAGAGAGAGTGACAAAGGTCCTCTGGTCCTCACAATAGGTTCTCAGACCCCATAAAGGCCCTCAGGGGTCAATTGTAGTGTTTCCCCAATGATGCTGCTGGGAGCTGCTTGGTTCCACACCTCTCCCTGGGGAAGGGCTGCAGTGATAGTACACCTGTTTACAGGGCAGAGCAGGCGTAAGTAAAACAAACCTCAAAGAAGATGAAGGACAGCTTTCCATTTTTTTCCTTAGGTCTTTAGAATTCATTTGTTATACTATTCTTTAAATGATTCTATAAAATACATCTTGAGCACTTAAAAAGTAAAATGGAAAAGACAACTTAAGCCATCTTTTAAATCATAGCAAATGCCAAGAAATGTCTCAGAGGCCCGGTGATATCCCTTTGCTTAAAGCTATTTTCATTATTATTATTATTTGCCTTGGCAGTCAAATTCTTTACAAGTAGTCTGATCTACAAATAGTATAATAACTTTGGGAATGTCAGCCTTGACATTTTATTGGTTTAGGCTTCCTGCTGGTTCACGTAGGCTATTTCAGGTTCTAAAACCACACACTTTCTACCCATTCATTATCTAGAGGTCCCCACGTCCAGGCAGCAGAGAATGGGCATTGATGGCTTTTCCTAGTGTAGGACCTCTATACATCTGTCCAGATGTGGGGGAATAGAAATCTATCCTCTGAATTCTGCGTATTCTGAGAGAGCTTGAAGTCAGTTTGTCTGACTAGCAATATCCTGGTCAACACAGGGAGGCAGGAAGTGAGATGAGACCAGCCAGGCAGAAGGATTGGCCCTTTATAGCAAGAAGCCAAGAGTCTACGTCATCTGGTCCAAAGAGGTAGAATCCTCCTGCTTCAGGTTAAGACAACAGTAATGGCCAACCATTGGAGCAGATGGACAGGAGCTTCTGAGAGGCTCAGAGCACTAATGACGTCTACACAATCATAGATCTAGGGATCCAGCCCTGATCTTGGAGGATGGGTGGAGATATGGTTCACCTCTAGAGAAATTGGATTGAAAACATTTGATGAGGGGTCAGGATCATTTTGCCATCAACTTGGATTCAGATTTGGTCCCAGCTCCACCCATGAAACTTGAATAGACTCCAGGGCCTAAAGCAGAAAACTACTCAAACAGTCTGCTTTCTCTTGGCATTAAGGACACTGCTTCCAAGACACGCTGACCTTGAAGGTTATGATCTCCCCCAAGTCACCAAAGAGAAAGTAGGAGTGGAGTAGCTTCCATACCCTTGTCAAAGGGGGAGATGGATCTTTTAACCTGACAGACCTCACTCTCACTGGGCCAAGGTGGGGACCAAGACAAATTTATTATGCCTAAGAACTGCTCAGGCCAAGAACAGGAGCAGTAAAGAGGCTGAGGTAGGAAAGGTGGAAATGAGAGAAAAGGGGTGGGTTATTATTAAAAAAATTGGCTAATTCAGATGACCATCTTCAAAGTGTCCCCGAGTTAAAGTGAGATTGCATGGACCTAGCATAAAAGCTATTAGGTTGATGCAAAAGTAATTGTGGTTTTTGTCATGAAAGTAATGGCAAAATTGCAATTACTTTTGCACCAGCCTAATAACTCCAACAGATTGAGAACAATACTGTAATTCATGAGTTAAGAAGGTCTGGGTAGCATTCACACATAATGAGTATTTTATAATTTATGTCTACCTGGGCTAAAGCAGGCAAACCTGTACAGTCATGCATCACTTAATGGTGGGAATACATTCTGAGAAACGCATCACTAGCCTATTTCATCACAGTATAAACATCAAAGAGTGCACTCACACAAACCTGAATGGCATAGCCTACTACACACCCAGGCTATGTGGTCTAGCCTATTGCTCCCAGGCTGCAAACCTGTCCAGCATGTTACTGTACTGTAGGCAATTATAATACAACAGACAGAATTTGTGTATCTAAACATAGAAAAGGTACAGTAAAAAGATGATACAAAATATTTTAAAAAGTTACACCTGTCTAGGGCACTTACCGTAAATGGAGCTTGCAGGACTGGAAATTGCTCTGGATGACTGAGTGACAGAATCAGTGGTGAATGAATATGAAGGCCTAGGACATTACTGTACACTTCTGTAGTCTTTATAAACACTGTACACTTAGGCTACACTAACTTGATAAAAAATTCTTTCTTCAAGAATAAATTAACCTTACCTTACAATAACTTTTTTTCTATATGAACTTTTTACTCTTTTATAATTTGTTTACTCTTATAATACTCTTTTACTCCTTTATAATAACACTTAGCTTAAAACACAAACATACAACTCTACAAAAAATATCCTTTATACCCTTATTTTATAAGCTTTTTTCTATTTTTAATTTTTTTTAACTTTTGAAACTTTTGTGTTAAGAACCAAGACACAAATGCACACAGTGATATTGATCATCTTGACCCTAGGCCTACCCAGGGTCAAGATGATCAATATCACTGTCTTCCACCTCCACATTTTGTCCCACAGAAAGGTCTTCAGGGGCTATAACACACATGGGGCTGCCATCTCCTGCTATAACAATACCTTCTTCTGGATACCTCCTGAAGGACCTACCTGAGGATGTTTTACAATTAACTCTTTTTTTTCAGAAGTAGGAGTGTATTCTAAAATAAAGTATAATATGGTAAATACATACACCGTAGTTCTTTATTCTTTATAACGTAGTTCTTTATTCTCATTATCAAATATCATGTGCTGTACAAAATTGTACATGCTATACTTTCATATGCCTGGCAGAACAGTAGGTTTGTTTACACTAGCATAACCACAAACAGTGTGATGCACTGCGCTACAATGGTTACAATGACTACGAAGTCACTAGACGATAGGAACTTTTCAGCTCCATTATAATCCTACGAGACCATCATTGTACATGCAGTTTGTCATTGACCCAGACAGTCTTACACAGCACATGACTATACTTGGCCTGCCCCCGCTTTCTAGGTCCATGTCATACTCTTGCCACCCATGTTTGTTAAGAACTCTTTGGCCTCATGTATCAAGCACATTGCCAAACTGGCTTAAGCATAAGGAGGGGATGTATTATAAGGACCCACTGCTTTGTAGAACTCAGGTTTAGTAAATCTCTTGCTGAGACTTGGGAGGGAATCTCAAGAATGAGAGAGCCTGTTTCTGCTTCTCTGAACATCTGCTTCATTTTTTTCTCTCTCCAGACAGGCTTTCTCTGACTCTGAGGTCTACATGTTAGCTCTCTCTCTCTTTCTCCTACTTTCTTCTCTCTGTCTCAACTTCAAAACACAGGGAGAGAATCTGCCCGGCCCAGCTTGGATCTGGCGCACATCCCTTGTTCAATCAGAAACAGCTAAGGAAGGGGCAGTCTATGTACTGCATCATGACCCAGAGGAATCTTAGTGACCTGTGTTTCTCAAACTTTGATATGCACATGCATCACCTGGTCATCTGCTTTACATATAAACTCTGATGAAATCTGGGATGAAGCCCTAGATTCTACATTGTTAATAAGCCCCCAGTTGATACTACTGCTGCTGGTCTGTGAATCACATGTAGCAAAGTTCTAGAAGATGGGTTGGGGCAAGTCCCAGACATGACGAAGCCATTTTTTTTTTCCTGTGCCAAATGCAATATGTGGCCTTTTTATGCCATTCTTCTGGCTCCTGGATACTCATCACACCTTGTCACAGAGTGGGGTTTCTTCAAATGTGCTTGTCTTCTCTGAGTAGACCCTCATGTCCTCTAAAGACTTCTCCCTTAGACTCTTCTAACCACCAATCTCAGAAGAACTCCCAGTCTCTGTTTTGTCCTCATCTAGTTTTCATGGAAAAAAGTGATCTGATGAGCACCATTAATGGTAGTCTAGTCCATGAGTATTCAATCAAAAATATTTAAAAAATATTGATGTATTTCCTTTTTTATTTACAAAAATAAAAATGCTATATGGCTAAAGAAATGAATCTCTAATGGGGGAATTTCAATCATTGTGGTAGGTAGACAAAAAATTTAAGACAGAAACAGTGCTACCCAATTGTGCTTTGGGGTCTGGAGAAACCGTGGATACTGGTTGCCATACTGACTGACTCGTTGTTGACTCAGAAGTGGGCTGAGTTCACCCCTATCATGGGCTGAACTGACTTCAGAACCAAGGGCGGTGAACAAAGAGACCTGTCCATGTCCTAACTAAAATCATCCAGGTAATATATGTGAAATTCATCGTCTACATTCAAAATTACATTTTGTTGTGTGTAATATCACTTGAGTATTTTCATAAAGAAAACTACATTAGATAAACACTCAGCCAACAGAGGAGTACAGATGGGCAGTATTGGTACCTGAATCCTTAGTGTTGTGCAGGGCATAAGAAGTGCTGCAATTATTACATTTATCTTAAAGCCTATAAATGTTTTTTTAAAATCCAATTGAAATAAGTTGGTCATAGCACTAAAGTTTCCTAAATAGGAGCTGTCTTTTTGTCTCTTTGTGAGCATTTTAATGAAAATACTCCCCCAATATCCTATAGGCATTTCTCTAAGCCTTCCCAAGAAAGTGATTCTCTGCAGTCTATGTAAGAATTCATTGATTTCTAAAGACTAAAATGTATTGATCTTCTATATAAACACCCAGAATCCATTTGAAAATGCTACAAGATTTTGTTGCCTCTTGCACCCAGTGGCACAAAAATCTTGGAAGATGATAGCTGCTTCCAGCAAGGCCCTGTGTTTACTCAGGTTTCTTCATTTCTCATATGTGTGTGTTTGCACGCCAAGCTGGGAGCATGTACTCCCATCATTAGTAACCTCTTACAAAATAGACTTCCTCAATTTACTGCAAATTCTGAAGGAATAAAAATGAAGCAAATAAGTGCGGTCCATCTTTCTTCAGGACCAGATGCTCCTGCAGTGTGTATCTGGCAATTCTTTCATCCACCTATTAGACCAGCTGGAATGGGGAAAGAGGAATGCTTTGAATAAGAATACAACAGTTGCAGGAAGATTTTTCATCAGCCAGGGCTGTTGATAAAACAGTCAGTTTGAGGTTAGGAGTGACGCATATTGGAGTCTCTGCCTAAGACATCAAAGTTACTCATCAGAAGACCTGAAAGTAAATCGTAGTCTCCCTATTGTTTGTTTGTTTGTTTAAGCTAGTGTCATTCAGGCAATAGCATGCATCCAGGCTAATGCTAACCTAGAATTTGCCAGCTCATAATTCTATGAATAATTTTTCAAAGTATTTCCATCTAATCTCAGAGAGATAGACATTTTCAATTTGAGTAGTTAATTCCTCTAGTTACAGAAATTGCTTGCCAAATGTGCATATTAATTTGCCAATTAAAGGAGTCACCTGGATAATGGCCAGCAATGTCTCACGTGGCACATGATGGCTCTCCCACACACCCAATCCAGGTCTATTCCAGGCAAAATACATAATTTTGTGTAGAAAATAAGACTTAGACTGGGGTTTAATATGAGAAAAATGAGAAGAATAAAGACAATTTATTACTGTAGTGGTGGCAAACCTGGATCCTGGAATCACACATGAACTGAATTGTGATGATAAAACTTCCTTACTTGTGTTGTTTAGGTTCATCACCTGCAAAATAGAAATGTTTGCTGTGAAGTACACTGAGATCAGGTGGGAGACGTGTATACAGAGTCTGCACACAGGGAGAGCTCAGAGCTTAGAGCTGTTGCTGTACTTTTCTGATCCCACCAGCCCAGCTCTACTCAATCTTCACCAGCCCTAAGGAAAAGAGAACAGAAACAAACAAACAAACACAAGCAAAGGCTACATGGGAGAGAGAATGGGAAGAACTGTGAAGAACTTTCTAGAACTGTTGTCATACCCTCAGAAGTAATAGAACGAAGTTAAAGTCTTCTTTTCACTTGCTCTTTTGCAACCAGGCTGACCCAGTCTGAGCAGCAGACTTTACATTTTATGTTTGCATTTCTCTCTTTGTGACTATTCTCGTAAGAAAAGGACTGTCATGCTGCTGTTTTCCAAAAATTCAGGGGCAAATACCACTGGGGGAAAAAACCCTCCAAATAGCTGTTTCCTTATTCATCCATGACTGTCCTATAGTGCCATCTGCCCTCAGAGCTGAGCTTAGCAGAGCTCTTGGGAGCTCCACAGGCCTCTGGGATGCAGCTTTTTGAGGTTGGATAGGACAAGGTAACTAGAGGTTTCAGGACTATTCTAGAAATGTTGTTCCTTTGGAGGTCCAAAGTTTTCCATCATTTTTTCTACATGGGTAGAATAATGAAAATGAGTGTGAAGAGGAGGCTGAGGAGGAGCAAACAGATGAGTACAAACATTATTTTTCTCATCTGCGAAGGAAATAGCTTCTTTGGACATAGACTCCACTTTGACAAAGCTGCTGCATCCAAATCCTATACTGTGAACAACTTTCAGTCATCTAGCCACATTCCTGGCATGTACACAAAAGGTGACAGATATTCATAGTTTGGAATACCCAAAAGCATTTATATCCTTTAGAAGGATTTGGAATGTAGGAAAAACAGAGCAAGTTACTGTTCAGCTAGTTCAAGCCTGGCTTAATTCCAAGCATTTCAAATTCAGAGCATCTGGAACTTTCTTCGATGTACTACCAAGTACAGAGCTTACAGAAGCATGCACTTTGATAATCCCAACCAGGGTGGCCATATACAAGGCCACTGAGCCCTTGACAACATGCTTTCTGTCTCCAGATCCCTACAGCAAGGTGTTTGTGAGGCTGGTTGCTCAGGCACCAGGCGGTGCTCTCCACTCTGCTCCCGTCCCACTGCTAATAAAACCCGTGGGAGCCAATTATAATGCAGTTACTCCTCTAGCAGAGGTTCAGCCCGTGTTTTATAGAAGGCACCCATATTGCTCACTAGAGACCCTGGAATCAGAGTTCTGTTCAGTGTCTGCTTGTATTCACTGGAACTATCACATTACTGAATCTGCAAAGAACACAAAACTTGGCTTTTTTTGAGTATATGTGGGTAAAACTCGTTGATGGTGAGTGTGAGGCACTTTGACTTGTTTACCAAAACATCTTTGAAATGAGAGTAATTTCAGTAACTGAAGTGATGACATTTTGTTTTAGCCCTCTCCTCTGAGTGGATTATGTGAAAATGTCTAAACAAGCAAAAATGCTCTTTCTGTACATTGCAAAATGGCAGCCTTTAAAGGAACTACTAATATTGTTTATTTAAGGGAAAACATTTAAGAAAGTGTAGTAGCCATGCAGTTAAGCAAGATTTTAAAAAACTGCATTCTAAGGAGATTCAATCTAGCTTTGAGAATCTACAGAACTGGAACAGAATAGTGGTTAGGAAGTTAAAATGCGGTTATGTTTTCAGTGTGGACATCCTAGCTCGATGGATCCCAGCAAGATGACACAGGTATTCCGTTCACATTTTGATACTACATCTGTCCTGGACAGCTCTATCTGCCAAGTCTGAAAAACACAGGTGTGAGAAAAGATAAGGAAGCAGTCACAATTCTTCATACGTTTTCTGAATCTCCTTTAGAGGATGAACCTATATTAGTGTTACTTTCTTCAAGAAGTTTTCTGTCAGAAAGGAGTTTTATGAAGGAAACGAGTTCTGATTAGGATAGTCCATTTTTGTCTTCCCAAAGCTTTGATCTGTCACAGACCAAGAATCTGACAAAATGGATCACAAAGTTTTGAGAAGAGACTGAAATATTCCCATTGTGTGACCAGTGCCATCTTAGGTTCAGACTTGGAGAGCGGAAGAAGTGAGAAGGGGAGACCTGATTGTTGTTTGTACATTTTTCACTGGCAGATAGCCTTGAAGCCTTTCCGAAGAGAGAGCTATTCTGTTCCTGTCAACTTTCTAGCTTTCTGTTATTAAAGGAGGGTGTGTATAGACCTCATATCGGTAAAGTAATACCTTTATCCAAAATAAATTATCTTTACAAGTAACTACAACTTGCCTTCCAAATAACAAAGTGATCCTTAACTTTGAGACAGGTCTTGCTGCAATAGATGACCTGTCTTGAGGAGCAGACAATAAAGAACAGAATTTAGCACTTTTTAAATGATTTGGGATCGTCTTCTCAGCCCGGATGAAAGCTGTTCAGAGTCGCAAGGAATGTCTCTGGGTTGACAGCAAGAATAAGGTGATGCTAGTTCGTAGGAGCTGGGGACACTAACCCTCTGGACTCTGTATCGAGTATGAGTGGCCTCTGCTCCCAAGTATCTGACTTGGGAGATGAAGGGCTCCTGGATTTGCTGACTAGGGGGTTTCCCTGTACAATTATTGTAAAATTAAACACAAACACTGGGCTCGTGTTCATTCCATTTGTGATTGTGGTATCTCAAATGGAGGCCACTAGACCTGAGTCTTCTTCCCTTGAGAACAGCACTTGAGTTAAGTCACATAAGACAGATCCCACTTATTCCTGGAGATGTCTATCTGTCCCAAAAGCAGAGAGCAGAGTGTGCTCATGATCGCAGCAATGAGAAGGAGCCACTGGTTGCAGGAAGTAAGCCACTTTTACTAAGCAGGGCCTTTACGTGTCTCTAAACAGTGTTGTTCATCTTTTTGCTTTTATTCACTAATAAACACATGAGAAGATGAACATTTGCTGAGCAGGAAGCAAATAATAAAGACACACACACACACACACACACATATAATCACCTCCCAATGAACCTATCTCCAAATACCAACACACACAACGGGAGGTTGGGAATTCAACATATGAATTTAGGTGGGGGCAAAGGGAGACAAAAATATTCAGTTCATAATACATGCTTATCACATTTGTGAATTACACAGAGCCCCAAGGGAGAATATGCCCTGTAATTTTGTGTCCAGTCTGAGCTCTGCATATCATGTGAGAAAATGAAAAGCAGAACTATATTTAGAGGAAATAAATTAATTGGGCAATGTTCTAGAAACCATATCATAGAAATAATTGAAGTTCAAGAAACCACAGTTCTTTATCATTAAGAAAGAACTAAGAGGGAGCACAATCCACAAATATTATTTGTGGATACTTGGAGAGTTGCCTGAAGAAGAAGGATTTGACTTCTCTGTAGTCCCAGCATGTGGAATAAGTGAAAGTTATAGAAGGAGGTAGATTTTGGAAAAATAGAAGGCAGAACTTCCCAGTAAAGAAAGCTCCTCAAAATTGTAAATTAGTAAGCTCTTCAGCACTGAGCTCATTTAGGCAGGCAATCCTCTTTCAGAGACGTTCTAATGGAAATATTTAAATTGGACAGAATTTGAAACTAGATTTCTCCACATTCTGACTCTAAGATGTTACATTTTAAGAGTCTGCTCTTTAATAATCAATCTTTAAATGATTTGTATAGGTATGGAAGAGAGAATATAAAGACCAAAGTAATCTATAATATTATTTTTGTCTTGAATGAAGGGTAAGAAGGGAGATACAAAATGTGTTCTTCCTTAGAGGTACAGTTAAGATGAAGCATTCAAAGGAAATGGAAGTGTTCTGATCAAGTGGGTAAAAAGGATTATAAACTTAGGAATGAGTTGATAGGAAAATCTCACCTCAGAGAAATCGTGGGATAAGAGTTTTGTTGTTGCTGTTGCTTTGTTTTGTTTAGAGGCCTACATTTTGTTTATTGCATGGCCTGTATCTCTATTATAGAAAAGACAAACTGATGGCTGTTTATTACCCAATAAATAGTCGGTGAGTTTGTTGCAAGAAAACTTAATCTCAGTCAATAGAAAATAAAATCGATCTGTGAGTTATCTGCCATCACTAAGGAAATGTAACCCTTACATAATCTCACTTTTATGTAATCAGTTTCTACACTGTAGTCCACTGGCTCTTTTTTTATGTTGGGAATATATAAAAATTCATTTTATTCTAACAAAGATATGTGTTTCAGATTAATTTGCTTTCTCTTCTGAAAATTAAGTTCTATGTAATTAAACCAACTGAAAATACAAACAACCTAAAAGATATCAATTAGAAGGAACTTGCTAAAACACTTGTGGATCCAATGGTTGACTAAACGTACTAGAAAATGAGATAATAAGGGCAGGACAGTATCTATTTTATCTGTCACTATATAGCTTGCCCTTCATAGTGCCTGCTACCAGGAGGTCTTCAATAAAAATTTATGTTATCAGGGCTGGACACGGTGGCTCATGCCTGTAATCCCAGCACTTTGGGAGGCCAAGGCAGGTGAAACACCTGAGGTTGGGAGTTCGAGACCAGCCTGACCAACATGGAGAAACCGTGTCTCTACTAAAAATACAAAAATTAGCCAGGCGTGGTGCATGCCTGTTATCCCAGCTACTCAGGAGGCTGAGGCAGGAGAATAGCTTGAACCTGGGAGGCGGAGGTTGCGGTGAGCTGAGATGGCACCATTGCACTGCAGGCTGGGCAACAAGAGCAAAACTCTGTCTCAAAAAAAAAAAAAAATTGTGTTATCAAATGAATGGAAAACTATTTTCAGGGAAATATTAACTCAGTTGATGAAATATGTGAAAACATCAATCAAATTCATTCTAGAGAATTGGTTTAATTACAGTGGTTTATGTTGCTTTTTCAGGAGTTAACTGCCCACTTGATGGGTTTCTGGTTTCTCTCTATTTTCTTGGTTCTGTTTGCTGTTTTGTTATTGAATGGGCAACAGATGTTTAAGAAGATATGAAACTCAAATTCAATTTAAATATTGATTATGTCTCAAACTAGTTATAGATTCTATTAATAGAAAGTTTGCTTTTATGAAACCCTTATGAGTCCAAAACAAAGGATATCTAAAGCAAATATGTGGATAATATGGATTATGTGGGGAATGCATTGTTGCGGACTATGGTCACAGTATAAAAAAAATTGAAACAAAAAATGTGTATTTGGATGTCTTGAGGTGAGAAAACAAATGCACAATGTTATTACAGAAGGTAGAAGATTCAGTCAGAAAACACACCGAGCTGGGAGTTGGGAACTCTGAATTTTCATCAGAGTCATTGGTGTCATTTAGCATCTTGGACCTCAATTAACTCATTGATAAAATGAAGGCTAGGACCTAGTCACAGAAGATAAGACTAAAGCAATGGTTGTCAAAGTTTGTTTTCCTTCAGCCTCACTTGAGAACTTGTTGGAAATGCCAGTTCTTTGGTCAGTTGCTGGACTTATTCAGTCATAAACTCTCGAATTGGGACCCAGCAATCTGTTTTAATTTTTTTTGAGGGGGGGCTTTTTTTTTTTTTTTTTTTTTTGAGACAGAGTCTTGCTCTGTCACCCAGGCTGGAGTGCAGTGGCATGGTCTTGGTTCACTGCAACCTCCACCTCCTGGGCTCAAGCAATTCTCCTGCCTCAGCCTACCAAGTAGCCGGGATTATGGGTGCCCGCACCATGCCCAGCTAATTTTTGTATTTTTAGTAGAGACAGGGTTTCGCCATGTTGGCCTGGCTGGTCTCAAACTCCTGACCTTGGGTGATCTGCCCGCCTCAGCCCCGCAAAGTGCTGGGATTACAGGCGTGAGCCACTGTGCCCAGCCAGCAATCTGTTTTGAAAATCCTCCAGGTGTTTCTGATGAATATTTAATTTTGAAAACCATGAGCTTTGGGTTCTCTGGGAAACAAGTGGTGAGGGTTTTCAAGGTTCCTTTTCCCCTCTGCTCCCAACAGCTCTTGAAACAGAACCTCCTACAACCTGGGCGGCAGCATCCTGCTAGCCAGGAGTTGAAGTTAGACGTATAGAAATAGCAGCTGTTCTTTCTGGAGATATATTGTGCAGCATGGTAACTATGGTTAATGACGACATATGGTATGTTTGAAGATTGCTTTAAAAAGCAGATTTTAAATGTTCTCACTACAAATAAGTGATAAGTATGTGAGGTAATGTTACTAGAAAGGGGTCCCAATCCAGACCCCAAGAGAGGGTTCTTGGATCTTGTGCAAGAATGAATTTGGGGCAAGTCCATAGAGCTAAGTGACAGTACGTTTATTAAGAAAGTGAAGGACTAAAGAATGGCTACTTCATGAGCAGAGCAGCCCTTATGGCTGCTGGTTGCCCATTTTTATGGTTATTTCTTAATTATATGCTAAATAGGGGGTGGGTTATTCATGAATTTTCTGGGAAAGGGGTGGGCAATTCCTGGAACTGAGGGTTCCTCCCCTTTTTAGACCATATAGGGTAACTTCCTTATGTTGCCATGGCATTTGTAAACTGTCATGGCACTGGTGGGAGTGTAGCAGTGAGGACGACCAGAGGTCACTCTTATTGCCATCTTGGTTTTGGTGGGCTTTGTCTGGCTTCTTTACTGCAACCTACTTTATCAGCAAGGTTTTTGACCTGTATCTCGTGCTAACATCCTATTTCATCCTGTAACTAAGAATGCCTAACCTCCTGGGAATGCAGCTCATCAGGTCTTTTTCCCAGTCCCTATTCAAGATGGAGTTGCTCTGGTTCCAATATCTCTGACAGTAATGCATGTGTTGATTCATTAGGTTGATTGGTCATTCCACAATTAGTACATATTTCAGAACATCACGATGTACACCACAAATATATACAATTTTTGTTTGTCAATTAAAATAAAATTTTAAAAAAAGAAAGAGATAGTTCTCTTACTCTTCGTCATTTCTCCTCCCTACAACTCACATTCACCAATACCAGCAAATTGTTCTCAAGTGGCTACTTCCTGCTTGCTGATGGCTGAAATTCCTTCTGCTAGGAGAAAGCCTTTGGGTCCAAGAATTAGATTAGTGTTGTTATATATTTATATGTTAATATTAGGTTAACAATATACTAATAATATAATGAGGTAATTTTTCTTCGAATGCTTTTTAGTCATGCATAAAAAATTGCTTTGCGAGTGTGATGTCAGACAAGACAAAACCAGCTGAAGGCAGAAAGAATGATGAGGGCTATCAGAGAGCTGTAGAGAGAAAAAAAGAGGCTGTAAGCTTTCAAGACTTTATGCCCATGCCTTGAGTTACCTTCAACATGCATGTTGATCAAGGAGGCATCGTGAAGATAGATTATTTTCCTGTAGGTACAAAATAACACTGTTCTCTTTCATATGATTCTTGAAGGTTTTTGGTTTGTTTTGGTTTTTGTTGTTGCTTAATCCACAAAAGAGCTTCCTTGCTGAAGTATAGGTTAATCAAATGTTATTAAATCCATAGTTTATCCCTCTTCATCATCATTACGAGAAATCAAAGGTCAAAGATGGCTGCCTCTTCATTCCTTTCCACAAACATTAGACCAGGGTGTCCAACCTTTTGGCTTCCCTGGGCCACACTGAAAGAAGAAGAATTGTCTTGGGCCACACATAAAATACACCAACACTAATGATAACTGATGAGCTAAAAAAAAAAAAAAAAAAAATCGCAAAAGTCTCATAATGTTTTAAGAAAGTTTACAAATAAGTATCGGGCCACATTCAAAGCCGTCCCAGGCCGCATGCAGCCCGTGGGCCGTGGATGGGACAAGCTTGTTCTAAATATTTTCACCACAGCAGTCTCTTAGATATATTCCACTTTCTAAGTATTCCATTTGAGGTAACATTTCTGTTTCATTTCAGGTTTCAAATATATATCATTAATGTACATTTCAGGTTATTTTTAGCTTATAATATGTTAAAGTTCAAATCAAGCTGGCACTGCACAGTGCCTAAGACAGGATCTTGAGCAGCAAACACTTAATAACATTTGTGATGATACTTCAAATTTTTTCTGTCCAAGCTTTTACGTATTAGAATAAACAGATTAGCTTTCCTTTTTACTTAATTGTTCCCTGTAGCTAGAATTTGTGGATGGTTTATATTCAGGAAAAATGATAGCAAATGAAGGAAAATATGACTCAAAATATGTGCTACATGTGCATTTATATTTCATCTACAGCTATTAAAATATTATTTCCCAGTGTTTGGTCGATGGAAAGAACACACTTAAGAAACTTCAAAGTAACTCTGTTCCATAAGTGGGAATAGTAATTTCTGTGACGTATGAAACTTTACAATTCATAAAGTGCTTTCAAGTACACAATCTCATGTGCCCCTCCCAACAGCCCTGTGAAGTAAGTGTAGGGTAATGACTTCTTATTTACTTGGCTGGAGAATATGGTTGGAGAAAATTCAATGACTTGCCCAATGTCACACAGTGAGTTGTGAAACCCTTCAGTGGTCCAAATGCTCCTATCACCATGCCCAGTTGTTACCTCCTCCATCCTCATCATGAGCTGAATTCCCCTTCCTCTGCCATCTGGTCAACCCCTGCTACATTGGGCCAGGTCACATTTCTGTAGGTGGCATGAAAAAAATGGGGACAACACTGATAGGTGGACTCAACTGGTGAGAGGTAAAGACTATCCTGCATGTGACTCCAAAGATAAACATCAAAAGTTCAGCCTTAGTCAACATCTTAGCATTCCACAATAGAGTTGAAGGTATCACCTATTTCATCTTTCAGAGGAATGTCTTCTTGGTTCTAAACTCCATAGTTTTCAAGTCTGGCTAACCCTTGGAATTACCTGGGAAGATTTTTAAAATTCAGATGCTCCAATCTCACCATGCAGTGATTGTAGCGTCAGGCTCAAGCGCTGATATTTTTGAAAGCTCCCCAGGTGACTCTAACATGCAGCCAGGGTTGAGAGCCACTGATGCAGCGGAGATGGCAGCAAGACTGTTATAAGCTGGCATAGAAGCTGCCTTTTCCTCCCTCAAACTAGATAAAAAGAGCATGTCTGTTGACAGTCCTAACCATTTCTATGAGGAGACCTTGTATAATTTCAAAGCAAGCCAGAGGCTTGTGTCTACTCAGGAATTCCTGTGGGACATTATTAAAGGATTTATGGTTAACTGATGAGCTGAATTAATGGTGAGCATTAAGGCAGATTGAACCTCAAAATTCGGGCAGATTAACAAAGTGACCAAGGTAGAGGTAGAGATTTCAAGCTTAACTTTGAGTTTGCTGTCTTTCCTAAGACGAGTACTGGTAGTAATAAAAAGCAAGCTTTCTTTCCTTCACCAGTCAAGTGGACATGGACCAGCCCTTATAAAAACTCGGGTCTATCCAAAGAGACATAGGACGAGAGGTATAATTAACCCGAGGAAGCAAATAAACAACAGCAGCCTGAAAAACAGCTTCCAGAAATCTAAGAGGGATCCCAGTTTCTCAGTTCTGTTTTTAAACTACCCCTTCCTTCTCCTGCAGCAGTAAACTCCTAGAAATTATACTAAGAGCTAAAGTTGCCTCTTCTTGTATTGGATCTGTGTGTGTGTGTGTGTGGGGGGGTGTTTTATGTATATTAAGAAGGGAGGTGGGAAGGAGAGGACATTGGCCTAATTATCACTGAGATTGTGCCTTGTGAATACCATTGAGGAAACACTTCAGAATAAGCACATTTGTTAAAGTGGATGAGTTATTTTACACTTCATACAAAAATGAAAAGATGAATGTATCATTCACAGTTATATTACTAGAGGGGAAAAAATAGTGTGATGCTCCTCAACAGGGTTGAGTTACACAAATTTTATCTGAAGCTTCTATTTCACCAAAGATACATCTGACCCCATCCTACCTAGAGTAAGGGAATATTTAATTATTAATTAATCTTTTGCAGCAAAGCACATGTATAAATGGATTCATAGTTAGAAAGCCATTAATGCCAACTGAAATGTCTTCACAATTTATAGAAGTCATGGATACAGTAGAGCCTATGATACACTCAAAAAGCTGATTGGAAGAGACTTTTTAAACTCAAGAACCCTGTCTTTATTATATTAGAATACTAATTAATTTCATTTATTCAATTATATTAAACAAGCACTTATTGAGGGTCTAGGACAGGTTTGGCATTGTTGAGAGTAAAGAATAAGATAGCACCTCCTCATAATAACTACAAACATGTATCAAACAATTCGAGAATGCTAAGAATTATTTTATTAGATAGCATGTACTAAAGCTCTCATTTTAAAAAATATTACTAGAGAAAATGTGGAATGGAAACAGTGAGTGCTATCAGCAGTTCAAAGGATCTAAAACAGAGTTAGTCACAGTCATAGGGCTCAGTTTTTAATCTTTCCTCATGCTCTCAAATCTTCCTGAAACAGCGCTTTCATCAGTAGTAAGCATTGGCTTCCCCATAATCAAAGATTATTCAGAATGAGACCCATCCATCCTGCTTTTTCATGTCCCCTCCCAACTCTGCATCCTCTCATCAGCGAGGCCAAGTCCCTTCATGCTGCCCTGGAACTCTTTGGCCCGGGCCTTTGGTCACACAAGTCCTACAGGCCTCCAGGCCCTCTGGTCACTGAGTTCATGTCCCAAACCTTAACCCTCCCCCAGGCCCCACCCTCGATACAGATATACCACTGCTTCTCAATCCCTACTCATCCATCTAAATCCAGTCACAGACGTGAAACTTCCTCTGACAAATCCAGGAAAAGGAAGCATGGTGTGTATCAATAGAAATGTGTCTGAATCCCACTATATCTGAAACCATTAAAGGTTCTTAAAAATGTATTTTTTTAAAGGTTTACATCCGAGAGAGATACAAATAGTATTTTTTGTCGTTGGCAGAACAAATTTCTGACTCTTGCTTAATCAGCCAGTGAAGACACTGATGAGTATGAGTCGACTCAAGGGTAACAGCAGAAAATGAAAGCCAGTGCGTACAAATGGGAAGGTGGTCTCTTCTGAGGAGAATAGAAAATTATTCCCTAGTGGTAGAAAAAGACCGTTGTGGTGAAGTTCTTAAAAGTGATCAGCATACCTATATGTTATATGCAAAACAGGTTATCTTCCTCTGCTCTGCTTAGCTGATTAGTCTGAGACATTTTTACCTGCCCAGGGACACCAGCTCAAAGCCTTGCCCATATCCTTTAACTAAAGACATTTTACTACAAGACAATTTGAGTGAATTATAAATAGTCTAAATTTATTTGTCAAAGGAATAATTGGAACTACATTAAAATAAAAATTAATGAAAAGAGAATTAACATAAACCTAGAGGTTTTCTTTAAAATCCTATTATATAGGAATTGTTTTGTAATTTAATTGTTAATTAACAGCATAAATTTCTCAGCTTTCTTTGAATAAATGGATACATACACACACACACACAGCAAAGGAGAGAGAGTTGGGTTTGTTTGTTTTTTTTTAAATTTCTCAAAGTTAGATCAAATCTCATGAAAAGTTTACCATTGACTAAAATAAAACCTCTACTTGATGGTGATATATGCCTAGACACAGGATCTTTACCAAGAGGACGTCAATTTCTCAGTGTCGAATAGGCAAACCTAAATAAATATATTCAGAATAATAGCATAGAATTTTCTAATTTCAAAATTATGACTTTATATTTTTGGCATACTTATTGGTCCATTTGTAAACAAGAATGTCTTTCAAACTGGTTTCTCTTGATTTCTAGATTTGTTTATTCAAACAAATCAAGCAAGGATACATGCTGTTGTATAGATCATAAATATGTTTGAGCTAAAAATTAACCTCACTCAGAAATTCACTGATTCATCAAATGATTCATCAACCAGTATGTGATAGATTTAGATTCCCTTTAACTTAAATATTGTATAGACTCCCTACCACTAAGAAGTAACATAATACCGTATTAGTTTTCTATGCTTACAAAAGGCGAGAAAATAACAGAGGCAAAAGCACAGATTTTTATCAATGTAGGACAAGGAGGACTGTTTTGTAAGTTTTTTTCAGATTAACCCATTTAGACAATCTAGCTTTGTTGCTGAGAGAAGTATCCTTTTCTCTTTTTAACTCATTATCTGTCCTGTTGTCAAAGGTTAAACAGCAGAAATATGTTCGTTTGGTCCAACTGTAGTCTTTTATCTTGGTCTCGTTGTTTTGATCCAATACTGGGAAGAAAAATCCATCTAGTTACCCCACTTCTTTTCTAGTGTGTGCAGCACTTGTGTGAGTAAATGTGAAGGATCCAGGGTAGATTACAGAAAATATACTGTTCGGTATTTTCTCCTCCTGAGAAACAGCAATCCCCACTTAGAGCACAGAGATGCTGTGAAGATTAGTCACATTAAATTTGAGTATAGTCCATTGGAGATAATGCTACTGTGATCAACTGTTAAATCCAATAAGAAACACTGAGACCATCATCCACTCCTCTGAACTATCCTTTAATAGCCCAGTCCTGATGGAAGCTGGAGGCCATGATTCAGTTCAAATCTGTGACTTTATTCTCGTTTTCTGTTTTGTTTTGTTTTGTTTTGACCATATGGTAATTTCAAGAAGCAGGCTGGGCACAATGGCTCAACCCTGAAATCCCAGCACTTTGGGAGGCCAAAACAGGCAGATTGCTTGAGCCCAGGGGTTCGAGACCTAAGCAATATGATGAGGCCCTGTCTCAACAAAAAATCCAAAAATTAGCCAGGTGTGGTAGCATGTACCTGTAGTCCCAACTACTAGGGAAGCTGAGTGGGGAGGATTGCTTGAGCTTGGAAGGTCAAGACTGCAATGAGCCATGATCATGCCACAGCATTCCAGCCTAGCTGACAGAGACCCTGTCTCAAAAATAAAATAAAATAAAATAAAACCCATAGAAAGCAGTTTTATGGTAAAAAGAACTCATATGCATTTATTCTTTTTCTGAAATTTCACTACTAGGAATCTGTCAAAAGTAAAAAATCTAAAATATCGGAAAAAGCTCTTTATTCAGAGATGTTTCTTATAAGCACCAAACATTTAATAACAATCTGCATGCCTATGAATACAGAAGAGATGAATTTAATTATCATAGAAGCGTATGTTGAAACATCATTAAACACTATATTTGCAAAAAGTTTTTATGGAAAGGAGAACTGTTTTTCTTACAATGTTAAATGGAGAAGGAGAACGCAAGATGGTATAAATGATACAATATCAACTATGTAACATTTATGTAGGGATAAGACTCGAAAGATAACAGAATATTAGCAATCGCCAATGGGTGGGAGGTTATTATATGGTTATTTTCTTTTTAATACTGCGCTTTTATTCCTCACTTACTATAAGGATCGTTTATTACATTTTACAAAACAAACAAACATACACTAATGGAAATGGAGTCAGGAAACTTATTTTCCAAGCTACTCTACCATTGTAAATTTTATGTTAGGCAAGTCTCTAATGCAGTGCATTGATAGAATATGGCCATTTTACCTTCTAAGACTCCTATAATTAACTGATGTAATGTATTTGAAATCATTTTTTATTTTAAAATTCCAATATAATTACATAATTATATTATTTAGAGGAGAAAAAGAAGGATTTTTATAGTTTTTCCAAGTAAAAATACTTATTTACATAGTGAAAATAGACGTTCACTATGATTCTTTCTGCCACCAGTTGGAATTCAGTTTTCTGAATAGTTTTTTACACAGTTTTTTGTGTAGACTATGGTATAACACATTGTTCTCCTTGGTTCCTATCAACTAAGTAAAATACATATAATGCAGATTATTTATCTAATAAAAAATACGTTTTGGTTTTTTTAAGTAATGTGATATTTATCTTGAATTATTTTTCAACCTTGCCTTAAAATTGACAAACATAATTTTAAACCTCTTAAAGTGATACTGGGACATTACAATTTTCATTCTTTTTCAATCACTGACTTAAATGGTGAAAGAAAGAAAGAGAAAGAGAGAGGAAAGAAGGAGGTGAGAGAGTGAGAGAAAGCAATATGGCTCTCAAATTTACTACAAGAGAGAAAATTTGCAAGGGAGGTTGGGAAAAATAATTTTGCTAATGTAATATAATATATACTGAGAAAGAGGAATAGAATGGTAAACTTATCACTTTTTCTCTGCCACAGACTCCTAGGCAAAGAGAGAAGAAATGTCTCCTCAGACCTAGAGGAATCAGAGAACTTCGGTCAATAAGTTGTCTGTGGTTCAGTCTAGTTTGGGAAGGATATAGATATTGTATATCCTAAGAGATATTTCTGAAAACTTTCACAAACCATCAGATAACACTGAAAAAAATCACGGGCTTCATAAGCTATAGAACCTTTGTTTACCTTTTTATTCTTGTAACTTTTATTTTAGGTTCTGGGGTACATGTGCTGGTTTGTAACACAGATAAACTTGTGTCACAAGGGCTTACTGTACAGATTATTTTGTCACCCGGGTACTAAACTTAATACCCAATAGCTACTTTTTTTTTTTGCTTCTCTCCCTCCTCTCACCTTCCACCCTCAAGTAGGCCCCAGTGTCTGTTGTTCCCTTCTTTGTGTTCATAAGTTCTAATTATTTAGCTTCCACTTATAAGTAAGAACATGTGGTATTTTGTTTTCTGTTCCTGTGTTAGTTTGCTAAGGATAATGGCCTCCAGTTTCATTCATGTTTCCACAAAAGACATGAACTCATTCTTTTTTATGGCTGCATAGTATTCCACTATGTATATATACAACATTTTCTTTATCCAGTTTGTCACTGATGGGCATTTAGGTTGATTCCATGTCTTTGCTACTGTGAATGGTGCTGCAATGAGCATATGCATGCATATGTCTTTATAATAAAATGATTTACATTCCTGTGGGTATATAGCCAGTAATGAGATTGCTGGGCTGAATAGTAGTTCTGTTTTTAGCGCTTAGAGGAATTGCCACACTGCTTTCCATAAAGGTTGAACTAATTTACACTTCCACCAACAGTGTATAAGTGTTCCCTTTTCTCTGCAACCTCACCAGCATATGTTATTTTTTGACTTTTTAATAACAGCCATTCTGACTAGTGTAAGACGGCATCTCATTGTGCCTTTGCATTTCTCTAATGATCAGTGATTTTAAGCTTTTTGGCCATATGCATGTCTTCTTTAGAAAAGTGTCTGTTTATGTCCTTTGCCCACTTTTTAATGAGGTTGTTTGTTGTTGTTTATTTTCTTGTAAATTTGTTTCAGTTCCTTGTATATGTTGGATTTTAGACCTTTCTCAGATGCATAGTTTGCAAATATTTTCTCCCATTCTGTAGGTTGTCTGTTCAATCTGTTGATAGCTTCTTTTGCTGTGACGAAGCTCTTAAGTTTAATTAGATCCCATTTGTCAATTTTTGCTTTTGTTGCAATTGCTTTTGGTGTCTTTGTCATGAAAACTTTGCCTGTTCCTGTGTCCAGAATGGTATTGCTTTGGTTGTCTTCCATGGTTTTTGTAGTTTTGGGTTTTATGTTTAAGTCTTTCATCCATATTGAGTTGATTTTTGTATATGATATAAGAAAATAATCCAATTTTAATTTTCTGCATATGACTAGCCAGCTATCCCAGCACCATTTATTGAATAGGGAGTCCTTTCCCCATTGCTTATTTTTGTCAGATGGTTGAAGATCAGATAGTTATAGGTGTATGGCCTTATTTCTAGGCTTTCTATTTTGTTTGATGCATCTATGTGTCTGTTTTTTGTACTAGCATCATGCTGCTTTGGTTACTGTAGCCCTGTAATATAGTTTGAAGTCAAGTAACGTGATGCCTCTAGCTTTGTTCTTTTTGCTTAGGATTGCCTTGGCTATCTGGATTCTTTTTTGGTTCCATATGAATTTTAAAATCATTTTTTCTGGTTCTGTGAAGAATGTCATTTGTAGTTTGATAGGAATAGCATTGAATTTGTAAATTTCTTTGGGAAGAATGGCCATTTTAATGATATTGATTCTTCCTATCCATGAGCATGGGATGTTTTTCCATTTGTTTGTCATATCTAGCTTCTTTGAGCAGTGTTTTGTAATTCTCATTGTAGAGATCTTTTACCTCCCCTGTTAGTTGTATTCCTGGGTATTTTATTTTCTTTGTGACAACTGTGAATGGCATTGCCTTCCTAATTTGGCTCTCAGCTTGGCTATTGTTAGTGTATAGAAATGCTGGTGATTTTTGTACATTGATTTTGTATCCTGAGGTTTTGCTGAAGTTGTTTATCAGCTGAAGGAGCTTTTGGGCTGAGACTATGGGGTTTCCTAGATATAGAGTCATGCTGCCTGCAAACAGGGATAGTCCAACTTCCTCTTTTCCTATTTGGATGCCTTATTTCTTTCTCTTGCCTCATTGCTATGGCCAGGACTTTCAATACTGTGTTGAATAGGAGTAGAGAAAGAGGGCGTTCTTGTCTTCTATCAGTTTTCAAGAGGAATGCTCTCAACTTTTCCCTAGTCAAAATGTTGGCTGTTGGTTTGTCATAGATGGTTCTAATTATATTAAGGTATGTTCCTTCAATACATAGTTTTTTGGGAGTTTTTAACATAAAGGGATGTTAGATTTTATCAAAAGCCTCTTCTGCATCTATTGAGATAGCCATGTGGCTTTTGTCTTTACTTCTGTTTATGTAACACATCACATTTATTGATTTGTGTATGTTGAACAAACCTTGCATCCTGGAGATGAAGACTACTGATTATTATGGATTAGCTTTTTTTATATATATACTTTAAGTTCTAGGGTACATGTGCACAACGTGCAGGTTTGTTACATATGTATACTTGTGCCATGTTGGTGTGCTGCACCCAACAACTCGTCAACACCCATCAACTCGTCATTTACATCAGATATAACTCCCAATGCCATCCCTCCCCTCTCCCCATAATAGGCCCTGGTGTGTGATGTTCTCCTTGCAGAGTCCAAGTGATCTCATTGTTCAGTTCCCACCTATAAGTGAGAACATGCAGTGTTTGGTTTTCTGTTCTTGTGATAGTTTGCTGAGAATGATGGTTTCCAGCTGCATCCATGTCCCTACAAAGGACAC
>NW_012101965.1:3583839-3584416 GCF_000951045.1 Mandrillus leucophaeus | reverse complement strand
ACACCAGTCAGACATAGATTTGGTCTTTTCACATAATCGCATATTTCTTGGAGGCTTTGTTCATTTCTTTTTCCTTTTTTTTTTCTCTAGACTTCTCTTCTTGCTTCATTTCATTCATTTGATCTTTAGTCACTGATATCTTTCTTCCAGTTGATCGAGTCAGTTACTGAAGCTTGTGCATTTGTCAGTATTTCTCGTGTCATGGTTTTTATATCTGTCAGTTCGTTTATGGCCTTCTCTGCATTGCTTATTCTAGTTATCCATTCTTCCATTCTTTTTTCAAGATTTTTAGTTTCTTTGCACTGGGTACGTAGTTCCTCCTTTAGCTCTGAGAATTTTGATAGACTGAAGCATTCTTCTCTCAACTTGTCAAAGTCATTCTCCATCCAGCTTTGATCTGTTGCTGGCAATGAGCTGCATTCCTTTGGAAGGGGAGATGTGCTCTGATTTTTTGAATTTTTTGAATTTCCAGATTTTCTGCCCTGCTTTTTCCCCATCTTTGTGGTTTTATCTGCCTTTGGTCTTTGATGCTGGTGACGTACCGATGGGGTTTTGCTGTGGGTGTCCTTTCTGTTTG
>NW_012101965.1:3582186-3583789 GCF_000951045.1 Mandrillus leucophaeus | reverse complement strand
CCTGGATGATATCCTGAAGAGTGTTTTCCAACTTGGTTCCATTTTCCCCCTCACTTTCAGGCACACCAGTCAGACATAGATTTGGTCTTTTCACATAATCCCATATTTCTTGGAGGCTTTGTTCATTTCTTTTTCCTTTTTTTTCTCTAGACTTCTCTTCTTGCTTCATTTCATTCATTTGATCTTCAATCATTGATATCTTTATTCCAGTTGATCGAGTCAGTTACTGAAGCTTGTGCATTTGTCACGTATTTCTCGTGTCATGGTTTTTATATCTGTCAATTCTTTTATGGCCTTCTCTGCATTGCTTATTCTAGCTATCCATTCTTCCATTCTTTTTTCAAGATTTTTAGTTTCTTTGCACTGGGTACGTAGTTCCTCCTTTACCTCTGAGAATTTTGATAGACTGAAGCATTCTTCTCTCAACTTGTCAAAGTCATTCTCCATCCAGCTTTGATCTGTTGCTGGCGATGAGCTGCATTCCTTTGGAAGGGGAGATGCGCTCTGATTTTTTGAATTTTTTGAATTTCCAGCTTTTCTGCACTGCTTTTTCCCCATCTTTGTGGTTTTATCTGCCTTTGGTCTTTGATGCTGGTGACGTACTAATGGGGTTTTGCTGTGGGTGTCCTTTCTGTTTGTTAGTTTTCCTTCTAACAATCAGGACCCTCAGCTGTAGGTCTGTTGGAGATTGCTTGAGGTCCACTCCAGACGCTGTTTGCCTGGGTATCAGCAGCGGAGGCTGCAGAAGATAGAATATTGCTGTACAGCAAGTGCTCCTGTCTGATTATTGCTCTGGAAGCTTCATCTCAGGGATGTACCCTGCCGTGTGAGGTGTGAGGTGTCGGTCTGCACCTAGTGGAGGATGTCCCCCAGTCAGGCTACTCAGGGGTCAGGGACCCACTTGAGCAGGCAGACTGTCCATTCTCAGATCTCAGCCTCAGGGCTGGGAGATCCACTGCTCTCTTCAAAGCTGTCAGACTGGGTCATTAACATCTGCAGAGGTTTCTGCTGCTTTTTTTTTCTATGCCCTGTCCCCAGAGGTGGAGTCTACAGAGACAGGCAGGCCTCCTTGAGCTGCAGTGGGCTCCACCCAGTTCGAGCTTCCTGGAGGCTTTGTTTACCTACTTAAGTCTCAGCAATGGCAGGCGCCCCTCCCCCAGGCTCGCTGCTGCCTTGCAGTTAGATCTCAGACTGCTGTGCTAGTAATGAGGGACATGGGACCCTCCTGGCCAGGTGTGGGATATAATCTCCTAGTGTGCCGTTTGCTAAGACCCTTGGTAAAGTGCAGTATTAGGGTGAGAGTTACCTGATTTTCCAGGTGTTGTGTGTCTCACTTTCTAAAGGGATTCCCTTCCCCCTTGCACTTCCCAGGTGAGGTGATGCCTTGCCCTGCTTCAGCTCTTGCTGGTCAGGCTGCACCAGCTGACCAACACTGATTGTCTGGCACTCCCCAGTGAGATGAACCTGGTACCTCAGTTGAAAACGCAGAAATCACCCGTCTTCTGTCACTCACGCCGGGAGCTGGAGGCTGGAGCTGTTCCTATTCGGCAATCTTGCTCGCACCCCCTGGATTAGCTTTTTAATGTGCTGCTGGATTCAGTTT
>NW_012101965.1:3572639-3575821 GCF_000951045.1 Mandrillus leucophaeus | reverse complement strand
AGGGGTCAGGGACCCACTTGAGCAGGCAGACTGTCCATTCTCAGATCTCAGCCTCAGGGCTGGGAGATCCACTGCTCTCTTCAAAGCTGTCAGACAGGGTCATTAACATCTGCAGAGGTTTCTGCTGCTTTTTTTTTCTATGCCCTGTCCCCAGAGGTGGAGTCTACAGAGACAGGCAGGCTCCTTGAGCTGCAGTGGGCTCTACCCAGTTCGAGCTTCCTGGAGGCTTTGTTTACCTACTTAAGTCTCAGCAATGGCAGGCGCCCCTCCCCCAGGCTCGCTCCTGCCTTGCAGTTAGATCTCAGACTGCTCTGCTAGCAATGAGGGACATGGGACCCTCCTGGCCAGGTGTGGGATATAATCTCCTAGTGTGCCGTTTGCTGAGACCCTTGGTAAAGTGCAGTATTAGGGTGAGAGTTACCCAATTTTCCAGGTGTTGTGTGTCTCACTTTCTAAAGGGATTCCCTTCCCCCTTGCACTTCCCAGGTGAGGTGATGCCTTGCCCTGTTTCAGCTCTTGCTGGTCAGGCTGCACCAGCTGACCAGCACTGATTGTCTGGCACTCCCCAGTGAGATGAACCTGGTACCTCAGTTGAAAACGCAGAAATCACCCGTCTTCTGTCGCTCACGCCGGGAGCTGGAGGCTGGAGCTGTTCCTATTCGGCAATCTTGCTCGCACCCCCTGGATTAGCTTTTTAATGTGCTGCTGGATTCAGTTTGCAACTATTTTGTTGAAGATTTTTATATCAATGTTCATCAAGGATATTGGCCTGACATTTTCTTTTTTTGTTGTGCCTTTGTCAGGTTTTGGTATCAGGATGAAATGGGCCTTATAGAATGAGTTAGGGAAGAGTCCCTCCTCCTCAATTTTTTGGAGTGATATCAGCTCTTCTTTGTATATCTGATAGAATTTGGCTGTGAATCCATCTTATCCTAGGCTATCTTTGGTTAGTAGGCTATTTATTACCAATTCAATTTCAGAGTTCATTATTGTTCTGTTCAGAAAATCAATTTATTCCTGGTTCAGTCTTGGGAGGGTGTATATGTCCAGCAATTTATTCATCTCTTCTAGGTTTTCTAGTTTGTGTGCATAAAGGCGTTCATAGTAGTTTCTGATAGTTATTTTTATTTTTGTGGGGTCAATGGTAGCATCCTCTTTGTCATTTCCAATTGTGTTTATTTATGTCATCTCTCTTTTCTTCTTCATTAGTCTAGCTAGTGGCCTATCATTAATATTTTCAAAAAACTAACTCCTGGAATCATTGATCTTTTGAATGGTTTTTTATGCCTTGATTACTTTCAGCTCAGCTCTGATTTTGTTTATTTCTTGTCTTCTGCTAGCTTTGGGGTTGATTTGTTCTTGCTTCTCTAATTCTTTCAGTTGTGGTATTAGGTTGTTAATTTGAGATCTTTCTAACTTTTCTATGTGGGCATTTAGTGCTGTGAATTTCCCTCTGAGACACTGCCTTAGCTGTGTCTCAGAGATTCTGGTATGTCATGTCTTTGTTCTCATTTGTTTCAAATAACTTCTTGATTCTGTCTTAATTTCATTACTTATCCAGAAGTCATTCAAGAGCATGTTGTTTAAATTTCTATGTAATTGCATGGTTTTGAGCAATTTTTTTTTCTTGACTTCTATTCTTATTGCGCTGTGGTCTGAGACTGTGTTTGGTGTTTGCCTTTTAAAGTCAACACTTTGAAACAATCTATACCAGGTTTTAGGAATTCTAACCTGCAGGGGCATGGCTAGGCATTGGATGTCATCCCATTATTCCCTTCTTTTCTTTTTTTGAGATGGAGTTTCACTCCTGTTACCCAAGCTGGAGTGCAGTGGTGCAATCTCGGCTCACTGCAACCTCTGCCTCCTGGGTTCAAGCGATTCTCCTGCCTCAGCTTCCCGAGTAGCTGGGATTACAAGCACATGTAACAACATCTGGCTAATTTTTGAATTTTTAGTAGAAACAGGGTCTGCTTCCCTTTTAGATGTATTTTTTCTTTTTTCTTTCTTTTTTTTTTTTTTGTGTGTGTGTGTGAGACAGAGTCTCACTCTGTCACTAAGGCTGGAGTGCAATGGCATGGTCTCAGCTCACTGCAACCACTGGGTCCCTCCCTTGACACATGGGGATTACAATTTGAGATGAGATTTGGGTGGGAACACAGAGCCAAACCATATCAGAGGCCAAAGTTAGAGGTTAAAGAAAAAGAATCATAGTCCTGTTTCCAGGGTTAGAACAAGGTCAGGACAGAGAAACAAGTCTGAGTTCTGATGGCCTGTTGAGGGGCTGCACCCGGTGCTCCCAGAGTTACTGCAAGGGAGGTTCATTCACTTGGGATTATACTTCATGCCATGTGGGAAATGGCATGCTCTCTAGTCAACTGTTGACATTACCAAGACCCTCAACCTTGGAGGTTTACATTTTACTCACACCTCAGACATAGACACAAGCTGGGGTTCATTTGTTAGTTTTACTTTTTCAGATGTTGGATGAAGAAAGAGATTCTTAATACTGGTTTTTCACTTCTAACTGCCCCTTTCACCCCATTAAAAAAAACCAAAAAAACAAAAAGTCTCGAAAGGCTTTATTTTCCTTTCCCTTTTTTTATAGCAGAGGTATACACAGAATTTGTGTGGGGTATCAGGCTGCTCTCTTATCCAGATGGCAATATTCAAAGTTTCCCAAGATTTAGTCACCTCCCTTCTCAAGTGAATATAAAACATGGAGCATCTGTCTTTGCAGAGTAAGACTGACTTTAGGTCACCATGAACCCATTTATCATTATTTATTTGAAACATTACAGAATCTATTGGGTCATATAGCCAAAGTTATAGAAAATATAATTTTCATTTTTAAACAGATGTTTTATTATGAATGGTTACTTGGGCTGCCTGGCCTTGGAATATCTCTTTTGCATGATTGCAATATCCTTGTGTCCAAGTGCAGATCTTGGCCCCTTAAGTAATGGTCTCACATTTTACCCAAACTTGTCGGTGTTGGCTAACCAGAGGTTTAATGTGGACTAATCAGTGCAGGGAAGCATTACAGTGTGAGTATATTTCTAAGTGCCTGAACTAACATGGGACAGGCACTATGCATAGTTGCTAACCTGATGAAACAGCTTCAATTAGAGCCTCATCGCTGACATTATCCAGAGTGGCTGCACTTGGAATCAGGATGCGCAGGT
>NW_012101965.1:3553965-3571109 GCF_000951045.1 Mandrillus leucophaeus | reverse complement strand
ATCTTTCTAACTTTTCTATGTGGGCATTTAGTGCTGTGAATTTCCCTCTGAGACACTGCCTTAGCTGTGTCTCAGAGATTCTGGTATGTCATGTCTTTGTTCTCATTTGTTTCAAATAACTTCTTGATTCTGTCTTAATTTCATTACTTATCCAGAAGTCATTCAAGAGCATGTTGTTTAAATTTCTATGTAATTGCATGGTTTTGAGCAATTTTTTTTTCTTGACTTCTATTCTTATTGCGCTGTGGTCTGAGACTGTGTTTGGTGTTTGCCTTTTAAAGTCAACACTTTGAAACAATCTATACCAGGTTTTAGGAATTCTAACCTGCAGGGGCATGGCTAGGCATTGGATGTCATCCCATTATTCCCTTCTTTTCTTTTTTTGAGATGGAGTTTCACTCCTGTTACCCAAGCTGGAGTGCAGTGGTGCAATCTCGGCTCACTGCAACCTCTGCCTCCTGGGTTCAAGCGATTCTCCTGCCTCAGCTTCCCGAGTAGCTGGGATTACAAGCACATGTAACAACATCTGGCTAATTTTTGAATTTTTAGTAGAAACAGGGTCTGCTTCCCTTTTAGATGTATTTTTTCTTTTTTCTTTCTTTTTTTTTTTTTTGTGTGTGTGTGTGAGACAGAGTCTCACTCTGTCACTAAGGCTGGAGTGCAATGGCATGGTCTCAGCTCACTGCAACCACTGGGTCCCTCCCTTGACACATGGGGATTACAATTTGAGATGAGATTTGGGTGGGAACACAGAGCCAAACCATATCAGAGGCCAAAGTTAGAGGTTAAAGAAAAAGAATCATAGTCCTGTTTCCAGGGTTAGAACAAGGTCAGGACAGAGAAACAAGTCTGAGTTCTGATGGCCTGTTGAGGGGCTGCACCCGGTGCTCCCAGAGTTACTGCAAGGGAGGTTCATTCACTTGGGATTATACTTCATGCCATGTGGGAAATGGCATGCTCTCTAGTCAACTGTTGACATTACCAAGACCCTCAACCTTGGAGGTTTACATTTTACTCACACCTCAGACATAGACACAAGCTGGGGTTCATTTGTTAGTTTTACTTTTTCAGATGTTGGATGAAGAAAGAGATTCTTAATACTGGTTTTTCACTTCTAACTGCCCCTTTCACCCCATTAAAAAAAACCAAAAAAACAAAAAGTCTCGAAAGGCTTTATTTTCCTTTCCCTTTTTTTATAGCAGAGGTATACACAGAATTTGTGTGGGGTATCAGGCTGCTCTCTTATCCAGATGGCAATATTCAAAGTTTCCCAAGATTTAGTCACCTCCCTTCTCAAGTGAATATAAAACATGGAGCATCTGTCTTTGCAGAGTAAGACTGACTTTAGGTCACCATGAACCCATTTATCATTATTTATTTGAAACATTACAGAATCTATTGGGTCATATAGCCAAAGTTATAGAAAATATAATTTTCATTTTTAAACAGATGTTTTATTATGAATGGTTACTTGGGCTGCCTGGCCTTGGAATATCTCTTTTGCATGATTGCAATATCCTTGTGTCCAAGTGCAGATCTTGGCCCCTTAAGTAATGGTCTCACATTTTACCCAAACTTGTCGGTGTTGGCTAACCAGAGGTTTAATGTGGACTAATCAGTGCAGGGAAGCATTACAGTGTGAGTATATTTCTAAGTGCCTGAACTAACATGGGACAGGCACTATGCATAGTTGCTAACCTGATGAAACAGCTTCAATTAGAGCCTCATCGCTGACATTATCCAGAGTGGCTGCACTTGGAATCAGGATGCGCAGGTATCTGTGGTCAGATTTTTACTTAAAACAAAAAAAGAGGAGACAAAGTTTCAGAGTATAAATTTTATTGGATTTGGGGAATTGGAGTTCTTGGAAAATGATAATGATTTAGAATATAGTTTATACATCTCCCCTGGGTGAAATTTGCGGATCTTTGTTTTGTGTATGCCTTTCTCACAAGGTAGAAGATCGATTCTAAGTCAAGAACACATTTGTGACAATGTGTTGTGACAGGTGAAATATACAAAAAAGCTTTTGAACAACCCCTTTAACTTCCTTGTTCTACTTGCCCTCACTCAAACTATGCTGCTTCCCTCCTGTCTCTCAGCACCCCTCCCCATACAGAATGCCCACTCCCTTCTTAGCTCCCTTCCCACCCTTTGAGTGCTCAGGAGGAACCACTCCCAGCAAAATTAGGCCTCAGGGCTTCCTTCTTCCTAGGCTCCCTTTCTTGAGGTGTCTCTGTTGGTTTGCTCTCTCTTGATCTGTTTCTGGCCCCTGCACTGTGAATTTTAGATCCTACTCTTTATCAGCAATGTCTGGGTAAGAGAAGAAATCAAGATTCCTGCAAAAAAATGGACATGCTGACTCAGCCTAGAGTTATGGAGCTGGACTGGTTTAAGTCACTGCTTCCTTTGTCCTAACTTACTCTTTTTACTAATACAACCATTCACAAATAGTTGCAGAGTCATGATATGGAAAAGCTGGGGAATGAGGAATATGTGTTTCATGTCTTTTCTATTTCCCTGCGAGTGCTTATAGAATCCATTCTCTTACATGGCAGCGGGAGAAAGAGAGTGAGCGGGGGAAATGCCAGACACTTATCAAACAACCAGGTCTCCTGAGAACTCCCTCACTATCAGGAGAACAGGAGAGTAGCAAGGTTTTCAGCAGCTCAGTCATTTTAGCTGAGAATTGAGGAAGGAAAGTGTTAAAGCCTACACACAGAAATAGGTAGTCAAACATAAGGAAAAGAAGAATATAATTCCTTTAGTTAAAGAGGGTGTTCTGACAACAAACTCCAATATGAAAGTAATTTCCCCCCTTTTAATTCATAGCAAACATCTGTATTCAAACATGAACTTTTTTCTGATGTTATCTTTCACTGTGGAGAGCAGAATTAGCCCCATTCTACAGTTAGAAAAATGAAGACATGAAGCATTCAAGGATTTCATCCAATATAACAAAAACACCAGACAAAAGCTAATGGCTTACAGATGCAGGATATTTTTCAAAGAAGAAGCAGAAATCATGTTACCTTTGATGTAACATGTGTAGAATTAACACAAGTGTTTGCCTTTGAGAATTACAATAGTCAGAGGGGGAAAAAATCTTTTTTCATCTTTTTTATTTTAAAATTCCTATGTGTATGTAGTCACTTCTCTAAGACAGGCCAAGGTATTTTTTTATGAATAACAAATTTTACTAAATAAGTTATGCAATAAGCTAAATCAAAATTTCCTCATAATAAATCTTTAAGGTTTCTGCCTCTTTTCACCAATTCTTTTGTGGAAGAAAAACACAGGCATGCTGACAATGGCCAAGACAAAGGTGTTCCTCTTTCTTTCCAAATCCTGCAGACTGGAATAGTTATGGAACTGGGAGAAGTCACAGCAGTCCCGATTTAATGAGTCACACTTAACTATGTACCAGGCACAGGGATCTCTGCCCTCAAGTGTCTTTCAGACCAGAGGTGGTGGACAAGACAAGCATGCTGTTAGGAATGAACGTGGGATGGTCACAGTAGCGCATGGGAGGCCATTGAACTTGGCCTTGGGGACCAAGATGTGATTTCTGGAACATAAGAGCAAACTCATATCTAAGATAGGTGTAGGAATTAGCCTGGTGAAGGAGTGTTCCAGGAAGGTGGAACAGGACATGAGAAAACCTGGAGTTGATAGGGCCTTCAACAGATGAGAAGAACTCAAAGCAATCCAGCATGTCAGGAGTAATGGGCAGTAGGGTTAACTTGCCTGCTAGAATCTTCCTTTTGTACTTCTTGTGTGCGTTAAATTTATTGACGGTAGTGTGCTACATTGAAGAGACAAGGCTAAAGGTAACTGCTTCCTGACATACTGTACAAACTTGTGGATAAATACAAAGATTTTAGATCTGGGCAAGGACTAAATATTTTCTTAAATAATAGGTTTTCTCTGAGCGGTTCTTCCTGTTGTAAACTAAGTTCAAACCCAAGTATTCTAGGACTGGCACTAAATTTGACCAATTCATTTATGTCTCACCCCAAACTTGTCCTTTTAGAATTCAAAGGAATTTTTTCTTAAAATCTCTGCCATTTAAATTTTACCTGAGTAATTTCCCCTTTTCAAGTTAGTTTTTTAAAATATATTTATTGAGATTATTTTCATAATTTTGTAAGAATATGATGTTCGTTTTAGGAAACTCGAAATATAGAGGAAAGCTATATCAACGAAAATAAAATCACTCACGATACCACCAAGGTGATAATCTTTGTCAATATTAACTTGTACAGAGTATTTGTGATATAATTTTCTAAGTTTCTCTATGAAAATATTTTGTAAAAAATATTTCAACAATTTGGATGCATTTCCTGTCTCTGTGTGCATGTATACATATGATATATATTCCACTCATTTTAAAGTTAGTTTGAATTATTTAATTTATGAACACACTCTTATTTGCAAGTTTTTGTAGAACTATTAATATATCTAGTGTGTGAACTTTTAGCCCTGTTGAAAATAGCTTGTAAGCTATAAGCTGGTTATATTTTAAAGAGCTGAAGGCTCCTGTAGTTCTCTATTCATTAGTTTTAAAGCACCTCTATGACATGACGTAGGTGGCAGTATTATTATCCCTATAGTGCAGATGCGGCAGCCAAAGCAGACAGCAGTTGCATAACCAAAGCAGGGCTAGAAACAGAACTGGGGTTCTTTTGAAAGTAGGTAGAGTAAAAATTATACATAAAATGAAATATTAGTGATTCATAGCTCTATTCAAAGCCTCATCTCTTTGATGACAATGCATAAAACACATTGGCCCTCTGTTATTTTTCCATCAATTCAGAACCAAATCTGACCTTGGGGAGTCCACACAGATATCAATGGAACATTTGGCCGATTGCGTGTGAGGAGCTGCTGCCAGAACTTTGCCTGAAAGCTTAAATACCCTATGAGAACTGCAAGGAATTCTGAAAAATTACGTTGAATATCGATGTTGAAGTTAAAATACACATGTATGCGTGTGTGTGTGCCAGCACAAAGACACACACACAGAATTTTAAGCCCAAAAGTAGTACCAGAGCCAATTCCATGATATTTGTATTAGTAATCTTTACTTGGGCACAATTTCACTTGAAGCTGGTGGGATTCTTTTTACTGAGTCAAGCCTGTAGAATGAAGCCTGCTGGGAGTCAGCAAACCACAACAGACGTCATCAGCTCTCTCCTGCTTCAGGATATACATACTGATCGCTGCGGGGGTCGGGGGAGAATTTTATTTTTGCTTGCACAGGCTTACACAATTGTCAGCGGATATAACCCTTGCCTTTCTTTGAAGTGTGAGCTATCAAAAACTAAATAAACCAGATGGAGCTGTTTTCTGATTCAAGGTGACAGAGCAGACCAATGCCTGTATAATATGTCTTTTTAAAGATGGAAATAGAATTACAAATTTGCTACATCTAATTTGCACTTTCCTTTGAAAAGGTGGAGCCCTAAAGGAAATTTTTCTCAAGAGCCTTTTCCGCCTGAGAATAAGTAGTAACATTTAAAATAAGAGAAAGGTCAGAAAATTGACCACGCAATACATGAAGTTAACAAGAGAATGAGGGAGAAATTGTCAACTATGAAAGTGACAAACACTGAGTCGCTGGCATTCTGATAACCCCTCTTCTCCTTGCGACCAGATAAATATACATTCTTGATTCCCGGATTCCTTCCATTCTTAGTGCAATACTTGAAAAAAAATTTGACCAGGTTTTTGGCATTTTCATCTTTTCTGGGAATACTTCTAAATGACCTAGGGGAAATTTTCTAAACCAAAGAACAGTTTTGGCAGCAAAAACAAGCCTCAGTATGTATTATGATTGAAAAACAAGTAATTTAGCCTTTAACTCATGCAAGGATCTACAAGAACATCTATGTCAAGCAGAATAAAATGAATTTGATATCTTTATTTTTAATGTGTGGAAAAGATGTTTTTCACTTCATTATTTTAACTCTCTAAAAGAAAAACTTGTTTGATGATTTACTAAACAAGGAGGAATTAACTAGGTTGTTAATGTTAGTGTTATAATTTACTCTTATAGGATTGAGTTTCTCAATTGTACTAAATTTATTCTCTTCATCTCATGGCTCCCTCTAATGTGTAGGCAAGTATAAAAACAACCTATCTGGGTCTTTATTTTTCTCATCTGTACAGTAAGGATAATAGGTCCTATTTCAAAGCATTGCTGAGATGATTAGATGATACAAGGAAAATGTCCAACCTCGTATCTGTACCTGGTAGGTTCTTTCTGATTCATTCCCTTCTACTTTCTTTTCTATGGCATTTGAATATTGTGTGAGGACTTCAGCAGACTAATTGTGTGAAGTTCAACTAGTAAGGGCACAAAGCCAAGTGTGTCTGAAGGACCTACTGTTTACATGAGCGCTAACTACATACCTGGCACCTAATAGGTGCTCGATAAATATTAGCTATTTTTATACCACACACCTCACTTTATCCTCACTATAACTCTAGGGAGGTTTTATTTTCATTCTCATTTTCCAGTTGACAAAACTAAGTCTTGGGAGGCAAAGTAGCTTGCCCAATGTTGCACAGCAGGACTATGACAGAGCCAGAATTCCAGCTGAGATCTGCTCCGGAGCTCCTGGTCTCACTGCTGCAGCATGCCACACCTCTCCCTAAGTATGGGCTGGGCAGGCCTCGGACAAGTTCAACCACCTACAACAGAACTGGAAAGCCAGAAGGACTTCTGGGAGAAAAAAAAAAGTGGCTGTCATACTCATCTGTGCATTCTAACAGAAATTCTCTTAGATACACCTAATTTAATTTCTCAGCTATGTTTAGAAATTAACTCTAAGCCTATTTATTTACAAGAACAACGCACTTCAAAGACACTGTTAACCAGCTTGGTTATCTGCCTTTGCAACTTCTAGAAGATTCAAAGCAGTTGAATTGAAGGTAGGGACCCTTGCTACAGTCAATTGCCTTGAAAACAGTAAAAGTGACCTGAAAACCTGCCAAATGCTGGTACAAAAGCTTTGAAAGCCATAGTAGCCTGGAGCTATTTAGCATAGGGGCAAATAGCCTGAAACCCTCAAATAATCCTTGAAGTATAATAACTGACATCATCATAAAATCATTTAGATTATTAAACAGAAGTATATTACTTTCATAGAACTAGAAATTTCATCCAAATATTATTGTTTTAAGTTCGGTAACTTAAATAGGAAGTATTAGTGAAAGAGAACAATCACTTAAATAAAACACCTCTTCTATTGAAACTACTAGCAAAATAAAACTAGTGATAAAACTAATTTTTTCGGCAAACCTGAAAGCTTAACCACGTAAACTTTAAACTCTGGCTTTGTTGGTCTTTTTTCTATTATATATAACTTTTTGAATTGGGTGACTGAAGTTATACCAAAGATAAGTTATATTAGGCATATAATGAATCATTCAAGCATCTCTAGTTAGTATAGGAAGTAGGTTCTTGCTTGGCTTAAGGAGTCAGCAATTTTTAATATAAATTTTAAGAAAATTTTAATCTAAATATGATCAAGAAGAAAATTAACACATTCTTCTGGAAATACACAAACATACACACATACCCTAAGCATTCCTACATGAAGCATTGTTGACTAATGTTATATTGCAACTACATTTATTTACAACATCAGTTCCATAGCCCTGGGAATTTGGGGACTATGATGGTAGTGGATAAGGTAGCCAGGGAAAATTTCAGTAGCGTCAAACAGTAATTTGGGATTTAAAAAGTCCTAGCTGTCTTTTGGATTTTATCTATAGTTTCCATGCATCTTGGACAAATCATTTGAATCCCACAGGAATCCCAATTTCAGCATGATTGGCAGGATAGAACGATTGGCAGGATGGAGGCAGAGTGTCTTCAGTCCCAAGCAGCAGATCACCAAATCCAACATTAGTCAGAGAGATACTCCCCAGAGACCTGTCCCCTCTTTGGGCAGCCCATAAATTAAGAGTCAGGCAAAACCACACTACACCTGAAGGACAGACTGATTTTCCTTTGTGTGTTGACTTCCTGGATGGTCTTGGATAGATACAGAAATATGATCCAGTGGACTTAACACCTGAGCATTAGAGCTAACCTGACTCAAAATGAGATCAACTCCTCAACATCACAAACAATCCTGAACCCAACTTAGTCAAGAAAAGAGGGCCAACACTTGGCATGTATCTGGACCATCATGACATTCAAAGTTAAAGGAAAACCTTTGAACAGTCTAAGCAATGAAAAGAACATAGCGCTTCCTCACCACAAGTAATTCAAAACAAAATAATACAGACTCTTAAATTACCGTTAAGAGGTCCAACAAAGTTTTTATGTTTTTATATATTTATTTCCACATTTATGAAAAGATAATAAATATGTGTACAATTTGCCTTTTGATAAATATATTTATATATTATCTATACATATACGTGTGTGTGTGTGTGTGTGTGTGTGTGTGTGTGAAAAGCCAAATCCTTATTTCAAGAAACTTTGGTGATCTTGCTTCATTGATCCCCTAACTATGGGCTTAACCTGTGTTTTAACTGATTTTTGTGGCCAAGCATCTCCCATGTTCAGCAGTGTATGACTGGGCTTTCCCCTTCCCTCTCTCCCTCACTAAGCCCAGAAATGTCTCATGGCCATCCACCCAGCTCAGACTCTATTTTATTAAAAGGCAGTCTCTGCTTGTACTGACTTCACAGAGACAATATGCAAATTACTAAGTGGCTTCTTTAACATAAAATCCTGGAAGTAAATACTGCAGAAATAGAAAGTACTTATTAAAATTTACCTTCCTCTGAGATTAATAAATGATTCTTTGGGAACAAATTGTTCAACCAAGTAAGATTAATAAAGTTAAGGGCCATTAGCCAATTTTCTTGTAGTAAATTGCAGGGTGCTTTGCAAGAATTGCATTATTTCATATAAGTTAATTCATTGAAAATATGTATAATTTTAACTTTATAAGTAATGAAAATAACTAATAAAGAAGTTGAACAGCTAGTACAGCTGAACAAAAAGAAGGAAAAAGAAAAAGCCATCAAACTGTCAAAGCATACCTATCAGGGCTGGCATCAACACTATAAATATGCAAGCCACAGATACACAAAACATGCACCATCAAACATGCTTTTTGTCATCTTGTCCCCCCTATACTCCATGGTTTGAAATATTTCATCCACAAAACTACATTAATTTGGCAATACAGTTGATCTTTGAATAATGAGGGGGTTAGGGGAACCAACCCCTGCATAGTCGAAAATCGGTGTATAACTTTTGAGTACGCCAAATCTTGACTACTAATAGCCTATGTTGACCAGAAGCCTTACTAATAGCATCAACAGTCAAGTAACATGTATTTTATGTTTTTGATGTATCATTTACTGTATTCTTACAATAAAGTAAGTAGAGAGAGTGTTATTAAGGAAATCATAAGGAAAAGAAAATACATTTACTATATATTCAGTGGAAGTGGATCATCATAAAGGTTTTCATCTTTGTCGTCTTCAAGTTGAGTAGGCTGAGGAGAGGGAGGAAGAGGAAGGGGGAAACTTGTTGTCTCAGGGTAGCAAGAAGAGACAGAAGAAAATCTACTTATAAGTGGACCTGCACAGTTCAAATCCATGTTATTCAAGGGTCAACTGTAATTATTTTGTTTTTCCTCTTTATTCACCACAATCAATTAGAGATTCTGCTTAATAAGGCATAACAGTATCACTTCGCTGAGTTGATATAATTACCCTCTTCAGTGTGTCTCTTCTTATTGTGCCATAACCAGGTACTGTGAACTCATGCCTGGTTTTCCTAGCTCTTGTGAAGGTATTTTTGTGCGTGGATAGTTGTTCAAATGGATGTTTCTGGGGGACGAGGGAGACAATCACTAGAGAGCCCCATTCCGCCATCTTGGTCCACCTTCCAGCTGACTTGATATAATTAAAGAATTTGACTTTTTTGGCAATCTGTATAATCTTATTAAAGTTAAATATTTCATTTCTACTAACCTTTTTATATATGTGTGTATCTACATATACATGTATAAATATTTATATATGCATATATCACATAATATATTGAAATATGCATGATAATATAATATAGCCTTTTAATATATTGAAAAATATATTCTTATGGATCTTCTTTCTTACCATACCATCTCTCTGGGGCAGGAGCCTGCTGATCAAATTCAAGCCTCTCTTTTCACAGAGGAGCATGTCATGTCCCAGAGCGATTATTGCACTGCCCAAGATCAAACAAGCCATTGAAGATTGAATTGTCTGTTGTCCATATAACACTTCTACAACAAACTCCATCTGTTTGCTATAGTCTCTAAATAAGCACCCATATTAAGAGCAAGGGACTCACAGAAAATTATTCCAGTGAAATAATTATCTTTCAGCTCACCTCTTGTCTCTGCTGTCCCAGACACTTTCGGGCATAAGTACTTGTTCTATAACATAGCTTTCTTTATATTTATGCCTACCTCCATTTTACCATTGCATTATAACAATAGTATTGTGCAATAGTAATAATGCATTTTAACAATAGTATCGTGCAATAGTAATAATGCATTTTACCATTGCATTACAACAATAGTATTATGGCCTGCCTCTCCCTCTATTAATAGTTCCTACAAGTACAAGAGCTATGTCTTTCTGATCTAATTTTCCTTGGCACCTACTGTGCCTAGTTTCCTAAGGGTTGTTTTAGGGTGGATGAGATAACATTAATCTGGCACAATGTTTTGTTTTCTTATGTTTAAGTACCTTCTATATGTCAGTAATTTCCAAATTCATAACCAAGGACTGACTTTTCCCCTGTACTCTATACTCAGACTACCTACTTGACATCAACTTAGGTATCTCATCATTCCAAACTTAAAATATCCAATCAAATGCATGATTAAATATATCTAAGTATATTTCTTACCATCCCAGCAAATAACACTAGAACCACTGCTTTTTTTCCTTCCACATGCCAATTCATGGATTTGTTCTAAAAATCCTGTCTGCAAAATATTTCCTAGCCGGGTGCAGTGGCTCATGCCTGTAATCCCAGCACTTTGCAAGGCTGAGGCAAGTGGATCATCTGAGGTCAGGAGTTCGAGACCAGCCTGGCCAACATGGTGAGACCCCATCTCTACTAAAAATACAAAATTAGCTGGGTGTGGTGGTACATGTCTATAATCCCAGCTACTTGGGAGGCTGAGGCTGGAGAATTGCTTGAACCCAGGAGACGGAGGTTGCAGTGAGCTGAGATTGCACCACTGCACTCCAGCCTCGGTGACAAGAGCAAAACTCTGTCTCAAAAAAAAAAAAAAAAAAAAATCCTGAAACCATTTATTTTTCCTTCAGTCTCACAGCTACCGCCCTAGCCAATACATCATTTTTTCTTTTCTTGAATTGTATTAGCCTCCTGATTAATTTCAGCCTCTATTCTTGTTCCTATGCAATTTCTTCTCCACAGAGCTACCAGTGTGGTCTTATGAAAACTATTATATATAAGATTGCATCACTCGTCTTCTGAAAACCTTGTAATGGCTTGTCATCCCACTTGGAATGGCATCCAAGATCATTCTCTAATCTACATAGCCCAGCATTGTCTGGTCTGGAATCTCATCTCATGCCACCTTTTCCCTTGGTCATTGAGTCTCTGTCACTGCCCTCCTTTGTTTGTCACTGGCCTTCTTTGTGTCTTTAGACATAGTAAGCTAGTTCTTGCTTTTGGATCTTCCCATGGGTTGCTTCTTCTGCCTCAAGTCCTCTTCCCCCAAATCTCTGCCTTCTTCTTGTCCTTAATTTTCAGCTCAAACGTCACTTACTTCAAGAGGTCTCTCTTGACCATACAATTAAAACAGTTTCTTAGCCACTATTTTATTAATCAATTAATTAATGAAATTTATGTTTGAGAATTTTCTGGTTAATGTATTTGTGTGCTTTTCAACTTTTCAATTAAGAATTACTTCTTAATTCTCACTAATATGTGAAGTCTGACTTGTTCAAAACTTTGTTACATGCTTAGACCATGACTGGCCCATAGAAGGTGCTTAGTGTTGGATGCTTAATGGTGTTAAATTCATTTGCCTGCCTTTAACATCCACAAGTGCAAGGAGAATAAATGAATGTGCTCAGAATTCACCTGATAAAGATTTGTCATCTAGGGTCAAGGACCTCCTCTTTTTTCCATTTGGGGGCACCTATTTATTATTGCTTCTGTGGAGGCTGATATGTTAATGTGTAGTAACCTTTTGCACCCAACAGTTTCTTCCTTTAAGCTCCACCATTGATTTTCCTCATCTTTGTGCCTGAAGAGCCAGAATGATTCCTTTTGTCCCCACTGTCCTGACAGTTTGCAGTGACACTCACTGTGCAAGTGGGAGCCATTGCCCTTCAGCTATCAGAAGGCTGGCCCTGCCCCAGAAGTGCAGGCAAGGAGCTTTGTACAGCAGCTGTTTGTGTCTGTGCACAAAATGGCATCCCTTCTTCCAGAGTTAGCCCATGGTCTTGGGAGGGTGGGAACTCAGCTCCTTCTGGATCAGATTCACTTACCCCACCAGGAAGCACTGGCTGAGAGGGTGAAAGAAACTACAAAGCAATGTTTCTATTAAGTCTTAGAGATTAGAGATGGAAACCAGAAAGTGGAAGAAGGGGAGAGAGGGAAACAGAAGGGTCTCAGAAAAAAAAAATCAGCTCACTCTTCCATTTTACCCCTCTGCCAAGGGCCTATAAAATCCTTTTTCCCAATTATCTATTTGTTAGTGCAGTTCTACATTGACTGAGTCTCCATCAGCCACTGTGAGACCCCAGCTGTTTCCCAAAGTATTTTTAGATGCCCATGGGGCTACTCAGGGGTACACAGTCCCTTATTCCTTAAATGAGTATTTATTTACTGCACCAATGAATAACCTGGTCTGATTAATAGTTATAGCAGTAATGTCACTCTTGGTCCAGGCTCATCTCTTAGTGCAGAAGATCCCAGGACGAGCAGGACACAGAGAAGGTCTGACAAGCCCAGAGACATTCTACAACCTCAAACTGGAATCTTGCCTTTACTAACCAGGCAGGACCCCAAAAAGAAGCCAGTACCTTGGATCATTTTATCTAAAGCTTTCATGTAGCACAGGGCCACCAAGTCTCTGAAGTTGTCCCCAGTCCCATACACCACATGAACCGTGTCACACTCTTCCTTCAGTCCTCAACAGACAGGCTGAGGAGCAGACCATTCAGAGTGGCCCCATAATGATGGCTCCCTTCTGCACTTTGAGCAGAACATCTTTCTTTCCCCATCCTGATTTTCTGAGAGTGAGGAAGAAAACTCTTTCAGTGTCCAAGTCGGACATCACTCTTATAAGAAACTTCATTATAGGAGCCTCATGGCAAAAATAAATATCTATAGCTATAGAAATAGATAGATACAGATTTAGATATCAATATAGATATAAATAGATACATCTTTTATATCTTTTGGGAATTGCTTTAGTTTTTTAGGCCAAAGACCTAAAAAAAGAAAATCGCTACTTTAGTGCCCTAAATGATGTTCTTAAGGCCCGAAAAGATAAGGAGCTTCCCAGAATGCATTATTTATTTGCCAACCAGGAGCCGTCTTTTTACAATGTCGTTAAGGACTGACTTACAGGTGACAATGCCTTACCAAGAAAGCCCTTGATAATTCAGTAACCATATCCTCTAATAGAGATCTAGGAAAGGATGACATTAAAAAAAAATGTCCTCTGGGAATAATTCTGTTATAATGGGTTTCTAGAGATTTAGGGAGAAACTAATTGGATATTCACTGTTGATGGCTATGTATTTAGATCACACTAGAAAAAAATAATATTCATCCATGTTTATAGAAATGGATCTGGAGAATTTTGCAGATGAACTGAAACACATGTTAAAAGTTGAAACATGAGGAAAAGAAATGGCAGCAGATCAAGAGTGAGGTAAAGGGCTCAGCAGCTGATCAGGTAAAGGGCTCAGCAGCTGATCACCTCCATGGGCTCAAATTCACCTTTAGCATCATTGCTAGCAGAAATCTGTACTTTTTTTTTCCTCTTTAGTTTTTATGTAATCTTTACCATCCTTTTCTTTCGTCTCCTGACCACTTCCCACCAAACGTATATCCTTTATTTTTCCTTTCTTTTTACCTTTACTATGCATTTCCCTTTATCTATCACCCTCGTCTCATGGCTGCTGGTTCCACTGATGGCACCTAAGATTGAAGGGGTTACCAATGCCAGCTCCACAGAAAAGGGAGCAGATAATTTGGAGGTGATGTTAGTGATTGGATTTCACAGAATGCCTACTTTGTGCCTGGCCTTGTTAGAGATGCTTGTCAAATATGCTCTCATTTCATCATCTCAGTTGTCCTAAGAACTCAGTTTAATATTATGCAACACGCTAGTTCAATTCGAGAATAAAAGAAGTTTTGTTTTGTTGTATTTTGTTTCTGAAAAACTCTGCCTCCAAAGGTTGTAGAGAAAAAGCCCCCAAGAAATGCCAACTTGAAGATGGTTGGAAGTGGGAGGTTTGACCAACAGGTTAAAGATAAGAAAGTTGCAACAACTGGATAAATCTCTGAAACCACAAGCAGATTTCTATGACCAATCTGTTTTATTTGCACGTTTGTGCTCTTGGGGGAAAACGTGACTTTACCAGCCATGTTAATGGGGGAAAAGTTCTAACCCTTCAATAATTTCAAGAAAACCAGAATATGGTTTAGGTCAAAAAAGAGTACTTGATTTTGCAACACCAAATATCCCTTTTGAGGTTTCCCAAAAATGCTGTGGCAATCCCACACAGAACTCTCTCCATATTTTTACCACAGAAACAATAGTGCTAATTCAGCATGCACTATGATTTAGACCACTTTGGGAGGTGCTTTAAGGAAGATATCAAAGAAATGAATACCTGCACTCTTATAATATCATAAAAATGCAATACAGAATATACTAAATTTCCATGTAAAATGCTAAATAAAATAAAATGCATTGATTATAATGTGTTTAAGAAGTGTAGAAAAACAAATGGAATCATTGGACTTAACTAGGTTTAGTAGGTCAAAGATTTAGAGTATCTACTATTAGATACTTATTCAAATAAGTACATGGGCTTATTAATAAATTATTATTAGGGACAGAAACAAGGAATGCAAAAAGTAGTTGAAGATCCTAAATGTCAGAATGATTTGCCTGAGGGTTTAGACTCTCCTTCCCTTAGGGATATCACATGGGAGCCTAGCCTTTCTATCATTCTACAACACCTTTGAAAAGAAGGAGCTATATAAGGGTGATGTGGAATTTATAGGTTTACATTGCCCTAGTAGAACTATAAATACACATGACTAGGTAACCAGGTTTACCACGTGGAAATAGAAAAGGTGTCTGATCCACCAGGCACAAGTCTGTCTTCAGCTTCATCACTGCATCTACCACCCCAGGACAGAAATCAGCCTGGGGCCAGACTTGAATTTCTGTTGTCCATGCAGAAAGTGACCCAAGTCATTTCCTCAACACTCGGAAACATTTAAAGCTCTTTTTTTTTTTTTTTTCTTTTCCATTTCTGGCCAAGCTGTTTAGAAAGCACAGATGCAGCTGGCACTGTAATATTGTAAGCAGCCTCGCTAAATGGCTCCAAAAGGGAAATAGCTGTCCAGTGTCTTGGGTAGATCTGTGAGCTCCATTCACCAATGTCACGTCATCATTCTCTGGTTCTTCAGACCCAAGAATCGAGGTCGGAGACAGCGGAGTTGCTGCTGCAATTTTGTTTACCTAATAATGTAAAGACTACTCTGATAACCCTCCATTGCTAGCCTCTTTTCCTAAGAAATAAAGTCACTTTAGGGGTTTAGTATCTGATTTGAAGAAACCACCCCATTACTGAAGGGAGATAAGATGTTCATTTAATTTTTTTTAATGTTCATGTGAACCACGTGCAACATGTTCTTCCTCTCTGGTCACGCTGAGAGATGAAGGCTTTTTTCAGCACTTTTTGGATAAAGGTTGTGGCAGAGATCTAAAATCCACCCTGCTGGTCACAGTCATGACCCTAGTGGTAGTGAAGATGTGACTTCGGCTTGAGAAATACAAGGTGTAATCCTACCATGAAGAACAGTTATAGAAAAAGGTGCTGGCGTGTTGTAATTATTCTTATTTTTCTTCAATTCATCGGACTTAAATGTTTAGCAGCCAGATATGATGATAAGCTGTAAATCAAGCAGAGTTTCTACTGCTTTATACAACATCCCAACCGCACCAGCAGTATAGCAGAGTGCTAAGAAGGTATGCTTATCATCCTTCTAAAGCCTGATAGTATCTGCACCTTGAACAAATTACTTTCATAGGAGATCATGATAATGCCTACCTTTTGGGGAATTCTTGTCAAGATTCAATAAGGAATTGCATATGAAATGCTCAGTGCTGTATCTGGTACATAAGCATTCAAAGGAAGTGCTTGGGCTCAGGTCTGTGGGAATCCGAAGCTTCTGTTTTCTTTATCATGCTTCATTATTAGCAAAATTAGAAAAGAATCTGCTATTGACTGAATGTGTCCCTTCAAAATTCATATGTGTTGATACCCTAACTCCCAATGTGATGGTATTTGGAGGTGGGACCTATGGGAAGTAATATGGATATAATGGTGAAGGCTTTGTAATTGGATTAGCACCTTTATAGAAAGAGACACTAGAGAGCTGGCTTTCCCTCCCTCTCCCCACCATGTGAGGATACAGCAGGAAGGCAACCACCTGGTAACCAGGTAGAAGGCCCTCACCAGAATCTGACCATGTTGGTTCCCTGGTCTCAAACTTCCCAGCCTCTGGAACTGTGAGAAATGAACTTCTGTTGTTGAAGTCATCCAGTCTATGGCACTTTGTTATAGCAGCCCAAGCTGACTTAAGATGTGATCTAATGGAAATAGTCTATCTCTGAAGTCCCTTTAAACTCTCACATTATGTGATTCCTCTTTCTTTGCTTTGTTGTAATAAAACACTTTTCTTTTTTTTTTCTTTTTTTTTATTATTATACTTTAAGTTCTAGGGTACATGTGCATAATGTGCAGGTTTGTTACATATGTATACTTGTGCCATGTTGGTGTGCTGCACCCATCAACTCGTCAGCACCCATCAACTCGTCATTTACATC
>NW_012101965.1:3483543-3552675 GCF_000951045.1 Mandrillus leucophaeus | reverse complement strand
GACAATCACTAGAGCTAAGCTTTTAAAAATTCAATAAAATAAAAAATAATCAGCAAAAACATAATTAATCACCCATGTTTTCCTGGCTATGAACAAACTCCATATCATATAATTTCTATTTTTTTAAAATGTGAAGTAGAAATTTCTAAGACAGTGTTTTAGTTGTCAAGACATTAAAAAAGAATTAATGAAGAAAATTGGTTCTCATTTTTAAATATTTATTTATTTATTTTGAGACAGAGTCTTGCTCTGTCACCCAGGCTGAAGTATAGTGGTGCTATCTTGGCTCACTGCAACCTCCACCTCCCAGGTTCAAGTGAGTCTCCTGCCTCAGCCTCCCGAGTAGCTGGGACTGCAGGCATGCACCACCCTGCCTGGCTAATTTTTACATTTTTAGTAGAGACGGGTTTTCACTATGTTTTCCAGGCTGGTCTTAAACTCCTGACCTCAGGTGATCCACCTGCCTCGGCCTCCCGAAGTGCCGAGATTACAAGTGTGAGCCACCACGCCCAACCTGTCATTTTTAATAACAAAAACTAATTTGGATCTATTGCATCCATATTTATATTACAGCACTATAGTTCACCGTGGTTTATAGTTAGTTGTACATGTGTCTGTCTCTCCACCAAACTTGTAAACAATTTTAAGGGAAGGGAGCATGTTTTTGCATGTCAAGCACTTAGCATAGGGCAGACACAATTCACCACTCAATAAATGCATGTTAAATGAATTAATGAATGAATGAAAGGTGCAGCAGTGAGATTTTAAGTTACAAAGTATGGTTCAATGGCCTCTGCAATCCAAACTAAAAGACGGGCCAGAGCATCAAAGGCAAGTAGTGACGTAAGTGAAGTTACGTCCCAGATAACCAAAATGGATAAGAGGTGCTGCTTTGTTTAAATAGAAGAGTCAGCTTTAAGGTGGGGCACAAAGACTTCATGAAAAAACATGGAATTTTATTTGGATTAGACAATAGAAAAATCTTTCCCAAGAAGAAGGACCATGTGAGCAATAACATAATATATTCGTTTCCTATTGCTGTTAGAACAAATCATTACACATTTAGAGTCTTAAAACAACACAAATTCATTATCTTACAGTTTTGGAGGTCAGAAGTATGAAATGGATTCCACTGGGCTAAAGTTAAGGTGTCTACAGGTCTGTATTTCTTTCTGGAGGCTCTAAGGGATAATCTGTTTTCCTGCCTTTTTTATCTTTGAGAGTCTCCTCCCATTCCTTGGTCCAAGGCCCCTTTCCATCTTCAGAGTCACCAATGACCAGCTGACTCTTTCTCACATCATATCACTCTGACGCTGACACTTCTGCCTCCCTCTTCCACATTTAAGGACACTTGTGATTATTTTGGTCTCGTCCAGATAATCCAGATATTCTCTGTATTTTAATGATGGCTGATTAGCAATCTTAACTCCATCTTCTACCCTAATCTCCTTTGCCGTGTAACCTAACATATTCACAGGTTCCGAGGACTAGAATGTGGGCACCTGTGGAAGGCCATTATTCGGCCTACCATACATGTCAGATGCGTCTGACATGTTTGTGCAACAATATGACTTCCACAGAAATTTTCCATATTCAATGTAAGTTTGAATGTGTTTACAGGACTAGGTGAGTGGGAGCCTATTTTTGAAAGTGCCAAATGCTCAAGAAAGGGGTTTGAACTATTTTTATAGGTAATAATTACCTTTGCATCAAATTAGTATTAATGTTGCCATTACTTTTCATGTTACGTATTTGAAAATGACATGATTATAAATTATGTTCAATCCAGAATATCATAACTTTTAAAGGTAAATAAGGCTTAACTGAAACTTTCAATGATTAATGAGAGACTTGAAAAACACAATAGTAGCCTCATCAATTGCCTCCTCAAAGTTTGAAAGCAGGAAAAAAAAGTAATAACAGCATTTAAAAGGCATTTATTAAAAGCCCAGTTATCTGCGGTTTGAAGTTGACCCTTGATATTCTAATTGAGACACGCAAACATAAAATCAGCAAGGTATATGAACATCTGCAAGTCAAAGACGGGTGTATTTTACCTTGCACCTAAGTGGACAAAAGAATGTTAAAGTCAAATGCAAAGATGTCTCAGAAAACACGGAATGCAAGAAATCTTACCAGCAGACCACAAAATAGGTCCAGGAAGATCATGGAGGACAAAGACTAGATAAACCCCAAAGTCCAAATAAGCAAATAGAGGAGGATCAGTTAGTATGCATATCCTATAAATAGAAAGACACACAATCATTTTAAAGTAATTTTCAAAATAGAAGGAGAAAAATGTGGTTAAAATTTCGATGTGTGATGAAAAAAAATTACCAGAGTGAAATTCTTAGAAAATCTTTTGATAATAAAGATCTTATACACATGTCAAAGTTGTAAAATGTTCTAGTGTGCTGGGCTTTTTTTCCTTGATTGTGGTGCAATAATTCTTCTAGCAACACTGCATATCAAACAAAAAGGGTTCAGTAGGAATCCCTGTACTGTACCATGCAAAGAATGTGTTGTCTACGTACTATATGTTAAATGGCCACCCCTTTAATTTTCACTCTTAATTCTCCTGCCATTACCAGGGGAAAAAAACTCATAAAATTACCAGAAATAATAAAACATTCTGTATACTAGTTTTTAATACAGTATCTTCCAACTTTCTCTTTCTCATTATTTAGTTACTCCCCTGGATTATATATATCAGGAAATATTGGTGTTCATAACCATAGCAAAGCACTTAGCCTTAGAAAGAATCAGGAAAGACAATGGAAAAAATAATACAGTGAACTGTGTTTCCAATTACCAGCAGATGCTTTCATTTATTCTAAGCGTTCTTGTTTAGTTAACTGTACAAATTTTTAATCATATAAATCTGGTAATGTTCTAGACCCACGCTCTTAGTTACCCTGGTCTTCCAGCTGATTTCACATGTCTCTTCCTTCTGGCATTGTTTTCCCACGAATACCGTGCCTACAGCTGTATGAATTCCAGGTGATACCTGTTAAAGAATGCAGCCTATTGCAAAGTTTACTTGATTCAACCTTTGTGTTGTGTGTGTTGTGTGTGTGTGTTTCGCTGAGACTGACATTGCTGTAGATTTCTCTGAATCAGCAGCACCATTCGCCACTGGCTACAGCACCATTAATGCCTGCTTCCTTTTTTTTCCATCTTTATTTCTTTGAGGAATCATCTGGTCACCATTCATTCATGCCTGGAATATCACAGTGGGAAAGATTACCAGGCTTCATGGGAAGACCACTTTACATAAATCTTTAATAAACCAAATGAAAGAGCAGGTCTTGCTGAAAGTATCCCTGATGATGGAGATCAAAGACTCAGAGCCTTGCCTGTATTCCAACCATTCTGAAAATAGCGGGAGGGGTGCAACAAAATGCTGGAAAGAAGGAGTCATGGAGAAACTGGCCTAACTAAATTGCACTTGACATTTGATGAGAAAAGACTGTCAAAAATAGTATTTGTTTATGAAATTATTTAAGATTCCATTGCATATATTTATTGCATGGGCTTACAGTTGATAGTCAACCTTATCTTTACAGTTAACCCATAAGGGGAAAAAAAGAAAAAAACAAAATTGACAAGCTGTGGTTCAATGTCCCTGGATACAGCACTTGTTCTTACATAGCAGTTCTGGTTGCTTCTTTCCATTGAGAGTATTTGGCCTGCACCAGCATGATTGTTTTTAGAAGTCCTAATAGGTGTATCTGGAAAGACTGGGATGATTGCTGCATTTTCTTTCATAAATAACTAATATGGAACAGGCATAAAATTGTTGCCACATAGTTATACTCTAGCCTTGCTACTCAGAGTGTGATCATGACCAACAACCTTGACATCCCTAGGAAACTTGTTAGAAATGCAGAGTCTCAGGTCCCTGCCAGACTTCTGGAATCAGAAATCTGCATTTTAATGGGATCTCCAGGTTATTCAAATGCACATTAATATTTAAGAAGCCTTGATCTAGAATAGCCTCTAGGAGATACCATTTGGCATAGCTGTTCTGTGTAATTCATAATTACCAGGAGGTAATAAGTGAAAAAGGGGAAATAAAAATTAAGTGGAAGAGGCAGCAGGATCACACGCAATACACATGGAGCAGTTGAAATTTCCTTCTTCCAAATTAACTTTGAACTACATAAATATGAACCTAAATGAATGTCAAGGACAAAAAGGAATCTTGTTAGAAGGCTTGATTCCTCATAATTTTCTCACTTTCCTTTTATTTCATTTATATAAAAAATCTTTCTATATCTTATTAGTGGCCTACTTTATTTTTATTAGATTAAGAGAAAAGAACCCTCACTCAGGCATTTTCCAGCAGTTTTTTGAGAATGTTTGGATAATCTGTCCTCCAGTCTCCTTGAGATCTTCTTAACCTGGTTGAATTCTTGAGAGCTTTCAAAATTTATGCATCTCATTTATTTTTTTTAAAAAAAAATCAACATATTTCAGACTTTGTACAGGCCACTTTTTAAATATCACATTTGATTCTGCACACTACATTTCTTGTAAGCACACTTACAAATTAAACAGAAATCAGTTAGGAGCAATCAAAGTTATAAAAATGTTTGAGAAATAAAGGCCCCAAACAAAACATTGAGGCCCTCATCAGTTTGTCTAGGGAAATGAGACCAGTAGGGGGCCTGAAGACACATGTTCACTACCACAGCATATGACACAAAGCTGCACAGCTCATGAACATCAAACGCATTTTGTGTTTAGTCGCTTTGGACTAAAAACAAAATTCCCTATTAAGAGAAGCTATACAGCATTAACTAGAGCACTAAATAGTACATGGTAAAGATCATGCAGGATGAGACCCTAGACATGATTCCTGGGCTTTCATCCCTCCAAAATGCACTTACAAAGAATATTTATCTTATGAGTCACATACATTGTTCTGTATCTGTCTATTCTCATTCATACTTTCACCAGGCCTACCTTAAAGACCTTGCTACCATCAAATCTCTTACTGTCTTCTGCCACAGGTCACTCCCCAATACCCTTTATCCAACAGCCCTGCTTTTGATTTCCTTTACGCCTGCATTCTCACTGGGGAACCCAAATTTCCGAAGTAAGACCTACTTCAAGGGTAGAAGGGCTTGACTTTCCAGCTTTCTAACAGATTCCAGGAAAGGATAGCCAAAATCTGTGTTTAATGAACTTGTCAACTATGGTATCATATAGCTTAAAAATAACAATATTAAATTTTTATAGCATATTACAGTTTAAAAATAACTGACATTCTAGTCTTATTTAATCCTTTCAGGATCCCAGTGTGATGGATAAAATGTTTATTGCCATCATACCCGTTTATAGATAAGGCCCCAAATTTGGGGCAAAGCTCTGTGGTGAGTATAGATCAAAACCCAGTTTTTGTAACTCTCAGATAAGTAGTCTCCGAGAGTTACTTTAGAGATTTCCTTGTTGTAGCTGTTTTCTAAGAAGTTGACACGCTCGAATGTGAAATTCTGAAAAGTGTACTCTACCACCACTATGATCTTTCACAATCAGAAATAAGTCCTGAAATCCTAGAAAGGCTATAGTCAGAGGGTGCCAGGGGCACACACCAAAGTGTCAGATGTTCAGTAGTGGGACAGAATAGGAGGCTGTATTCATCAGCAGGCAGGAGCTGAGTAGAGAAAATCAAGTCTTCCTTCCATGTTGTTCTCAACCTTTGTCTGACTGGGCCCATTTTTGTTGGGAAATTCACAGAGACAGTAAACTTAGCATTAGCATTAGTTGAGATCTTTAACAGCCAGGATAGAGTGTGATGTTAGCTGAAATCTTAGTTTCTCTCTTAAAACGTACAAAAATAAATGAATAAGTAAAGAGGCAGAGGTCACTCACACTGAAAACCAGAATTAAGGCAAAAGAGGCCAGGCAGGTCCCCAGTACCTGAAAAAGGACCCAAAGGCTAGCACAGAAGGTTTTCCCTTCTGCTGTTTCTCCGGCAGTTGATATTCATTTGCAGAGCGAACAAGAGAATGATTGGGTATGGTTGAGACACCCCTCCTACTTCACCCCACCTGTCTTTCCTCATCTTGCCCCACATGCTTTCCCCCTTTCCCCCATGACAATGGAAATATGTGCTGCCTTCTAGGGTCGGTCTGTAGACTAAGTTGTTTTTCCTACTTGCTGGCATTATTTCTTGAGATTAGCTAAGGTCAGAGTTATACATTTCTAGGTCTCCTAAATTGTTTGCACTTCTTCTACTTAGACTGTATAGAACCAAGTTGAAAGACCTGTTTTTCCTTCCCTGCTCATTTTGAATTTTTTTTTTTGAATTGCATTTGTAAAAGCAGACTGGTCGTGTGTGTGTGTGTGTGTGTGTGTGTTTACACATCCATGCTTGAACTGATGGAGAGGAAAGTTCAGGATAAAATAAATAAACTCCTTCCATAGTTTGCATTTTTTTTCTAAAAGATAGGCCACAGATGAGGGTCAATAAGAGTATAAAACAATTCCAAAATATCTGAGTGAGAAGATTTTTATTAAACTTTTTGTTTTGTAAGAATCTATTAATAGACTGAAAGTGAAAGAAAATGACAAGGATACATGTTTCTAAGTTTCCATTTTTTAAAAAAGGTACATTCTCTAGAATTGTTAGAAATATTTAACATTATAAATGCCTTATTTTACAAATCATGTGTAATAAATGCTTATCTGCCTAGTGACTAGAGCACCCGTAGTCTACAAGACTTTTACATAGCCCTCAGAACACCAAAAATTCTTCAAAGTCCACATTCTAAATCAACTATATTTTTGACACTTTTCTTGGTTGTATACTTTAGTATTGGGGTTATCAATTCCTTTATAGCTCCAACCACAGAGCAAAGTCTTTTTATTTTTAGTTTTTGGAAGAAGGAGCCAATGCAATGGCTAGTTTTTGTCAAAAAGAAGAAACTTTATAGCACATTTGGAGTAACTTAGTGCAGAGGCTCAGCGGGCCAGCTGGTGAGGCAGCTTGTAATAGTTGCCACAGTCAGGGCATCACCGGGCCTCACCTTTGTCCAGCCAAAACCAGATGATGGCGCTATTCTCTTCACAGATGCTGCCCACTGCTGGTGAAGGACGGGGGCTAAATTAAGGTCCTCTTTGGTACCTGAAGCTGCCTTTGGGGGTAGTATATTGTATGGGTCCATCCCTTCTGTGCAGCCATTATGACGTCCCTCTCCAACCCAGTAACCTCCTAGTTGTCAGTAAGAACATCACCTCCAGACGCCTTGGAGTGCAGTTCGACCGCCCCTCTGGGACTCTGGGCCCTCAGGGCCCATGCAGCCGGCACCCCAACTCCTCAAAGTAACCTTGAAGCCATCACACCCTCAACAAGTAGCAGTACTTCCAGGAATAGCAAAGTCTTTTTGCTACAATTAGGTGTCCATTGTCCATTGGAACAAGCTGTTTCGCCTGTTAGTTCTCATTATGTTGAGTTGATTCACAAGGCCTGAGAAAGAACTTGGTTATTTTGAAAGTCTATCTTAAAATGTCCTGTCTGCAGCCCATTAATTACTGATATTAGCATGCGTAAGAATCCTCACAAGTTACCTGTGGGTCTTCTCTCTTCCATGATTCCTTTGATCACGTAGCAACCCCACCCTCAGTGATCCAAACTTCTGTCTGCAGATACCATATCAAGGTGAATGATGTCCACTGAGTAGTGAAAATTACAGGTTTACAGGCATGCTCTTCTAAAGTAACTATCTGAAAAACAAAAGAGATCACAGCCTATGAGATGCTAGCTACAAAATGTAACAAAAGCACCTTTCAGATAATTCACATGGTAGAGAGTTTTAGTCCAACAAGCATTAGCCTCGCATCAGTTTGTCCCAATCTCTTGAACCTGCAGTTGAGCCAAAAATTTCCGAGCCAAGCTTTCTCGCAAGATTTCCTGTACTTCCTGTTTCTATGTGAGCCAGAAATACCATGAGAACAACCTTTCTTGTGGTATTTTTGCCCTTCTACTCCAAGATGAAAATAATCCCATATTGGGGGAACTTTTTTTTTTAATTGTGCAAATATTTCCAATTTTCAAACCTTCAAATGAAGTAGATTCCTCCTTGGGAATGAAAATGTGAAATGGTGATTGCTTGGCCCTGACTCATCTCCACTAGGAAGTATTCATGCTCAGTGATCCAACATTTTGTAATTTCTGTAAGATATTTTTACAAGGAACTAGGTAAAACAGTACAGAGGATACAATGGAAATGTATATCCTTGGAATTTTTTAAAAGTCATTCTTGAAGAAATGAACAATGAAGTGTTATGTTCTTAGTACATTAGTGTATGTGATATATTATATCATATATTTGTTTTCTTTGTTCTTAACCCCTTTGTTCCAAGGGTCAGGATATCCTGATGCTAAGTGCTATTGCAAAATAACTGAACAAAAATAAAAATAGTCAAACACTTAGGAAACTCTTCAGTTGTTATGTCAAGGAAGTTTGTGACTGAGGAGTGAGTTTAAGACATTATTCAGGAAATATGATAATAAAGTGAAACAGTCTACATGTGATTATTAAACAAAATCATCTCAATCCTAGAGAGCCTTGATGCCCCCAGCCTGATGGAAGGGTAAGATAAGGACTGGACAGGCTGTCAAAGTGGTGGAAGTGTGGAACTGATACTTAAATCCTTTCATCTCTTATCAGAGAGGGAAATAAGGAAGAACACATCTTCCTAATGAAGTAGACCACTGATTATGCCCGAATTGTGTTGTATGAATATCTAGTTGTTATAGAAAGAGCCGCTAGATCAATATTTTAATAATGAAATTCACCAAAAGCAGTGTCTTCAATGTCTTTATTATTGTTTTATACCCTCTTGACCCTTCTTCACCTGTTAGGAAGGAAAGTAGGTTTGCCAGTATACTTTTCCATCCAGAAAAAAGAAAATTCACCTGATCCAGTATGGAAAACTAAACTTATTCACCACGGATTTAGAGAAATAATAAAACAACAATAAAATTACAGTTGTCTTTGCTGGTTTCAACTTAAAAAAAAAAAAAAAAGAGGTGGGAGCAATGAAAATAAAACACACTCTACAATAATCTTTCTCCTCTTCCCCAAGTTTCCTCCTCTCTCCCATGAAGAAATATCAAATAATTGTGTGATAAACCAGCCTTGAAAGGAATGTAGAGCAGAAGCAACAGATTATACATCAGCAAAATGGCATGCCAAGCAAAATAAAGCACTTTGCAATGTGGAGACATGAAGAGGAGAGGAAGACGGGATTGTTACAATGTTCTTCCAGAAAACAGGGACTATTCACTTGAATGTACAAGTTCAAATTGTTCCTACAAACCAATTTGCTGGCAAAAGTGCCAAATACAATACTACCCCACTTTTGTTTCTGTCCAAGGCCTTTCACATAAGCTACAGGGGGCATTGCCTTTTGTTGAATTGGTTCTTACTTTCAGGGTTAGCGCCTCCATCTCTGAGACTAAGAACAAGAGGCATGGCCCACGGTTGAGGTTGCCCTCAATTCAACCACTCTCAGGTCGGGGACACAGTAGTCAGTGGCCCACATAATAAGTCAGAAGTGCTCTCCCTCCAGAAGGTGAATCGTTAACATTCTTTTCTTTCTTTCACTGCCATTTATGTCCCCTGTGAACATCCTTTAAAATGATTGTTCCTTTGAAAATGGGTTTTGAACGGTCCTGAGCCACATGTCCAGGCTATGCAGGCCACTGCCCGTTTGCATGAGGATCTTGATCCTTCCCGAATTCTCATCTTTTGGAGTTAACTGTGGAATGTGATTCAGTGTTATTTCCCTTCCAGCTGAAGGGCAGCTGAGGTTATGAAGGGATTTGACCAATAGGTCATAACCCAGTTAGGTTTGCTGAGAACCAAATGACACAAGGGGGAGGGATGTGGAGAAAGAGCGAGAGTGATCAAACTGAGGCACTGAGGATCAACCCAGCCCATCCCAGCACTGGTCTCAGTGACTGGGCAACGTGCCCCCCAACCCCCATCAGGCCCTCCAGGGAGAAGCAGCCGCAGATTGGTTCTGCAGACGCTCAGCTTCTGTTTTTTTGGAGATCTCCTGGGGGCTTGCAGGGCCTGAGTCTGCACCACAGGGGTGACTACTCACCTGACACCTCCAGATAACTGGCCTCCGGCAAGGGGGGAACCCCTCTGTGAGGTTAGCAAAGGGGAAGCCCCACTTCTTTGCCTGAAGTCCTTAAGAGCTAAGCCAACAAAGAGCTAAGAGTGGACAAACTTTGACAAGCACCAAAAGAGAATTGAGAACAAATAAATCAGAAGAAAGAAGAGGAAAAGCAAATGCTAGAACGTCCATGGCTTTTTTTTTTTCCTCCCTGCTGTCGTTCCAGCTGTAGCCTGGGATTAATTAAGTGCTGTGAACTCAGTGCCAGAGAGAGGAGGGGAAAAAAAATGCATTCTATCTCTAAGGAAGGAGTACAGTAACAGTTTCTCACCAGTGAGAAACCTAGGGAAGTGAGTCGCTCTCCTCGGCAGTGTTTGTGGAGGGCCTGAGGAGACAGGGAGGCTGTGCCAGACTGGAGGAGTCTTGTCTTTCCGAAGCTGGAAAGGATCTTACGGAGGTTCGCCTTTCCCTGCCTGGGAAGAATTTCCCCTGTGGTAGCAGCAGCAGCAGCAGCAGCAGCAGCAACAGCAGCAGCAACAGCAGCAGCAGCAGCAGCAGCAGCAGCACCACTGCCTCCTCTTCTGGGGCACAAGACAGAATGCCTGTGCTAGAGCGCTATTTCCACCCAGCAGAGCTAGGCAGGAGGTGGACAGGCCCAGAAGGTGTGCTGCCCTCCTCCCCGGGAAGCCGGCCGGGGTGCCAGCAGGGGCCGCTGCCCTGGGACTTGCCAGAGATGATCAGGATGGTAAAGCTGGTTTGGAAATCCAAAAGTGAGCTGCAGGCGACCAAACAGAGAGGCATTCTGGAAAATGAAGATGCTCTCCGCAGCTTTCCAGGTAAATTGACCATGGGGTGTAACAGGTCACAGGACCAAGTCTGATAACTAACTCCCCTTCTTTGGAGAGTCCAAGCCATAAGGAGGAAGATGAACTGTGTAGCATAGGGTCCGAGGGCTGTGACTTCCAAATATCTGCTCTGATAGAAATGCATCTTGAAATTAAGAGTGATTTAGTAGGAGGAGCATTGGACTGGAAATCAAGAAACCTGGGTCCCGGACTCAGCTTGACATACGCTTGCCCTGTGGGCTTGCACAAGTCAAATTTCCTGAGTTTCAGTCCCCACCAAGGAGGGGGTGGAATTGGATGCTGTTTAATGGCCATCCTGACTCTAACATTTCTTGTCAACAAGTTAGAAATATCCCTAAAAGAATATTCTCCTCAGGTTGCTTTTTATCATTTTTTATATAAAGTAAAATACATTTTCCAATTTTTAGCTATGCCATTTACAGCATGTATTATGTTCCCAGCACTGAGTCTGGCATGCAAGCTTTTTATGTCCTGGGCAAGTTGGTAAACTTTCTTGACTTGGTTTCCCCTTTGACAAATGTCAGTAATATAAACACCTTTATTGATATCAACTCACTCACACTTTGTCATGTCATAAGAATGTGCTGTGTTTCGGACGGTTGTGGAGAACTTCACTGTGTTTCTGACAGTGGATGCAGCCACCACCAAGACTCCCAGCATGCCTGGGAAGGATCCCAAGGGGCTTTGTAAACTAAGAAAGCCACAGCTGACTACAGGGCACTCTCTTTCTTTGAGGAGTATGTTGCTAGATATTTGGAAAGTGGTGGGTTCACTTCAGAAGAAAGAACATGAGTGTGTGTTTATGCATCTGAAGTCTTGGCTAGCCCGGTGCAGTGGAATCCTGGCGTGCCATTGGCGGTGAGGGATGGGGTAGATGGAAAAGATACACCAAAAATTACCTCTCCCTTTCTCATGGAAACAGAGTAGGAAATAAAAATCTGGCTAGTTTTGATTTTAATTATTTATGCCAGGAACTTTTTTTTAAGTTGTGACTTTATAAAGAATATTATTAAGAAGTTAATACTCTGGGAAAAGGAAAGACTTAAAAGGGAGAAAAAAACAGGGTTGGCCTCCAGTAAACAATGAGTCCTTGAGTACACAGGAAAGTGAAGGAAACCAATAAAACTGAGGTTTATGTGGCAATTGGGAGAAGGATGCCCAGGGAGATGGGTCTTGGTCAGAAGAAATGAGGTAACACTAAACCAGTATTGCATGTGAGTAGGGCAAGAAAAATGGAAAAACCCACCTGGGCAGAAAATTTTACTCTGACACTTCAACTCTTAGCACTTTAGGTTTGTTTTAGTCAATTAAATGATTAAAATTCATATTTCAAACTGTGCCCTTTGATAAAACTATCTAATTCAACAATTGTTAGCATGTCTGTGGAGATAGGTGTACGTTATTACTTATATTCTATATTAATGAGCATCTAATTCCTGAAAAAGCACTCTGGAGAAAAAGTAGAACTCCTGTAGCTTCTTACTATTTAAAATACACATTTTTCTGGACATCACAAAGCAGGGCTTGTTGAGTCTTACTATACCTCTCTACCACTGCCTCACCTTCAGTGGAAACTGTCTCTGAAGCCACTTGGATTCCCAGGGGAGCTGCACCCTGGTCTGCTGTCGAGGTTGCCTGCCTGCCTGCCTACAGGCTCTATAACACCTTTCCAAAGGATGTGTGTTTGCCTCCTGTCCTTCCTCCTGCGCCTGCTCACTCTCAGGGAGATGAGGGCTCATCCCTACTGGAATGGTCATGAAACCTTATCATCATCATCTGTCTATGCGGTAGAAGGTCACAGGATGCAACTCCAAAGATGAGTCGCTTCACTTTCCAAACTGTCTCTTACCTTCTTCCTCACTCATCCTATCCCTGATGCTGCATTTGCTCCGAGCATCAGGTGTCTTCAGCTGCACCATTTTCACCACAGCAGCACAATAATGGGGCCCTCAGGAACACTTAAAGACTATTTCAAAACTTCTGGCATTTTTTTTGTTTGTTTTTAGAAAGTGGTGATTTAAGCTGTTTTCAGTTCATGCACAGAGGCAGAGGTTTATGATAGAAAGCTCTTCAAAAAACACCAAGACACATAGTGTGCTCTCTCTCTTCTCTCTCTCTCTCTCTGTCTCATTTCATCCTTGCCTCAGTCTCCTCAGTTTATACTTTCACAATCCTTTTAAGCAACTGGCTATGCATCAAGTGAGCCTTGCTTTATGCTTGAAATGTTTTTTCTTTGGCTCAGTCAACTGAAAATTTTCTATTCAAACAACAAAGCCCAGGTCAAGCATCTCTCTCTTTAATGCCTTTCCTGATCTCCAACGGCCTCCCATCTCCCCCAGTGGTTATCTATTCCCTCCTCTTTGCTTTCTTTACCTGTAGTTATTTAACATTTTACATTTATAGCCCACAATATTTTTGCTGTGCTAGTAACTAAAAACAGGAAAATTAAATGTTATAACATTCTGTGTATATTTTGACTGCTTGTGATAACGAATTGATTTAAAATTTTTTAAACCATGAAATTGCAGAAATTCTGAATCAAACCAACAGTTACTTTAGAGGACTTTAAAGATGAGGGTTACTGGTTCTTAATGTGTTTAATGGAACCTTAAAAGTCCCAGTGTTTCTTTTCCTTAGCAAAGGACATCATTATTTTTATGCACACTTCTTCAACAAGACTGGAACTTTGTTTCTCACAAGTGAAGTAGAAAAATGTTTTGAGATTTGGCTAAGGTAATAAGAGGAGAGAATAAAAAAAATATGGGAACATAAATATGTGTTCATGAGAGATTTTAAGGTGAAATATGCTCAATTGGGAGTATGGAATGGAAAGAATAGTCCCCTGCAGAGCATGGGGGAGTGCCGGAGAGACGGTGATACATAGAAACATCTTCTGCCATCTTCAGACTCATATGCTCTGCAGACTGTCGGGTGGCTGTCCAAAGCAATAGACTGTAGGAGGGAATGGGAGATGATCGAAGGAAGGAACAGGAGCTTGTCACCTTCACATGTTAGGGTCCATGCATCTGAGAGTGCCCCTAAAGCTGGGCATTGGCCAAGGCACTGTTAACCCTAGCGAGGGGCTCTGGAAGTTATCAGCATGCTTGAGGTCCAAGTGTCAATTCTGTTCTTTGAACTGTACCCAATTATGTAATTGCCTTAATTCTCACATCTTTTTCCCTATATGAAGCAAAGAAAGGATTATCTAATTATCTAGTTAACCCTTGTATTTGGAGGTGAGGTAAATGGTTCAGAGAGACTCAATAAGGCATTCAGGGTCACACATTGAAAGTGTATCAGAACCAGACCAGCATTTCAATTGCCCAACTCTGGTCCACAAAACTCATGTGGTCAGGGTACATGCTGGGTAATAGAAATTTAAATTTAAATCAAGACATGGCTTTATTGATTTTTTTGTAGATGGGGCAAAATGAGAACTCATGATGTGATATAAACCTTGGCCAAACCAGAAAAACAGTGTTACCATGCAGAACAAGTCAAAGGATTGTGTCTCATATACATTTTCCACTTACTCTGTGGGCTTTAGTCTTAGATCCAAGCTTCAAATACTGCAAATATCCAGGGAAAGATCCCCAACTATTATCAATAGAAAGTCAGCTTATACCATTGCAGTGAGAGCATGCACCCATGTGGGGAGTGGGGAGAGGGACAAGGATAGAAAATAAGTGGCTTCTCAGATGCTGTGAGGACAAAGATGCTAATTACAATTCTAGTCAGCAACCTGTTTAAGACTAGATATCCCTTAGCAGGACTTGTTCTTAGTTGAATAAATAATTTGATTTTGGAATTCAACCAAATAACTGTAAACTCTGCAACTGTGAAACTTACCTTTCATTTCGGTGTCTCTGATCTAAATTTTGCATTATAGTTTACTTATTTATCAAGCTTGTTCCCATTTCAATAAACTTTGGTTCTAGGAAAATATAAATACACACAAATCCCTCAAAGAAAGAAACTCATTTTCCCCATAGCCATTGTAATGTCTCCTGCCTTTCAAGGAGAATACAAAATCAGAAATTTGCTTTATGCTCAGGCCTGAATATCAAACAATTTCAGAGAAGAAAATCTCCAAAACCGTTCTCTGATTCCAGTACTCTACAATTCAAATTAACATTTAAACTACTATTTCAAAATGCCTCAAGTATCAAGCATGATATAAATCAAATATGTTGAAGAATGAACATTTCGATCATTATAATCAAGAAACATTTATGGGATGCTTAGTGTATGCCAGGCACTGTAGTAGGCACCAGGGACTCAGAGATGAATCAAAAGCTTAATAAAAGAACAATTATGGATTTATGAATCAGAGGTCTGTCTACAACTACAGTGTGAAAATAAGCACTTGTTAGTTTAAACCCGTCAACTCAAACTACTGGCTGTAAAACTGGTAAAATTCAAAAACACTTGTACAAATTTATACATACTTTCAAATACTCATTGGTTCTAATGATTTCATTCAAAGCAGGACAAATTGCTTTGAGCAAAGAAATCGATTAGTCTCAATGGTAGATAAGTATTAACTCATAACATTTTTCTAAAACTACTGCTTTTAGCAGCCTGTTTTCACTCCATAGTGATGCTAGATAATAATCATTAATAATTTAATCCATCTTTTAAATGTGAATGCAAATTGAGTCAATGCTGGAGTACATCATCCACTTTGAACTGAACCTTCTCCTTCACCTGACTTATTTTCATGAATCACAGAAACCCAGGTTCAAAACTGCTAACTCCAGCTCCCCAATTCCCACTAGTTCTAAGTCCATAAGAGAGGCTAAGGGTGTCAGAGTGTGGCTGCAGTGTTGAGATTTTAAAAGTTTTAAATTCTGCATCTCTATTACTGAACTATGTGACCGTGGGTGGGTACTTCACCTCTCGGTGCCTCTGTTTCTTCTTATATAAAAAGAGAATAAATAATAGCACCTTTGCATAAGGTTGTTGTCAGGATTAAATGACATAATAGCAAAAAAAAAAAATGCCTAGAATAGAACCTAAGTTCCAACACACTCTCAGTAAATGTAAACTTTCATAATTATTGGTGTTGGTGTTATTTTCTCAACAACTTCTCTCATTCATTATCTTTTCTCTGTTCAGTTGCATGGCCCTTGGTCAAACCTCATGTAGTTTTGTCTATAATCTTGCAATAGCCTCCAACTCTCTCTATCCATTGTCATTCTATTCTGTGATTTAGATCAACAGTGTTAAAAGAAGAATCAAGATATGTCTCAACCCTTCTTGAAAATCCTTTAATAATTCTCTAATGTCTACAGAGAAAATCCAAATTCTTTCCTCTTGCATTCAAAGTTCTCCATCTGGCACTAGCTCACTTTTCCAGTCTTAATTGTCATTATTGCCCTCTGAGTACTCATATTCCACCCAGACAAGACACGTCTCCCACAGCTTCCTACTTGCTTTTTGCTCATTGTTCTCAATGCTTAAAATGACTTTGCTCCATGTCCCTAATTTCCCCCATTCCTTAATATCCCACTCATATGCTAGCCCCTTCATGAATCCCTCCTGAGGTTACTGAAGGAAAATATGCCTTTCTCTTCTGAAGTTTCACAGAACTTTCTTTGTATTTACCTAACAGGCAAATCACTTTATTTTGTTACAATTAGTGTACATTTTCTTTCTCTGCTCCTAGATTCCAGCTCTTTGAGAGTCTGGAGAACATTCTATTTTCTTTGTATTTTCCCTAACATCTGTCATATGTCAGCCACTCAATACATTTTGATATGTGAAAAAAATAAAATTATCAGAAGGAATAAAACAGCTTACAAATTGCCATCAGATGCATGAATGAACATCTTTTTAGGGACAGATTACTCAAGAAACATGAATTCTAGCTCTTGTTTTTAATGGAATCCTATTTAAACATATTCCAGCAGAAGATCAGGATTAGTCATTATAGCTTTTAAAATAAAAGAATACACAAGAGTGAAGTTCAGAACTATTAAAAAAGGTAAAAGTGCAAAACTAATATGAGACAATTCTCTCTTCATATAGAGAACTTGTAATTTACTGACAATTACAAAATTTTAGTGCAAATGCATGCATTTATAGACTTTTAAAATAATTACTCTGTTCATGCATTTTGGAACACTTTACATAAACTGAAGTTTCAAAAGCGGCTTCTTCTACAGATAACAGTCTGTAGACTACTGAACATAATTTCAAAAATAGAGTGCAGAAGGTGTGTGTTTACCCAACCCTACAAATGAGCTTTTGAGGGGCTGGCGCTCAATGGAGGATGGTATTCCTAAGCCCTCTGCTTGTTCTCTGCAAACAGTTTCTTTTTTCTTTTCTTTCCTATTTAAAAAAAAAAAAAAAAAAAATTTAAACTAGGTTGCTTCAACTAGACAGAAAAGCATTGACTTTTGCATCAGACCAATTCCAAAAAAAAAAAAGAAAAAATTAGTAGCTGTATTGTGAAAAGTCTGAAAGCTTCAGGTTTTTTTTTTTTTTTAACTCACAAAAGTAACTGAAACTGTGTACAGTCTTCTATCTGATTTTTTCCACTCTTTAATTTTTAGTACACTTGATAATATGTATATCTCATCATATTAGAAATAGTAAGCAGAGCTCATGGCATTTGTGATTTAATGCAATGCTGTAGTCTTGATATTCACACAGTGTGAACTTCATACTTCATTTTCCTGTTTACCCCTCTCTGCCTTTCCATACATTTCTCTTTGGAATTGACTTCAGTCTCTAAAACGTCAAAAGACCACCCCAAGAAATGAGTTTTGTGTCTTTGAACTTGTCTTAAATTTCCTTGAACTACAAAATTATTAGAGACCCCTTCTTCTAAGCACTTCTTATTACCTAAAAAGTCCATATGACATATATTTTAAAGCTTATAAACCAAGCCACTGTCCTGAGCATTTTGTTACTTCATCGGCTGTCACACAAATTATGAGGGAGTACTCCAGTGAGTAGGTCACAGTTCTCATCATGAGTGACAGGAGAAAACTTGTCAGCCTTGTACGCAGTTGGAAGGCATGGCTGACAAAGACAAAGCTGACAAAGTTGTGGAAGGCCTTGGGTCCAAGGGGCCAAGCTTACTACAGAAAAATAAAATCACTAGAGAGAAAAGAAGGACAAATTTCAAGAGAGACCGAGTTGCAGTTGCATGAACGTGGTAGTAGAAATTGAAAGGTATGGGAGCCAGAAAATTGTAAAATAAAATCACAGCTATTATGGGAATGAATGTAAATCTTCTATAAACGTATCAAAAAGGAAAATTAAATAACCAAGGGTAATAAGGCACATGTCATGTAATAATTAGAATTTTAGTGTTTCTTAACCTCGAATTAAAGCCAAAGCTAAAGAAAGATTCTCTTTCTTGCTTCCTTCTCTAAATCTTGGATGACACCCAAATATTTCACATAAAACTATAAACACAAGCAACAAGCACTTCAGAACACCTGAAGACATGTACATTTAGAGGATCTGTGACAGTCGTTCATTCAAAGAAGTGGATAGTTTGCTGAAGAAAACAATTTAGAAAGAAAAGAAGAAGGGACAGGCAGACAGCCAGGCCTAGAGCATCCAGGAAAAGGAAGTCAGGTAAGGTCACTACAAAGAAACATTCAAATATAAGAAGTGTAATCAAAAATACATACAGAAATGAGAAGGAAACAGTCACTGTTTAAAACATTTGTAACAGAGATTTCAAATCTGTGCCCTCCAATGTGTGATGAAATGTAGCCTGAGTCTCTTCAACCAAGAAAATTATCCTCTTGAGGTCACCCTGATGGAGAACAGGGAAATTTAAACTTGTTAGTTAGCAACATGGTGGTCAGTCTCTTCTCGATTACTTCTTCTGAATAAATACCTTCCCACTCTTTGCTCCTCTGCAAGTTGGCATCTGGGTGAATATGTGCCTCGGGTTCCCACATACCTATCCCATGTTTATCCTGCACACGCCTGAGAGGTGCCAGCCTCGGAGGGAGAAGCAAAGGCATGTTCATGTGCCACTGAGCTCTGCCTATGACTCTTCCCTGCAATTCCCCAGGGTATCAGGAGTAGACTTTGCAGCTGTCTCTTTGACATGACCTTACCCTGTGCCGTATCCTCTTTCCTCCCAGCAGAAGGAAACCTCAATGTGCCCATATCTACAGACCCACCTTTTACCATATTAAAGGGATCTAATAAAAGAATAAAGAAAATCCTTTTATCTTTCCACAAAGACAAGCTGTTAAGATTATTGTCCTTCTGCAAACTCACACACAAAACAAACCCCAAAAACCTGTTACTCCGAAGGCCAAACAATGAATATCAACTCCCTTCTTTTCTTCTCATTCTTGCTATAATATTCCAAATGATCTTCCATGTATGCCTCTGGAGGGGAGGAAGCAGAAAATATGCACAAGAGAGTGCAAAAGAAAAGAAAATGGCACATGGACATATATCAAAAAACATTATCTCTATCACATGTTGGTTAAGTTACTATGTTCTAGGCCCTATCCTTGAGCACTGCATATTCAACATGATTTGTTTGAGTTATATTCCCATGCATGAGCTAGACCTGATTCTTCTACCCTCTCTACCACCTCTTTCTCTGTCTCTCTCTTAAAATAAACACATACATTTTCACAACCATCTCAAAACGTTGACACTGAAAAGTTTGACCAAATGACTGTAATACATGAAAAAGGATGTGTACAAATCTCACCATTCTGGTTGATTTTCACGTTGAGAGCTGAGGTTTTATATCTGCCACTAATTGGAATTGTGTTCCTGATTGTACAATGTATTGTATTCTGGTCAGGTCTGATACATTTTCACTGCTTAAATGTGCTAATTGGAAATTCTGAGAGCTCTTCTCCTTTCTTTGGCCCTTATCCCCTAGAAAGAAAATGGGGAGGGAATATAAATAGACAAAATTGGACCAAAACAAATTTTGTTTTGAAAAATTTTTGAAAATGTCTCAAATCCTCCAAAAATTGTTAGAAACGTACTAGGAGGTCACAGAATAGAAAATGATGTTTCAATGTTACGTACAAATACTGAACTTCTTATGCTAAACAGTAAGCAGCAACCAAATAGGTGTTATTTCCAACTTAGAAATAGAAGAAATTTAGACCTCTATTTACTGGTTATTTATTTAAGATATTCAGAAAGGGAAACAAAAAATTCAAATTTCTAGTTTTCTTTACTCAGTGCATAGCATTGGGCTTTCTGTCTGGGACAGAATAAAGGAGATTATGGCCTGTTAGAAGAGACAGATACAGAAACAACTCACTGATATCAAGGCAGAATGGCATATGCTTTACAATTAAGTGGAAATAATACTCTGTGGGAACATAGAGGAAGAATCAAAAGTGTTCATTCAACTAAGTTTGTTTAGTGCCTATCATGTGCCACACTGTTTCTTCATTCCTTAGAAAATAAATATTCATGAACCAAGAATGTTGAGGTGGGTGGGTGGATGGATGGATGGATGGATGGATGGATATATAGATAGATAGATAGATAGATAGATAGATAGATAGATAGATAGATAGATAGATAGATAGATAGATAGATGATAGATAGACAGACAGATAGATGTGATATATAATATGCTAAATATATATACACAAAGTCTGTGCCAATTGCCAACACATAAGAGAGTGATTAATTCTGCCTGTATGATGGTGGTAAAGGAGGTGTCAAGAAAGGAGATGATGGGCTGGGTGTGGTGGCTCACGCCTATAATCCCAGCACTTTGGGAGGCTGAGGCAGGTGGATCACCTGAAGTCAGGAGTTTGAGACCATCCTGGTCAACATGGTGAAACTCTGTCTCTACTAAAAATACAAAAATTAGTCAGGCGTAGTGGTGGGTGCCTGTAATTCCAGCTACTTGGGAGGCTAAGGCAGGAGAATCCTTGAACCCAGGAGGTAGAGGTTGAAGTAGGCTGAGATTGTGCCATTACACTCTAGCCTGGGCAACAAGAGCAAGCCTCCATCTAAAAAAAAAAAAAAAAAAAAAAAAAAAAAAAAAAAAAGAGTGGTTATTTTTTCTGAGGTACCATTTAAGGTAAGTTACATTTCTCCAAATGAAGAAGAGATGGAATACACTATAAGAGAAAGAAACACAGGACCAAATGCAAGAAATTCCAGGGAAAGCCAAGTTATGGGGTATAAAGTGAATCAGGGGAGGGCTAGGGTAAGACTAGAAAGAAAGGCAGGGGATCAGGTTGCCAATGGCCTCATCTGTCTTTCTGAGGAGTTTATCCTACAGGGATAAGGAAACTTCAGACAATTTTAGTAGGAAGTGACATGATAAATTTTACATTTTAGAAAGATTATTCTAGCAACAGTGGCTGGTGAAGAGGTGCAGTTAGGGTGAGCATACTAACGAATATGTATAACCATAAGTGGCATTCATTGACCATATTTGGAAGATGCTGAAAATTTTGAGATGCTGAATATTTTCCCTTCAACTTACAAACCAAATTTCCCAAGTGCTATAGTATTTTACACAGAGCTACAAGAAATAATATAGAAATAATCAAGCCAAAGCCCTTGACACATGGTATCATCCTATCATGAAGGATTTACATATTTTTCCATCTAGACCTGCTGTTCCAGTCATGTTCATCTCTTCCCCAAATGCAGAGCACAGTTTATCGCCATAGTATCAGAACAGTCTATCCTTCTTACATTGCCAACTCATATTTCTTCCAGTCCTTAGATTGCCTGTTTTGTTTGTTTGTTTTTTAAATGAGGTCTTTCTCTGTCTCTCAGGCTGGAGTGCAGTAGCTCAGTCACAGCTCACTACAGCCTTGAACTCCTGGGCTCAAGCAATCCTCCGTCCTCTGCTTCCCAAGTAGCTGGGACTACAGATGCACACCACCACACCCAGCTAATTTTTTTTATTTTTGTAGAGACATGGTCTTGCTACATTGCCCAGGCTGGTCTTGAGTTCCTGGCCTCAAGGGATCCTCCTGCCTCTTCCTCCCAAAGTGCTGGGATTACAGTTGTGAGTCACCATACTGGCCCTCCACATTTTTCTAAGCAAACAATTCTTCCAACACTAGATGCCACTGGATTGATGAGAAAACATATAAGAAAAATATATTTTTTTATGTAGCTTATAATGTAGTGCATTAAAGTTACGTCCTCAAAAACAAACCAAGTGTGAAGAGTACTCCATGAGGACTGGGCATTAACTGACTCTTTGTTGGTTGACCCAGGAAGGCTCTGTGGTGGATTGATCATTACAGCTATGTCTTTAAGATGGTTAAGATCTCAACAAGATGTGAGAAATTTAGTGAGGGAATAAACATGAACATAGGTACAAAGCAGCACAGGAAATGATTGAGAATGGAGATTAGTCAAATTCACTTGGCACAGCGTTAGGAGTGAAGAAGAGTGGGAAACAGAGAAAGACATTAGTGGGACCAGACTGCATGTGGACGAGAAATCTTAACTCTTGTAGAACCATTGAAAATCTTTAAATGGAACAGTAAAGGGTACTTTCAGTTGAATTTTTTAATGAAGATGGGTCTTTGAGAGGATCTAGTTAAATCACTGCATTTTTTGTGTGTGTGTTGAGAAAGCTGAGACTTCACAGAAGTTACACAACATATGAGGGGCACAGAGCTAGTTATTGACTGCACAAGGGCCAACTTGGGGTCCCTTGACATCTAGCCATGCCATTGACTCAGCCTCGCTGCCAGTCATGGTCTAACCCTGAAGCCACTCAACTCCAGCCGAGGCTTCTCTAATATGATAATCTCTCTAAATCTAATTTTCTGTCCTTTTCACTCCCAAGTACTTAACATCTCTGTGATGGCATTACATAAGTGTGTGGTGTCCGTCTTTCCATGAGCAAGAATTAGATGTTTACATGTAAACCTACATGTGATATGTATACACACATTTTTCTTGTTTCCAAATTTAGATTAGAAATTGTTTAGGCAAGTCCCAAGCCCTCTCTCTGTGAATTTTCCCATCTACATTGCCTGCAATGTACTAAAGAGATAGACATTCACCTGAAAATTAAAAAAAAAAAAAAAAAAAAAAAAAACCAGAGGTGAGAATTTAACCACGATTGTGAATTAACAAAGTTATATGTAAGAGAGAGAGAGAGGTGGTAGCTGCTGGTTGCTTAACCATTATAAATAAAACGTTACTGTGGTCCTTTTCAGGAGTTCTGCTGCCTTCTGCATTGTTGCCTGGAGGTAGAATTTCAAGCAGGGCCTGTGTAAATAGCTACTGAGGCTTGGGTCTGTGGTACATGTGCCCATAAGCTACTGAGAATCAGCCTCTCAGTTCCTCAGGCTTTCTTTGCAAAAGTAGTGGTGACTATGATTCAGGGCCTGTACTCAGAAAGCAAGTTGAAGATTTAGCTACATTTAGGCAAGATTTTATAAACTGGACAGGCCCAACTCCCACCATTTGTTTTTCTTTCCTGCTTCTATAAGGTGTTTGTAGCCCTGAAGGAATAGTGTAATCTTTGATGGCCATTTTTCCTCCTTTATCCTCTGAAACTTTCTCCTTCTCCTCCTCTCAGACGCTTCCCAGGCGGCCTGCTAGTGCCGTTCAGAGCCTGTCTGCTTATGACTACCCAAATAAGGCAATAGTTAGAAGTACAACTGAAGTGGCTTCTTCTTTTAAAACAACAATAGACCTTGTTCCATTAAAAATAAGATCCTACTCTGAACCATTGCAGAAATTTTTTCTGATGCTTATAAAGAAATGTCAGCGAGTGAGGGGAGTGGGGGCGGGCAGAGATTTCTGATGTTATTCTTAATTATTTTTACTCCATGTTCTCTGTACCTTTAGATCTAGCTGAGGCAGAAACAGTGAAATGCCATAAAATAACCCTCTCTCGAAGTATATTTGGCCTCACAGGAAACAGGAAATACCAGAAAAGATCACAAGAAAAGCTGTAATCATAAGATTTCTAGCCTAATTCTTTTGACGTCAGCAGTTTAGATAAGTCAGATAAGCAATCGCGAGCATCCGCGAGTTCTTGAGTGCCAATCCAAATACCCACAGTGCATCTTCAACCCTTTTGAACTCTCGCATTGTTGTTTAGCCCCTGCAAGGAGGTTCTCCTCTCTTCCCCACAAGAAGCATATCCTGAAATTGTGAATTATGGATTTTATGTCAACATTAAGGTGTTCAAAGACATTACGCAGAGCTTCTAAATTGGTCCTGCAGCCAATTCAGCTTGCTGGATGCATTGTAAACCCTGGATGAAGCTGAGTGTTAATAAAACAAAGGAAAACCAAGCCTGGTTCATCTCAAAGGGAGTTTGCTTCCTGAAGTTTAACTTTTCCAGTCTGGGCAACTCATCTATCACTGTGTAATGTCTTTGATAATATGCTAAGAGATTTCTTACCATATCCAAAGTATTTAGTAACTCCTTCATTCTTCATTATTTCCACCTTTCCTTAGCTACCACCACCTCCATTGCCCACCACAACAACATACTTATGGGTTGGTTAGATATAAATGATACTAAGGAATGCATTGCCCTTCAAGACATTTTCCTAACTTCAGAACCAGGACCATGAAACTTGACCATTATATAATAAGCAGAGGCACACGTATGGGCTGTTCAGAGGGATGAAGTAGGAATTTAAATCAAGATTTAAATAGATATTACATTACATGTACATTTAAAGTAAAAAAAAAAAAAAAAAAGGCTGAAGATAAAAACTTCTTTGCACAATATCTACCTATTTCCAAAAAGACTTGTAAGATTTTAAGAAGCTTACAATAAAATGTAAGTACACAAACACATAAAACCATTCTGTCAGGATGAGAGATAAAGCCATATATAAAAAGTAGGAGGAAGGAGAACAGTTACACAAAGCAGTTGAGCAAAACTGGGATCTGAACTTCCTAGCAGACAGGGCAAAGGGGAAGCAAAAATGATTACAACATTCATTATCTCCAGGAAGATTTGCTAGGAAGAAAAATATTTTTCCTGGCTTTGGGTATGTGGAGCAGTTTTCGATGAGGACTGTCAGTCTGGTGCTGGAGGATGTCCTCCTGAAGAGTTGAAGTAAATGGGAAGAGGTGAGACACCTGGGAAGAGTTTTGCAGGCCCTTGTAGTGAAAGACTGTTCCATAAAGAACTGAGGAGTTCCAACTGGGGCCCATCCCATTGGCTCCCCATGGAAGGGTGTAGCCATGTAGGAAAAGTGCAAGTCTCCACCCAGAGCTCAGTTCTTGTGGGTGTGTAAAGTTAGGGTACAGCCCCCCACCCACAACATGCCAAACACATGCTGCTAATCCCATCATGGGCATACCTGCCATTATAATCTTTAAAATGGAAAGAGAAAAATTAAGGAGCAATGCTTCCTTTTAGATAGTAGAAGTGTTTTTGTATTTGCCTTTGGTCTGTGCCGGGCATTTGACTTCAATTATATACACATTGGTAAGGTGCTCTAACTCACTCATAGGTGGGTCCTGAGTCTTTTACCTGGTTTTTAACTTGGCACTTCCCTCATATGGCTACACTCTGCCATCCCCATTCCCCCCAATTGTGGACATGTTCTTGATCCCTTAGGTCAGACCAGTCCCAAGGCACAAGCTGGGACCCATCCCGTTGGCTCCACTGAATGGTCTCTGTGTGTACTAGTCTGTTCTCATGCTGCTAATAAAGACATACTCGAGACTGGGTAATTTATAAAGGAAAGAGGTTTAATGGATTCACATTTTTCACATGGCTGGGGAGTCCTCACAATCGTGGTGGAAAATGAAGGAAAAGCAAAGGAACATCTTACATAACGGCAGGCAAGAGAGAGTGTGTGCAGGGGAACTTCCCTTTATAAAACCATCAGATCTCATGAGCCTTATTCACTATCATGAGAACAGCACAGGAAAGACCTACCTGCATGATTCAATTACCTCCCACTAGGTCCCTCCCACAACAGATGGGGACTATTACAATTCAAGGTGAGAGCCAAACCATATCACTGTGGAACTGTCTTTCATTGTGAGGATCTGTAAAACTGTCCAGGTGGCTCATCTCTACATATGTGTGTAGAATTAGAGCCAAATGTCTGGCACAGACCAAAGGCCAATCTAAAAACATTTCTACTATCTAAAAGGAAGCATTGCTTCTTAATTTTTCTCTTTCCATTTTAAAGATTATAATGGTAGGTGTGCCCATGATGGAATTAGCAGAACATGTTTAACATGTGGGGAGTGAGAAGGACAGGGGAATGATGTACTCTAACTTCTGTGCTGTAAAACATGTGGACTTGCTTTTGCAGTAGTAAACCTTGAAAGTATTCTTTACTTCTACTTTTTAATGAAACCTTTTGCTCTCTACCTTGAGTGCCAGCACTGAGTATTTTACTTCATTGGTATTCCCTCAGTGTAGGAACACATGTAGATGAAGACACTCAAAAATTCATGTTGTGTTAAAAGTTCAGAGTAAACATCTGAATACATTTTTCATTTTATTTGAACCCATTTCACACACTTTGCCCAACATTCTTCTCAGTGTAAATCCTTTTAGTGTTTCCCAAGGATCCAGAAAGATTGGAAAGAATGTACATGTTTAGATTAAAAGATAAATATTACACTGAAAGAAGCACAGTAAATTTGAAAACAAGTGGATCCATTCCTATTCAGTACAAAAGTGAGGAGCAGCTGGGTGCTAAGTGTATCTAGATCTGCAGTCCAGACATTGTTTCTGAGACCACTTCCAAAGAAACTTACAGAAGAGGCCTGCCCATGTGGCATGGGCAAGGGGGCGGGGTCTAAAGGAACCAGGTTAACAGCAGAAACAAAACAAGGTTCTTGCTTCTTTGTACAAAGAACAAGGTTCTTTCTTTGTATTACTCTTGGTAAGAGTAATACACTGGACAATGATCCTGCAAGATAAGGAAGGAGAAGAATGGAAGACTAAAAGATTCCAGAAAGTATAATTCCCAAAGTAACACCTGCTTTTTAAAAGAACAATGGAATTCAGAAAGGAAAAAGAAGACCAGAGCTAGATAATGCCAGAGGTGGCACACAGAATGAGGGGAAATGTAGAAGGAGGAGGAGGAATCTGGATGGCACTAGAAAGTTGTGTTCTGTATTGTGTGTCTTAATTTCTTAGAGCTGAGCTGCTCCTATTCCTGACAGCTCACCAAGGTCAAGGTCGTCAGTTGCTATACATCATCGGTCTTTCCCACACTAACCATGTTGAATAATTTTGCCTCTTCATTAGAAGCCAAGTTTGAATGAAGGGCCAGCCAAGATATGTGCATACACAGTTGAGCTGTTTACTTATAACTGTGATATGACTTCTAATTATATTAATGTGTTTTAAAGGCTTCTTGGGCCATCTTAAAGATTGTCAAGTTCTTTTCTTTCTGCAGTTCTTGCTTTTTAAATTTTGTTTGTTTGTTTGTTTGTTTTGTTTTTCTGTTTTTTTAACGGAGTTTTGCCCTCATTGCCCAGGCTGGAGTGCAATGGCGTGATCTCAGCTCACTGCAACCTCCACTTCCCGGGTTCAATCGATTCTCCTGCCTCAACCTCCCAAATAGCTGGGATTAAAGGCGCCTGCCACCACACCCAGCTAATTTTTGTATTTTTAGCAGAGACGGGGTTTTGCCATGTTGGCCAGCCTGGTCTCGAACTCCTGACTTCAGGTGATCCACCCGCCTTGGCCTCCTAAAGTGCTGGGATTACAGGCATGAGCCACTGTGCCTGGCCATCTCCATGTTTTTTATGTTTGTGGTTCTGATTTATATTCTTTTTTGTTAATCTTACGGAAAATTAATAGCCTTCTACTTCCCAAACCCCCTCTCCTTTGGCCCTATCATTAGGCATACTTCTCTTTAATTCATTATCATGGTTAAAAGAAGGGCTCCGGAGCCCAATGGCCCTGTATCTTTACTAAACTCTTTGGACCTTGGTTTTCTCATTTGTAAAATGGAAATAACCAAAGAAACTGCATTGTAGTGCAATTGTGAAGGTTAAGTCAGTTAATCCACACAAAGAACTAGCACACTGCTGGTACATAATAAGCTAAGTGCTGTAAGTGCTAATGATTATTATCCCACACTATTCTTTTTTCTACTGATTAGCCAGAATATTAAGTTGCCTTTTTAGCTTATCATCGAAGATCAGGAAGCACTAACTCAATTCACATTCCCTCATCCATGGTTCATTATTCTGAGTCATAAATAGTGGGAAGAAAAGTCATAGAACAGACTTTTGGCTTAATTATATTTGCAATTCCAGTGGTAAATCTTGAAAGTATCCTTTACTTCTATTTTTTAATCAAATTCTCACCCATTATACATCAAAGTATATGATGAAAGCCTAATACCCCTAATCATACAATTACCATAATGTTTTGAATGGTTTAGGGTGGAGATACAGAGTTTAAAGTTTGGTTGGGTCAAATTACATACAAAAGTAATTTTGTCCACACAATGTTGAATTTTCCAGTATTTGGTTGTCAACTAAATCCTTAGTTAAAAGGAGCAGTTTGTGTTCTTATTTTTGAGTTGTCAATTTTTCATGGTATGAATGGCCACTTAAGTCAAAAACCCATGTCATCACAAGGCTTTTACTTGAATCTAGACTCTAGATCACCATTTTGTTGGGATGATATCTTGCTCTGTCACCCAAGCTGGAGTGCAGTGGTACAATCTCAGCTCACAGCAACCTCCACCTCCCAGGTTCAAGCAATTCTCCTGCCTCAGTCTCCCGAGTAGCTGGGATCACAGGAGTGCACCACCATGCCTGGCTAATTTTTGTATTTTTAGTAGAGACAGGGTTTCACCATGTTTTCCAGGCTGGTCTCAAACTCCTGACCTCAGGTAATTCTTCCGCCTTGACCTCCCAAAGTGCTGGGATTACAGGTGTGAGGTACTGCGCCCCGCCTCTGCTCACAATTTAATAATGCAAAAAGGCAATCTATAACACGTTGACATTAGAATTCCAACCACAGCTTTTTAGGAATCAAGACTGATCACTCTTGACAAGTGGCAGATCTTTCCAAAGCACCAGATGGGGGAAACTCAAAAATTAGGGGTTTTGTAAAGAGATCAACATACAGTAATAGTTTATCTCCTAATAAAATTGGCAGGGGTCAGGTCTTCCAGTTATGTTCAAGAAAAACCATTAGATATCCTCATGAGATTTCAGAGTTTGGATAATCTTCAGTTGGAAATAAAGGACACCCTGAAAACATGTAACATCTGCTCACCCACAAATGTCCAAAGGAGCCTGAAAACATTCAGAACTCCCAGCATGTTCACTGGACAAAGGCTATGTCCCCATCTCACCTCCAGTGTCTATTTCCTGGGAATTCAGTAGCAAAGTAGAAACAATAACCAAAGGGAATTAAGAAAAAGAATATCTGGTTAATTACTTTTAAGGTAATGGTACTAGGAAGAATTATCTGAATTTTGGATGTACTACTCATTAGCAGCCCTAGTTTATGATATTCCAATGTTTTAAGCAATGGTAGATTCAGGAGGCTTATAAACCTCATCTTTTATCAACACATATATTGACTGGTATCCTTCTGTGCTGTCAAACGTGTGGATTTTGGGAAAATATAAGAGGAGGGGATGAGGAAGAGGGATTTTAATGGGTGGTATTTTACAGAATTCAGGGCAGAAAATACTCATATCATGTCCATTTACTAGAACCAAATGATTACTAGAACCAAAGTCATTTACTTTAAATAACTACTCAACCATTGAGGACACTAATTTGGAAAAAAAAAAAAGTGATTTATATAAAGAATAGTTTAATAAAAAGTAAGCCTTTTAGATTCTGCTATGAAAAAACAGAAATAGGATTAGAAAGTCAGCAACTTACATACACATAATCCATGCTTATATCTTTTCAGATGCATGAATTATGAATGAGTCAGTCTGAACAGTTGTCTGGCATGAAGAGTGTTGACAGGTCAAGTTGACCTGTGCTTTGGGCCAGGGGTGGTCTAACTAACAGCAACTTTACAGGTTAGGAATTATCCCATTTATGCCAGAGGTTGCAATTTTGTTTTTGTAAAAAATCAGACCTTGGTAATGACCTTGAGCAATAGAATATAAATAACTCTGAAAGCCTAGTGTTCCAGTAATGGAACACTAGGCATAAATGGGTTGAGTGACTTGTTTCTGAGGCAAAGAAAAGGTGGAAGAATGAATGCAGACTTCATCTCTGACCCCAATTGCTCAATAAATCCTCAATGCAATTATACAAAATTAATTAAATCCCTGGATGAAGAATCAAAAGGCAATCTTCCTACTTGCTATGCAGAAGTAAAGTTTCCTTTTATATGCACCAAAGCCAGACAAACTGGATGCTGTGGAGATCTGAGCTGTGGTGGAACCCTGCCAGGAAGGCACAGTCACTTGAAACAGAGCCCACATTTGATTTAAGCTCAGAATGACAACTTTGGCACGGAGGGGTGGTGGCTTTGCTGCAGTTGAGCAGGAAAAGCCTAGATGCTAGGCATAAATTTGTAAGTTTTAATTATGCAAACTCCAAGAACGTAGTAGCTGCTTGAATACTATCCCAAAGTCTACTCGATTAATCTCCCCAAAATCATGCTGCTCAGTTTTCATGACTATTTCACATACAAAATTGTAACTCTTACCTCCTCACGGTTGAAATAAATGGATTGCTTCCATCAGTAAAAGGCTAATCATCCTACATCTTAATTAAGAAAACAGTGAAGGTGGTGGTAGGAACACTGAACATCACTTTATAGGAAGTATTTGCCATAAATTAATCATTCCTGATCCACCTCAACTCTGCCAAGCTTGGAGAGGGATAGGAAGACATACAAATTACAGCCCTTGCCTTTGAGAATTTTCAATCCAGTTTGGAATTGAGGAACCAGGCATGAAGAACTAACTAAAATTCAAACCCATGTATTCTAATGTGGAATGTTAATCTGAAAAATTGGAAGACACATATATCAGAATGAAAATGGATAATTATTTTAAATCTAGTTTATAAAAATGAATAGCTAATATATCCCTCCTTCTTCTTTAGCTAATCATCGTTTTGCAGAGCATTTTTCCTGAATAAGGATTATTTCTAAATCTAGGTCATAATCCCAGACCTTCACCCTGTTCCTGACCTTATGGGGAAAGGGAGTGATTCTTTTGGCTCCCATTTGATTTGTTATTTTTTCCTCTCCTTGTACTTTCTCCTCCAATTGTCTCCTCTGCCCTTTCTCCTTTTCTGCCCACTTTAAGGAAACATTATATTAAAATTCAAACGTATAAAAAGTAGTATGCATGAGAAGTATGCAAGTAAGGATCTAAAATCATTTTATTAGCAGAATAAAAATGCCATAAATCAGAGAAAAGGTTTACATTACAAGAACATCTAAATTGTGGTAATATAAACAAAGATTTATTATAATAACTTCTATGAGACAGCAATTTAGAATGTGCAAAAATCATTTATTTAGATTACTCCTTGATTCTTATAACAACCCTGTGAGGTAGACACAGAATTAGCACTCCACTTTACAAATGGGAAACTGAGGTTCAAATCACATAAATGACTTGGCCCAGATCACACAGCTAGCAAAAACCTAAATAAGACTTCGTACAATATCTGCCACTGTCTGTGCTAAGTAAATTCAAGGTTGTATCACTGTGTGACCAAGCTGAGATTCTAATCCTATCCTCCTGATTCTAAGCCTAGAGTTCTCTTCACTTCATATGCTTCATTTGATATATTCCACTTGTTTTTCTTTTTTTTTAAAGAAGTCCTTGGAGTTGTGTTGGCTGCTCTCTCAGTGAAAGCATCAGTAGGAGAATTGTCATACTATTTTCTGGAACACTGTGCCATGCATAGTGACTGCGGTGTAACAGATGCTTAATAATTATTTGTTGCACGCACAAAGGTAAATGAATAAGGCAAATGCTATGAAGTTGGCTGGCACCCTCTGTTTTATGTTACTTTAAAATAAATTGTTACTATCTAGTAGCATAACAAACAATTTTATTTTCAAAGGAATCAATATTAGTGTCAATGGCATTGTTTGCAGGCATGTCAAACCAGAGATCATAAAAAATCCTCCGTGTGTGTGTTTCTGTGTGTGTGTGTATGTGTTTGAATTCTTTTTCCTCTCATCTGGCTGATGTATTGACTTCACTTGTCCAATTCTTAACAAAATATTCACACAGTTACATTCAGTTGACTAGATACCTAGTTTGGAATTCTTATTGATTAATTAAACACTTTCTTTAAAATTAAATATAGATTTGAATACTCACAAAGAAAAGAAAGAAATTTGGCACAGTTCAAGGAGAGCTGTTGTGGGTGAAGAGGTCTAAGGATGAGTCTGGATCAGGAATTCTTGGGCAATTAACTTTTAATGATTCCTCTTCCTGTCTCCCACCCCCATATAAGAAATAAGGGCAGCGTTGCCTGCCAAATATGAAACTCAAAGAGATGTAAAAATTGGAACAACAATACCCCTCATTGCCTTCAGCTACTTAGTACCCTGCAGAGGTCATCCGTGTTCAAACTCAACCACTCATAGAGTAGAAGCCATCAAACCCATTCAAGTATTAAATAAGCATTGAATCAGTGCTGGGCATAGTACCATGCTGGGTAGGGCAGTGACAGTGCAAGGTGAGGGGATAGAGGGATTACAAAGACTAAGATAGTACAAGAGGAGATTGAGAATGCAACTCAATGTTCCCAGCGCTGAATCCTGATCTGGCTCTTGCTACATACATGATTTTTGGCAAACTAACCTCTCAGATCTCAGTCCTCTCATTTGTAAGTTAGTCCAATTCCTGGCACATTGCCAGAACTCAAACATGGGATATTAGCATTACTATGCCAGTCTTTACGGAGTGTGCGATCTAGGGATAAGACAGAAATTGAAACAGTAAAATAGCATGTGATGCTTACTGTGATAGAGCCGGGCAAAGGTCTGTGGAATCGCCAAGGCGTGGAGGCCTAACCACCTCTAAGGGTATACTGGAGTAGTTGTGAACTAAACCACGTTCTAATGCTTTTCAGGCAATCCTCACGCCATCCTCATAAGGTAAATACAGTACTATTATCCTTTTGTAAAAACTGTTTCCACCTTTATTGAGATATAATTGACAAATAAAAATTGTATACATTTAAAGTAGACAACATGATGTTTTAATATATGTATACATTATGAAATAATTACCGCCATGAAGCTAATTAATATATCCATCACCTCACATAGTTGCCTTTTTGTGTTTGTGTGGTGGTGGGTAGTGGTAGGAATATTTAAGATCTAAGCTCTTAGAGGATTCCAAGAATAGAATGCATTTGTTTTAATTTACTGTTATTGCAATAGTTTTGGGAGCACAGGTGAAAAAAACATTATTATTAACCATAGCCAGCATGCTGTACATTCAGTCTCCAGAAGATATTCATCTTACAGCTGTTTGTACCCTTTTATCTTACTGGTGGATAGGGAAAAAGAAGCATCAAGGTGTCAGGACAGATGTCAGGATCACTGAGGTGCCAAGTAAACAAGACGGAAGAAGATCATTACAGACACGGGAAGAGTAGCTCTAGGGTCCTGAAAGATCCCTTCCTCTCACCACCTCATCCCTTCCAGCTCCAGTGCCCAGTTTGCCTGTGACCTGACCTAAAGGTCCAAATTGCTCTCTCGAGTGAATCTGGAGTAGTTTCCAAGTCCCCAGTTTGAACTGAAGGCTGAGATTGCTCTAGGCAAGCACTAGAATCTAACAGTTGATTCCAGGCCATCTCAGATTCTTGTGGAGCAGAGTAGACAGGAAGAGGAAGCAAGGAGAGCAGAGACTGTTAACACTGACCCATGTTTAGATTTTCTGTTGTCATTCTAGAGTCTCAAGATATTAGTATGGGTTTTAATCTTCAAAACTGAGACAGATGGAGAGACAATAATAAATAGTGATGAGAACCTTTAATTGAATATTTGCTAGTATAACTTTGATCAGGCTTTTCTGTAAAATTAGACTAGTATTAGTGACACGGCCTACAAAAAAACAAGGTTCTAAAATAGCAATATGTAAATCTGAGTCTCAAGTAAATATGGGTAAATATTATTGCAAGGACTTGCAAAATTGTAGGCAGTGACCTGGAAGAGCATGTGGAGTTACTTTAATGAACAGCATCTGATTAACCAGACCCATGGAGACTCTGGCTCAGTGACTGATAAAGCCCTTAGATACATATCATTTTAAAACCACAGTGGGATATCTTGCGATTAAACCACAAATATCTCACAAAAATCAAAGGAACTATGTACACTCATTAATATTTTTCCCATCCGTATCCTCCTGACCATTTCTTCCACCACCTTGGTAAGTCAGGACCTCCTCATTTTGCACCTAGACTACTGCAGTAGTCCCCTACCTGTGCTCCCTACTTTCAGCATGGCTTAAAGATGAACCCATCCTAATACAAGTTACTCTTTCCAAGGCACAGCTCTGATTATGCTATTCTCTGGGAAATCTTCCAGTGGCTCCCACCTAACTTAGCATCGAGGGCAGGCCATAAGGTGGCCCCGCCCCTACTTTCCACTTCTCCACCTCACTTTCCCTGCACACCAACAAAACCGCACAGTTCGTGTTTCTCATATTCACTGTTACTTCTGCCTCTGAACATTTAGTCAAAATTGTCCTCCCTAGACATTCAAAACCTCATACCCAACCCTCTCATTTCCAAATTCCCTTATCCTTCAAGAATCAGCCGTACCCCGTCACCCACAGCATCTTCCAGCTTATGCTATAGTTATTTTTCAATATTCCGTATCTTCCTGGCTAACATAATAAATTCCCCTCTAACACCCGTTCGCCCAGTCCAAGGTAGCTTCTCATTAAAGTTTTATTTTTAACTACATAATTAATAATGTTGACTGAAAAATATAATTCTTTTTAATGCAATGTGTGGAGTATCATCTGGCTTTGGATTTTATTAACATGATAAAACTATAAAAACATTCACAACTTCTTAATTGAACAGCTTTTTACTCTGGGATTTGTTTTAGTGTGCAATGGAAGACTATTAGTGTTTAAAATTTCTCTGAGAGTGCAGCTGTATTAACATTACAGCTATAAAGGAAAAGCACAAACAGGCCAAACAAATGCTTTGAGAGAAGAAAAACAAGCCAAATTACTTATGATTATTTTCTTTCTGTGCACAAGGAGCCAAAAATTACCAAACAGTAGGCAAAAATAAAAACTTCAGTTTTTTAATCTCATAAATGCAAAAGCTACCCACCCGCTTCTCTGTTGGTGGCAAGTTCATTGAATGCCAGGCTAGGAACAAGCTGCTCGAAAGAAGGAATCTGGAGGAGACCACTTAGGCTGTTACCAGTGCTCTCAAATGTGGGGCCTTCGTGGAGACAGTTCTCCTTAAGCTTGAGTGTCGCAGGTTCACTCTCATTGGTCCCCTTGCCTGGTCCTCTCTCATTGGTCCCCTTGCCTGGTCCTCTCTCAGCTGTCTCTTTTAGTTTTTTCCACCTTCATATCTGGAACCTTCACCAAGAACTTTACAAAAGAGGTAAGACAATCAGCTCCATGCATTTCCCTTCCTTCTGAAAGTAAGTCAATTCCCGTGGCCCATAAAGCATGGTTTTCATTGCCTTTAGCTGAATTGTCACTCTTTCTGGAGGGCCTTTCCTGAGGTCCCAATTAGGAAGTTAGGCACCTACCCTTCATTCTCCTTCATGATATTCATCATTATGTTTCATTTCTGCCTTCCTCTCAAAACACTGTAAGCCCCCCAAGAGCAGAAACAGTATTTGTTACTGCTCTATGCCTGGCACTTGGTAGAGATGCTCAATAAATATTCATTGTGAATGAATGAATAAACAAATGCAAGTAACAGAGTCCAACAATTTGTAGGTTTAGAAGGGTGGCATTTATTTATGTGTGCAAATGCATTTATACCTAGTCATTGCCAGAGCACAATTTCGTGTGTGCCTAAAAGTCAATGGACAAGACATCTACTTGAACCCCTCTGGTACTAGTAGGACTTGACAGCAGCTACCTGAAAACAAAACACTACAGCTCGTATTTCTTGGTTTGCTTGTAGGGTTTTCTCTGTTTGCTTTGAAGATGTCATAAAATTATATTATTAACCATTTCTCCTACACAATTATTTACAAATCGGCTTATCAAATTAGACATTTGCTTCACAAAACCACCTTTGAGGCTAAGTCACAGGACTAGAATAATATTAAAAAAAACTGAAATTGTTATCCTTTTTTCCTCATCTGAGAAGCCATACTAATGATTATGAGTGTCGTGCTAATTTAAAAAGAGACTTTGGGCTTGATTTGGCTATTTCGTAAAGTTCTATTGTAGTTAATGGTATACTCTGTAGTCAGGGAGTGAGAAGGCATCACAAAGCATCTAATTGAATCTCAGGGTTCCAGGGATATTGCTGCTTTAACTTCAATTTCAGAAGCATTGTAGGATTCTGTTTAAAATCGGCTCACCCCTTCCATATACCCTGAAGCCATACATGTTGCTTTCCAAAAAAACCAAACCAAACCCAACAGCAAACAAGAAATTCAGGGTATACAATTGTATATCAATTAATGTTAAATTATAGAGTTAAGTGTCTCAGATTATATTACTTGGTAATTATGTAATGTTTTCATCTACATAGTTTATTCCAGATTTTTAAAAGTCTGATTAGACATAAATTTCAGAAAGATCAGATTTCTAGAATAGCAGCTATTATGGAACAGTTAATATTTCAGATTTTAACCACTAAGGTATGCTCTTTATTTTTTATCAGTTCTTAGTAACAATGTGAAAATAGTATACCCCCTGTGATCTTCAGAGTTCTAACTGGTGGTTTGCAACCAGGTCACCAATTTTACACACCACTGCCAATGGCTTCCTCAAGGCTCACAATCCAGTGATTTCCATAAAGACTTTTCTTTTTGTTTTAAGTTTTATCCAGGCATGTCTATATGTGGCTCTTTCCTTATTTTTAGCCAGTCTGACTCAATAGCAATTCAGAGGGAAAGACTCCTGTACCTGCAAGGCAATACAGCAATTCCTGTTTCCATTGCACAACAGCACGAAGGCTTTGCCCATAATATTATACCTAATGCTGGGAAATGTGACTCCCCCAGGATGACTCAATAACCCTGAGAGCAGATGTGCACCATGGATTCCATGTTTGCTGTTTGGGTTTGGTTTGGTCCTTTTAGAAGGCAATGTGCGTGGCCTCAGAGTAGATAGGAGAGGTGGGATGAACCAAATACTGAACAGAAATACTGAACCAAATACTGAACAGAAATGAAATGTTCTTGATGCTCCTTTATGAAGCCATCACTTTCTTGCTATAGCACCCATAAATTATGAGAGATGCAAAGCCCTTAGAGAACATGAATGTGGCACTTTGGATAAGTTAATGAAATAGGCATGGCCTGGGCAACCGCAAAAGAATAGATGTTCAACTCTTTCACTATGCAGGTGCAAACCAGTTATGGAAACAGATATCTAAAGTTTTTACTAAAAATCCTTTTTAGGATTTTTTAAAAATCTTCAGGTATGCAATATATTCTATTACACAAAGCCTCAGGATAAATACTCTTAAAAGAAAGTTGAATATCACTTAGCAACCGAAGAACAAAAGCAGAAGAAATGGAGAGACAGAGCACAAAGAGGAAGCTGGAGAAATATAAATACTGATTACATCCTTAGCAATGACTCCCTGAGTATTCCTAGAACTCCTGGCCGCAAGTGATCCTCCCACCTCAGCCTCCCAAGTAGATGGAACCACAAGTGTGTGTGACCACACCCAGCTAATTTAATATTTTTTATAGAGATGGGGTCTTACTATGTTGCCCAGGTCTCAAATTCCTGGCTTCAGGCAATCCTCCCACCTCAGTTTCCCAAAGTGCTGGAATTACAGGTGTGAGCCATTGCACCCAACACAACAACCACGTTTTATCTCTGTAGGAATTCTTCCACACATTGGGAATGTACCTTTCTCCCTCGTTCACAGAAACGTTCTAGATAAAAAGATGAGGCATGCATGTAAAATTTTCAGCTTAAAGCATCTTCAAATGAACAATTTATCCATTTTTCTCCAAACCAAATAATCCCAATTCTAAGTGAGACCTCATTGAATTTATTTCTGTTTCTCAGCTCTAATCATCTGCCTTTGCTGATTTCCATTGCCCACTTTCACTTCCCTACTAGACTTTATGAAGACCTGTATACCCAAAGCCCAGAGTAAATATTTTTAATTGAAGTGACTGCATGAAATGTGTTATAATTTAATATAAAACCTAAAACTACATAGGACAATCTAATTAAGACTTGACTAGCAATATCTAAGGATTTCTATGCCGGAAGCATAACTAGAATTAAAGTGTTTGACTTTTTCGGTTTGCTTTGGTTTTATATTCTATTTCCACTATTGTAAGTGTGATTTTTGACCAGCATTTCATGTTGATATAGATGTGGCTTCACATCTAAGCAAGGAAGGCGTTTTTCAAGTGCTGGAAGTGAGCTGCCAGTATTTCCCACACATCAGGCCCTGTTTTTTCAACACCTTGTGGATCGCTAATTGGAGTTTGCATAATCTACCACCAAATTGCAAGCATTCCTTTGAGATGAGTGGAACACACACTTCCCTTCCAGAGTCAATGAAAAAAGAAGGTCAGGAAGAGGAAAAGCAGCAAACAATGATCTAATTAATTTAGAAGAAACTGAATTTCTGGTTCTTGATTTCCTTCAGAAGAAAAAAATGAAATGGCATCTGAAAGGAATGTTTGTGATTCATGTTTTAATCCCCCAAACAGTTCAATTGTTAGCTGCTGTCGACAACAAGAGTTAGACTGTGTAAAATATTTGAAGAGAGTTAGTCTGAGCCAAATATGAGTGACCAATGGCCCGTGACACAGGCCCAGGAGGGCCTGAGAACATGTGCCCAAGGTGGTCGGGCTACAGCTTGGTTTTGAGCATTTTAGGGAAACATAAGACATCCAGCAGTACATGAAAGATGTACGTTGGTTCAGTCCGGAAAGGCAAGACAACTAAGAGAGCTGGGGCTGGGAGTAGGGGCTGTGTGCCAGGTCATAGGTGGATTCAAAGATTTTCTGATAGGCAATTGGTTGAAAAATCTAAATTCCTGGAATGAATAGAAGGGAGTACCTGGGTTAAGAGAAGGGGTTATGGAGATCAAGATTCTTATTACACAGATGAAACCTCTGGGTAGCAGGCTTCGGAGAGAATAGATTGTAAATGTTTTTTAATCAGACCTTAAAAGGTGCCAGACTCTTTAGCTGATTCTCTCCTGGATCAGGAAAGAGACATAGAAAGGGTCAAATATATGTGAAGGCAATCTATTTTGAGGTAAAGTACTTCAATTTCTTTCAGGGCCTGCTATCTCAAGTTAATATCTTATTGCTACAAAGCATCTGTTTTGTCAGTCTTAAGGTCTCTGTTTTAATGTCAGTGCTGGTCAACTGTGCCTGAATTCCTAAGGGAGGAAGGTATGAGTCATGTCCAACCACCCCTTCCCCTCATAGCCTGAACTAGTGTTTCAGGTTTACGTTAGAATGCCCTTGGCCCAGAAGAGGGATCAATTCAGTTGGTTGGGGGGCTTAGAATTTTATTTTGGGTTTACATAGCAAAGGAGAAAGAAATAATTTTGAAATAACTTTAAAATGTGCTTTCGCTTTAAAGGCTGAGAAGCTGGAAGCAGTAAGCAGGCAGGGACAAATCATGACAAGAAAACACTCTCAGCATGCAGTGAATCGTCTTTCAGCCATTCACAAGCACGTGCATAAGTAAATATGCACATATGAGGCTACACTGATCAAATCCGTGGAGGAATTAGAAAATAATCAGTAGTGAATGCGCCCTCCATCAACAAGTCCTGATGGTTTCCCCTTGAATTCAGTCCTTGAAATCGTACAGTTCAAAACTGTCTCAGAAAAACAAGGCTAATATTTTTTTAAAAGCATTTGATTATATAAATGTGCAGCGTTTTTAAGGCATTCGAGAGTACAGTTATTGCCTATTTTAAATTTTTGAAATTAATGTCTAGCCAATAAAAATAAACTAGGTCTTTTAAATGAGTCATTTTCAGCTTTTTTAAACACTTAGTTCTGTAATATACAATTATAAAATGTGAAAAATTATCTTTAATTTTTGTTTGTTTTAAATTGCTGTTAAAATCACAATATCTTCATCAGGAAATAATGCAGAGATGAATTGCCTTGGTAAAAACATCACAAAAATTAATGTTAAAAAATTCAGAATGGTAAATGAAGTGCTAAAAGAATCAGTTTAAAACAAGGCAAATCTCTTTTTCTATCTATTGGTCAATGAATCTATCTCTAATCTGAGTCACCATCAAAGTGTATGCAGACAGTAAATCTGAACTAAAATGAGCACAAAAGACCCCAAAACTTTAAGTATATTAAACTGATAAATATCAAAAAATTAGAAATTCCCCCAAGAGTCAACTCTTTCTAAGCATACATATTAAGTTGCAGGGAATTGATCAGTTGAATAGCTCAACTCAACTATATTCAGCTGTATTCAACTGTACTGTATCTTAAAGTATGAAAGCCTATATTTAAAAAAAACAGAAGATTTAAAATGAATTTTAAGAAACAGCTACTTAAACTCAAAACCAGTTAATAAACATACATTTTGGTGCAACAACAGGTACAGTTTAATTAAAAGTGGATTAAGTCTTTGAATTCCAATTGAACAGGAGAAAAAATCCAATACATTTGAATTCTTTTGGGTCAGAATCCATCAATTATATTAAGGCAAATTATTTATAATTTCACAATGATATCCAGTTAGAATATTTATTAATCTCTATAAATACCCACACAATTTGCTTTCAGGCCTATATTTTTCACATTTTATATGATTATAACATGTCATTCTCAAATAATATTAGCATAATCAAGTCTCATGAATAACAATATTGTTGGAAAAAATTAAGTGTTCTCTAATCTGCTTTTTTATTTTTAAAGGTTAACCATTGATCCAGATAGAACAGCATTTTATTCATTCTTTCATGACTTAATTCATTTAGTTTAAAAAATATCGAAAATGTTTTAATACTTTAAGATACTAGAAAATACACTCTCATTTAGAATGTCGTTCTTTAAATTTATTGTTAATAATTTGCAACATACTGACTTTTTTATTATGACCAAACTAAAATTCCATAATAGATTGATTTTCTTACATGATAATAACAGCAAAGATTTGAATCAAAAAAATCTAAAGTCAGTATAAAACAAACTATTTGGGCTTACGTAGGAACCAAACCCAAACTCTTGCCCAAATGAACAATTGAAATTCCTGTTGAGGTTTTAAAAAATCTCCACCACCCCCTCAAGTGCCCTACTTTTCATGCAGCTCAGCACTTCCAAACAGAGCCAGCATGAGGAGCCCTGAGATCCCTGTGGTCGGCCCTTTCCCAAGTATTCCAAACCCACGCCTGGACCAAGAAGCTCCAGGAATCTCATCAGAAGCCTTGACTCCAGGAGGTTTCGAGTTAGATTTCCAAACCAGAGAGGTTTGGAAAAGAGCATGTTGAACCTTCGACCCACTCTTCACTTGCCCATCCATATTTCAGTTACAGGCGCTCACCTAAGAGTACTGACTTCTTTCATGACAGCTGCATAGTTAATGTGCCATTTCCACTGTAAGAAACTTGGCTGGGGCCAGTCAAGATGGTTCAGTTTAACAACCTAATAAATATATTGAAAATAACCAATGAAAACAAAATTACAGAGACTGCCTTGTAGTTCAGCTGCCGTCATCTCTGTAGCCAACCTCAGCCTTCACCTCAGCATTGCACAAAGTTCAGAATCACTAACACATCAGAAAGGTTGGGCAAGAGAAAAAGTAAACTGGAAATACACACACACACACGTGTGTGTGTGTATATATAAGTTTAATTCTGAAGTATTGAGAATTTTATTTTCAAAGTGCTAGAAAAGCAACAGAGAGATAGTTCATTTCACAATTACAGAAACACCAAGAAATTACAAACTTCTCTGGATGTCAGTTTTCTTAATGGAAAAATTATGTTAAGATTATATCACTCTAGCCAAGTGTAGTGGTGCACGCCTATAGTCCCAGCTACTAGGGAGGCTAAGGTGGGAGGATCGCTTGAAGCCAAAAGTTCGAGGCTTCACTGAGCTATGATCACACCACTCCAGCCTGGGCAACTGAGCAAGATTCCAACTCAATAAATAAGTGAGTGCAGCATTCTAATGTTTTAAGGATTAAATGACATGACCATATAACAATGCCTTACAAGGCACACAGTGCAGTAACAAGTAAATGTATTTTGGCTTTTTTCCTTGATTTCCATTAACATTTTTTCCTTTAGTTAGTCATTCTAAAAATATTTATTAAGCATCTATTATGTTTTAAGAATTAAACGAGGTGACCCTATAATAGTGCCTTAAAAGGTACACAGCACAAAAACTAAATGTATTTTAGCTTCTTTCCTCAGTCTCCTTTAACATTTTTTTCAGTCAGTCAGTCATTCTACAAACATTTATTGAGCATTTCTTATGTAGCAGGCACCATAATTGGTCTTGAATATATAATGGCAAATACAATAAACACAGTTCCTGCCCTTAATGGGGAAAACAGAAAATAAATAGGCGGGGAGGCAAGAAGAGAGAGACAAATCAAAATTGTCCTCTAAGTTCTGTGAAGGAACTAAACAGGGTACAGTGAGAGGAAATGGTGGGAGAGAGGCACCTGGTTAGATAACTCATGGCATAGCTGATACTTTAATTTTGTTTTTTAGGTAGAGATGAGGTCTTGCTGTGTTTCCCAGGCTGCTCTTGAACTCCTGGGCTCAAGCGACCCTCCTGCCCCGGTCTATCAAAGTGCTGGGATTCTGGGTGTGAGCCACCTCGCCCGGCCCTGTTTCTGTATTTTTCTATTGATCTTAAGAAAGAAAAGAAAATGTCTTCTAATAACTATTTTACCTTAATCAGTTTTAAGACAAGTTTTGCAAAGCACCATGACCCTCTGAAGAGACTGTGGCCACCTTGTAGGTTAGAGTATTTCGGACAGATGGCTGTACTATCGAGAGCTTTTCTGGACATGGCTGTTCTGGCTAACTTTCATCTTGTCATTACATTTCCTTTTCTGAGAAAGGTTGCAGAGGAGATTTTGACAGAGTGATGCTGTTGGTATTTAGAATCCTGACTTTCTTGATCCTTTTTGGTGGAGCTGTGGGACATATGTGCGATGGAAACTGGCCTGGTTGCCATGGTGGATAGTGTTCTGACAACAGTCACATGGGTCAGGTGTCCGTTTCAGATCTTTCAGGCCTGTCAGCAGCTCTTGATAAAGCTGGCCATGTGGTTTTTCTTGGCTCACCTGTATATCTTGGTAGGAACAGCTAAGAGCCACTCAACGCACCCTTCTCTTTTTGGAGAAACCCCAGGGAGTCGTGTTGCTTGGGGCTGGGCCACTTGGAGACCATGTTCTTTGTCTTTTTGGCCTGCTCTCGGGGCTAAAGAGCGTTGATGGAATATCTGAGATGGTGATGTCGGCAGGGATGGCCATGCTGAAGTCTGTTCATATCACACAACTAGGGCCACAAGCTAAGCCCTCCATCTGAATGACACTTAGGAGGAGTCCATAACTCAACGTGTGCACAGAGTGCCTCTGTACACCATGCACTGTGACAGGTCCTGCAGTAACAGAGATGAAAGACTCCTCCTTTGTGTGTAAAGAACATGACTGGGTTAATGAAGTAAAGGTGAATATTTTCTTTACTGAGTCATAAAATTACAGGCACATGTCTTAATCAGCTAAGGCTGTCATAACACAGTACCGTCAACTGAATGGCTTAAACAACAGAAACTGATTTTCTCACAGTCCTAGAGGCTAAAAGTCCAAGATCAAGGCCTCTGTGGAGTTGGTTTCTTCTGAGGCCTCTCCCCTTGGCTTGGAGATGTCACTTCTACGGTCTTCCCTCTGGGCCTGTGTCCTAATTTTCTCTTCATATAAGGGCACTAGTCATATTGGATTAGGGTAATGTCCTCATTTAACTTAACTGCCTTTTAAAAGACCCCATCTCCATATAAGTCACATTCTGAGGTACTTGGGTTAGGACTTTAACATATGAAATTTGGCAGGGGACACACTCTAGCCCATAACAGCATTTTTACAGCCACATATAGTAAAAATCTGGAAATATACCACCACATGTATCAGAGTATTAAGTGGAAAAGGCTGATGATTATATGTCTCTCTCAGTTGAGAATTTCAACGTGATTTCTAAAAACTTGTGAAAGTACAACGCAAATAGGAGAAAACTGAAATTTCACCAAAAGTCCCATATCTGAAGCACATAAAAAATTTTAGTTCCCATATTCTTTCCAGTAGAACTAATTCCTTCTTGGAGAATTTCTGCCTATCTTGTTCCTATGACAAAAAAGAATTTGGCCAGCCTGGCCAACATGGTGAAACCCTGTCTCTACTTAAAATACAAAAAAATGAGCCAGGCATGGTGGCACACACCTGTAATCCTAGCTACTTGGGAGGCTGAGGTACAAGAATCACTTGAACCCAGGAGGCGGATGTTACAGTGAGCCAAGATCGCACCACTGCACTCTATCCTGGGTGACAGAGAGACCCTGTCTCAAAAAACATAAAGGCAGGGTGATTGGGGTTTTTTTGTTGTTTAAGAGTTTTTTAACTTTTATTTTTTGTGGGCACATAGTAAGGGTATATATTTATGGGTACATAAGATATTTTGATACAGGAATACAGTGCAGCATAATCACATCAAGGTAAATGGGGTATCTATCACATCAAGCATTTATTTTTTCCTTTGTGATACAAGCAATCCAATTATACTTTTTAAGTTATTTTTAAATGTATGATAAAATTTTGTTGACTGAATCACCCTATTATGCTATCAAATACTAGATCTTATTCACTCTATCTAATTATATTTTTGTACTGATTAACCATTCCCCCTTCCCACTACACTTCCCAGCCTCTGGTAACCATCATTCTACTCTATCTCCATGAGTTCAATTGTTTAATTTTTAGCACTGACAAACAGCTGAGAATATGTAAAGCTGATCTTTCTGTGCCTAGCTTACTTCACTTAATCTGATGACCTCCAGGTGAATCCATGTTGTTGCAAATGACTGGATCTCATTCTTTTTTATGGCTGAATAGTACTCCATTGTGTATGTGTCCCACATTTTCTTTATCCATTCGTCTGCTGGTAAACACTTAAGTTGCTTCCATATCTTGGCTGTTGCAAATAGTGCAGTTGTGCACATGGGAGTGCAGGGAGCTTTTCAATATACTGATTTCTTTTCTTCTGAATATATACCTAGAAGTGGGATTTCTGCATCATATGGTACAAAAAGGAATTTAAGGGAATCTAGATATATTTTCTCTATGCAAGATCATTCAGTTGTTTCCTCTAGTAAGGAAAAACTTCTGAAACAAATTCACAAAATTAATCAAGATTTTTGTTAATGAATAAAGTGTTCTCAAGCCACCGTCTCACTCTGTCTCTCTGGGTGCTTTCCTTCTGACATAGCAAGAGCATATTTCAGACACTTTTAGACTCAATTTTTCAAAGCATTAAAGGAAAAAGGGGCATCTGAAAATTATCTTGATGTTCTCTGACAGCTGTAATACTATATAAATTATTACTAATGTACTAAAATTTCAAAGTGCTAGGCAAAGCCTCCCCAACCCCCTGCAGGTTCTCACAAAAAGGAAAACATGTTGAACTGTATTTCTTGGAGCTGTTGATGACTTCTCTTTGTACATAATAAATGAGATGTTGTAGAAATGGCACAATCGCTGGGACACACTCAGGAACACGATGCTCCTCGGTCTCCCACACTTGATGCCAAGGATCCTGGCTGTCCCATTATCTACCTCAGCTGTAGGGGGTTTGTGTGCTCTAATTTGCCCTGGCACTGCTTTATCATTTAAAAACTTAGTTCTGGGTGAAGTGCGGTTGCATATTGCAATTCAGAGTGCCTTCAACACATACTGTTTCATGGCTGTATCTTCTCCCTTGTTTCCCCCTCCCTTTTATCCTTTCCCTCTTCTTGGAGCCCCTCTTATTTGAGTGATCCCTGAGAAGGGTACTAAGAAAAACGACCTGGGTTACATAAAAAATCCTTACAGAACAATGGGTTACACTGGGTTACACTGGATTACACTGCTAAGAAGAACAACCTGGGTTACATAAAAAATCCTTACAGAACAATGCCTCAAGAGGAGGGACATCTAGTCAAGGCACAGAAAGCAAAATCTAGCCCTAACGACGCTACTCCTTTACCTAGGGTCTTATGTATCTTATTTTCTGTGACTTGACTTCTGCATCTTTGCAGGGATGACATATTTTGTCTCCATTTTTTATAGGGAAGATAAATGTAGTAGGTTGAATATATCTGCTTATCACCAAAGCCTTTGATAGAAAAACAATAGAAAATGAATGAACTCACAAGAATAAAGAGTGGAAAAGGAAATGTCAATCAGCCAGAGGTACAATGGGAGGATGGAAAGTGGATAGATGGATAGTGACTAAGTAATATTTACTTCTTGGTACCACTAAATGCCTGCAGAAGAGAGAAGCCTAAACAAAATAAACTGATGCAGCCGGGCATGGTGGCTCATGCCTGTAATCCCAGCACTTTGGGAGGCCAATGCGGGTGGATCACTTGAGAGGTCAGGAGTTCGAGACCAACCCAGCCAACATGGTGAAACCCCGTCTCTACTAAAAATACAAAAATTAGCCAAGCATCGTGGTGGTTGCCTGTAATACCAGCTACTTGGGAGGCTGAGGCAGGAGAATTGCTTGAACCCAGGAGGCAGAGGTTGAGTGAGCCAAGATTGGGTCATTACACTCTAGGCTGAGCGACAGAGCGAAACTCCATCTCAAAAAAATAAAAATAAAAATAAGCTAATGTGCGCCTCCAAAACTTAGAAAGTCTCAGGAATTGAAGGCAGCAAGGAAATGTAAAGACAGGAGACAAGAGAACTGAGAGAATGCTCAAAATAAAAAAAAAAAAAGATTGGTTCAAAGTCTTTATGAGTTGCAGTTAGATGCCCAGATCTCTTCCCCTACCCCACACATCTAATCAGATAGTCGCTCTCACCCTGGCAGAAGACTAAGACTTATTCTCTAAGGAGGCTGAGTCAGGGAGCTTCTGAACTTAATAATGCACTCCATAATGTTGAAAGTATGCTATTCTGGATGATGGCAATGGGAACACCTGGGTAAGGAATGATGCACTATTCTAAAGTCATGGGAATGAAGGCAAAGATGTGTCCTAAACGACAGCACCTAAAGCCTTTCTCCATGGAAAATGGTCACCCAGGGAAAAAAACTAAGGTTACTGACATTTGGGGGTCCCTGAACAAAATGTCTCTCTCGACCCCCGACAATAAGTGAAGGTAAGAATACACCATATGCAGGGATGCAAGATGTCAGCTTCTTTCTTCTTATGTACCCTGTGCCAGGGAGCCTGGAGGATGTGTTCCAACAAAATCAGGGTATAAACAGAGAAGTGGGGAGGTGGGGGTGGGAAGAGAGGGAGGGATGGGAACAGAGAGCATCCAGGAGAGAAGAAAAGAGAAGCACCAGGAGGACAGTGACAAATAGCTATAGGAAGTTGACCTATCAGCATAACAGTCCTGAGAAGAAAAATCTCCAATCTATTGTGCTTGATAATATTATTGTATTTTACCATTATTTCAAACACACAGAAGAGTGAGCAAGCTAAAAACATAAAGATGTGTGTTTTCTTTCAATAAAGAAAGAAAGAAAATGTAAACATAGTATCCAAGGTGGCTTAGCTGAGAATTATGAAGACTATAGTAATGAATGTGATTTAACCCTAAATTGGAATGATTGGGAAGTTGTGGGTGTAGGGAAGGGCATGAAGGAAGAATGTATAAGAGCATTAATTTCTAATTGTCTCTATGTCTAAAACTGAAAATCGAGATGTAGCAATATAAATATATTATTTGGAAATATGGAGGTAAGTACCATAACAAAAAAAATATGAGACTGTTGAAAGTAATTACCAATGGGGTATGTGACTAGGGACTGGGGTGGCGGTGAAAAAAGGGAAATGTTTTGGATTGTTGTAAGCCTTATTGTGTTAGTTGACTTTTTAAACTATGTATAGTATTACTTAGATAAAAACTAAAATTAAATTTCATATGTAAGGTTAATTAACCCATATGAAGCACATACTTCAACATGTATTTTAAAATGCAAAGGTATCCTTAATGAATATTAATCTTAAAGGCTTTCAGGTCTTCCAAAAGGCAGAATTTTACAAATGTAAATATTTAAAATTATTATGGTATTATATAATATTCCTGCACTAATATGTGTTAAAAGGGTTCTATCAACCCTGGATTTTTATTTTTCAAATGTATGGCATACTTTCTTTTGTTGTTTATTGAAAAGCTGAGCTACTTGGTAACAAATGTGAATGTGTTTGGAAGCCCAATTCAGCTCATGTAGATGCATATTGGATTCCACGATTATTTGAAATTCTATGGAGTCACCACGGCTGATTCAAACCTGGCCAGGCTTCCTGATTCTAATCTCATCCCAGGGTGAACTGAGGTTAGCTACTGGAGGGAATGTTCAGTTCAGTTGAATGTAAACCTAGCGCCAAGCCACATGTGAGCTGAGTGTGCCAGGATGCCAAGTGATAAATCGAGGAAAGAAAGATCACATAAGGCTGACATCTTAGCACTGGCACATGGCCCTCTTCTGCAGAAATATTGGGCAAAGAGCTGTGAGTCAGCTACAAAGAAGATAGGGCTTTCCATGAAAAAGGCAGTGTTCAAAGGACTCATTCATCAGAAAAAAGAATTCCCATGCCAGTGAGAGCTGAATGTGAACTACACTCATCTTTGGATAGGTATTTGATGAATACTTGTATTCTTGGAGTGACTTTCCAACATTTAACTAAGACCATTCAGCCTTCACAACCCATTTGACTTAAAGGACAAAAGTGCCTATCTGACTATTTTGATGATCAGACATTGCCTCCTTCCCCTTCTACTCCTGCTAGATCCATTCTAGTCCCTGTCTAGTTAATTCCCTTTAAAACCTCCATGATAAAGTAAACTTCGATATCTAACATCCTAGTTTCAGATGAATGATGATACCAAAAAGGTATCTTAGATTGCACATGGTGGTAAAAATGTTTAAATATCCTGAAAAAAAAAAAGATAGTATGTAAAAGAGACAAGAGAGAGGAAAACTCTTTGGATTTTTTGATCAGCAGAAGGTACACATCTTTATGTGCAAAAACCTGCCCCATCTCCTAAATATCCTTCTTTGGGGCAGTGTAGGTCATAAAGGGTAGAATTTATATTTAGAAAGTACATATACATTTTAAACTTAATAATGTTGAAAGGTATGCACTATACACTCATAAAATAGCCTTATAATTTAAAAAAATCTATATGCATTTATTGCAAGTATTTTAAATAAACCAGAAAAGTCTAAATCAAAAGTAGCCCAAATTCTGTCACCCAGGGAAACTCTATTTTATTAATATCTTTTCAGATAGCTCTGTATGACCACACATGCAATTTTATAATAGGGTTATAAAATTGGGGTTATACCCCTCATACTGTTGTCCACCCTGGAGAATTATACATAGATGCTCCTCGATTTATGATGCCACTGCATTCCCAATAATCCATTCTAAGTTGAAATCTTCAACTTACAATGGGTTTATCTGGGTGTAAGCCCATTGTAAATTGAGGAGTGTATTGAATATGTATCACTTTCACATCATCACAAAATCAAAAAACTGTACATCAAACCTTCCTAAATCAGTGACCGCCTGTACCCTTAAACAATGAGATAAACTTCCATCAAGCATGGCCGTACTCTGGCTTTGTTCTCCTTTTGAAAAACCATCACTTTGTAGGCTTAATATATCTATTTTACACATTAAGACTGTATCTTCAAACTGTGTTGTTCCATACAGTAGACCTAGTCATGTGTGGTTAAACTTGAATTAACAAAAATTGAATAAAATTTAAAATTCAGTTCCTGAGTTGCATTAATAACATTTCAATGGCTCCAGAATAACATATGGCTGGTGGCTACTGTATTAGACAATACAGAATGGTTTCATCATCACAGAAAGTTCTGCTGGACAGTGCTGAGTTGGAACCAGGTGTTCTTTATGCACAGACCACTTAAGGACTGAGGTTTTATCTATACACCTGAGTTTTCCAAGCACTTTGATCTTTGACTGTGGCCAACATTCCGTAGGGCTAAATCCCAACTTTAGCAGCCAGAAGTCACAACTGAAGAGACCAGCCATTTGGATTAGGAAGACAAGACAAAAAAGAAAAAAAAAAAGACTTTCCCACTGTTACCAGTGACTTCTCAAAGGGTATGGCTTCCAGCTGTTCTGGTGACCAGAATGACACTCCCCTTAACTCTGAGCTTCCTTGGGACATGACAGCTCTTGCTCACTGAGAATGAGTGTGAGAGTTTGAGGGTGGATCCTCCTTCGTAAATTGGGACCCATGCTACGTCAGCCTGGGAAAATCACTCCAAATATCAGAATATAAATAAAACAAGAACAATTAAAGAGCAGCAAGGTCTGGGAACTGGATCCAAACCAACCACCCACCTGCAGTTCCTCTAGATCTTACGCTATCACGAGGAGGGGGAAAATAATAAATGAAGAAAAAAACTTCCATGTGTTCAGTGTTATGCTCTCAAGCTGAGCAAATAAATAACCCTCTCTCCCTTTGGGTTCCCTGTGTCTCTAGAGAACAGGATGCAAAATTAAATTCCAAGCTTGTTCCAATAATTTGAGAAGATAAACTTCCAATCTATTAGAATTTATGGTCAGTTTGAATAAGCACCTAAAGTTACATGCTCTCCAAACTCACACAAGTCCCCTACCCGCAGCTTTAAATCCCTGGAGGCTAAAAGTTTGGCAATGAGAACAAACATTCTCACAGACAATTTCTTATTCTTCCTTCTTCCACTTAAATTTTAACTTTCTCAACAATGCCCTTCAGAAGTTTCCTTTCAGCACGTCTTCCTCCAGTCCTAGGAGGAATGTGGAAATATGAGAAGAAGAAATTAACAGCATGAGAAGAGATTTTCAATTTCTATGGGTCCCCAAAATGGTTCAGTCTGAAGTTCGTAGGAAGATGTGCAATCATTTCTCATTTGTTATGAACTGTCATATCTCTGCTTATGAGCCATTTTTATTCAGTAGATGTCCATTTGATATGGAGATCTATCCACTCTCTATCCTAAGGGGCAGGCTTTGGAAGAACTACTGGTTTTATTTTCAATTTGTTCATTTATTTGCTCAATAAACATGAATTGAGCAGCTGCTATGTACTAGGGACAAAGCCAAGTGCTATGTTGACAAGCATTAATAAGAAATGACTCCTGTCCTTAAGGAACTCTAAGGAAAAAGAGAAGCAAGATATGGCGATGAATGCTAGGATGGAGAGCTGCATGGAGGAAGGGCACCCATTGCAAAAGGGGTGAGGGGAATGTGGTCTGGGAAAGCTGGCTTCAGGAGAAGATACTTGAACTGAGTCTTAAAACATAGCTCTAAATTAGCCACACAGTGAAGGTAGATAGAAATATCCCAGCACAATGTTTGTGGAGGGACAAACAAATCTATGAGGTTGGCACAGAATAGTGGCAAGAAATAAGGCTGGAGAATTGGACAGAGTCAGATGAGAAGAGGCCTTTATTTTACCCTGAAGGTGATATAGTCATAGAAGGGTTTTTAACATGGAATGATGGGAGAGGGTCATCATTTCAGAGAGATTACTGCGGCATGATTTTGGGAGATGGACTGAAAGTGAACATGCATGAGGAGAGAGAAACACCACAGTAGATGGCGACAACAGTATCTCAGGGAGAAACTAGGGGACTACTAAAGATCAAAAAGACTCAATGAGAGGAATCCAATAAATATTAGGCAAAATTTTCAAGATTTGATGACCAATTGGATAACTAGAAGGAGACTACAATGCCTTCTAAGGGCAATTGAGTGATTAAAAAATAAACTAGTCTTTTAAGATTTGTTTGGGGGGGATGGTAGTTATTAACAGAATATCTACTCTGGCCTCTGACATACACGCTAACATTCCTAAGACAGGAAAAAGAGGACAAACTTTCATATGAGCATCACAACTGATTCTCATTCTTCTAGAAAGCCTTGCCTCTCACATTAGTGTTCTGTTTTCTAGACTTCACTGACTCTTTCAAAACAGATAGGCAAAGAAATCTGAGATATCATTCACTAGGTAAAAGAATTTGAATTTTGGCATCAACCTAAATGAGACCCTTTCAGTTATTTGGTCAACAGTGTTTACTGGGATTGATTCTGTGCTGAGCACTGCAAATACAAGAAGAGATAAAACCCACATTTGAACTCTTCATTAGCCTGTATTCTTTGTATATTTATGTTTTTATTTGTTTGTTTGCTTACATCTGGTTATGATCATACATTTCAGCAGTGGTCCTCAAACTAGAGCATAAATAGGAATCACTTGGAGAGCTGGTCAAACTACAGCTTCCTGAGCCCTGTCCCCAAAGTTCATGATTCACTGAGTCAATCAGGGTAGGGCCCATGAATTTGCCTTTTGATCAGTGCAGTTTCTAGTACTGCTGGTGGGAGGTCCACACTCTGAGAAGCATTTCTTTATGGCTTTGAGTGACAGTAACTTTGTGAAGCAATGTAAGGTTCTTTCCTGTGGTCCTGACGTATCCATAATGTGGAATTGACGTCAATGGGAATTACACAGGCCACAGAGGTGTCACACAGAGGCCTTAGGTGCTCATGACCAACCTCTCACCATGGAGCTGTTGCCTCCTGTTTTTCAGTTGCCTCTCCCATTGGGCATTGCTGTTGCTGTTGCTCCATATGTTGCTGCAGTTACGGCACTTGAGGAGGTCAAACAGTCCCTCTTGGAGAGACTGGAGAAATGGGAGCAAACCTGTCTCTGTCTAAACTTCTGTTATTCTATCTGACCTTAAGACTAAGATTAATAACCTAATCACCTAGTCATCTGGAGAGGACAGCGAGATTTGCCAAATATTAACAGACACTGGAAAGGCTGTGATGTTCAGCTGAGGGCCGGTCATGCAGTTAGCCTGGACCACAAAAAAGATAAATGGGTAAGAACCTGCCTTGCAGTCACATCATGAGTGTAATTGCTTTGCCAAATGCCTCGGCTATGAATGAGTTTTCTTGTATGGGTGTCTTCTAGGTGGAGCAAAGTCCCTTCTGTTTACTTACAACATTCAGTAGTGTTTCTGATATTTGCCTTTAGGTATATACTTTCCAATCTCACATACAGGAAAATCAAACAGGAAGTTACTGGGTAATTCAAGTATCAAATGAAGTGAGAGCAATGGGAGTAGAAAGAAGATACAAATTTCAAATTTAAAGAATGTTGGAAAACAAACAGTAAAAGACTTGTTTTCTACAACAGAGGGCGATGTGAGACGAGAAAAAAAAAAATAGATGAAATTAACTCCCAGATGACCACCTCTTTTGAGCAGGAAGAAGATGGCATCAATTACATAAATATAAAGATTGAAGAATTGGTTTCAAAGACCAAATTCTGTTTTAGACATCCAGGTGATAGTGGGACAGCCAGGTAGAAGTATTTTGAAATATTTGGAAATCCAGGACTGGAGTCTGGGTGAGAATGGTGGCTTGGAGGACAATGTTAGAAGGCTCCTGCTTAGCTGTCACTTAGAATTGATAACTGAGGCCTATCAGTGATGAGCTCACTGAGAGAGGGTCTGTGAGAGAACAGTCGGAAGACTGCGGGTGGAACCCTGATATTCCTTCCACAAGGGTTCCAAATAAGTTCTTCTAGGATTTGATACCTTTGTGCATTCTCAGTTCACTGTTTCAGTTAAAATGTAAGTGGTATTCCTGGAACATAGTATTGGACTGCCCATGGAGACCTCCTCGAGTACCTGAGCATGTGCACATGACTACTTGCATCTATGCCCACCTGTATAGAAAAAAATGGCTTCTCTGCTCATTTTAGAGGGTGAATTGGGGCATTTTCAGTTCTCTCAGAAAGACGTAATAGAATAGTCTGAAATGGCATGCAAACTACCCTTAAAATGTCTGTAGCTTTTCTCCTTTTTTTCGATATTATTCATGCCATGCGATACTGACGTGGGGATACTTCCCAGCCACATTTGAAAGCCTCCCCTGAAGTTGCAAACCCAATGGTTTGGAAAAGATATTTTGAATAACTTAAAATATACAGTGTAAACAAACTGGCCTTTTAGTATGAAGTGTACTAAATTAAAGAAACCAGATGCTTTGGTTGGCTTGGAACAGCTGAATTATGATTGGCTCTCCTTCACTAACCATTTTCTTTGGGGCCTCCTTTCTCCACTCCTTCATCTCTCTCTCTTCTCCCACATCGATTTTTTTTTCTTTTTTTCAGAAAGCCATAAGCTCATCAGATACAAGAGACATAGCTTCCTAATATCAGCAACAAATGATTTCTGAAATTAGCATTGTTGTAAATTTAAATTGTTTGCCTGTACTCGCTGAAATTTTCTTATAAAGACTTGATGTAAGAGTGAGTCATCCTTCAATCAAAGTTCTACATGCAAAGGACTTTTCTATATAACAATTTGATTTGACTTCAAAATTAAATATTCCTCTTTCAATTAACTACCAACTGGGACATTGTGTAAGGTCTAAAGGAAATCATTTCAATCATTTCAATCCCTAAATCTCCAAATTATTTATCCATATGAAATCAAGAAGCCCCACAACCCTCTGAGATAGGGTTCCAAACCCAAATATCCCAGTTTGCTAAAGTTAGATAAAACTCCACGCAACTGAGTAGCTTTCCCTGACACACGATGGCCAAATTTATGCCATCTCTAATCAATTGATACCTTGGAAAATTACTAGTTAATGCAAATTGAAATCTGCTTTCATCTGAAATATCTGCAGAACTGTGCCAGAAATATATATTCAGCTTGGACTCTAGGAATAGAATCTCTAGAAAGGGAAGGGGATGAAAGGAAGGAAAGAAAAGAGTAGGGAAGGGAAATTTTACACAGCCCAATAACAGTAAAAATAGATCAACACTCTTACCTCAATGATTAATATGCCACATAGTTGAGAAAAACTTTGCGTTTCTGTGATTCAAGATAAACACTAGCAGTCTCTGTCAGAAGGGTCAATTATGGTTTAGCTAATACAGGTAGTTGTGAAACATTTTGTAAGTATAGTGTTCTTATTATAAGTATTAGGTGTAAAAGGCAAATTGCCAGATGCCATCTCATAATTGTGGAATCCTACTGTATTTGAACTGGATAAGGGAATCTTATCATAGACCAAGGCATCTAAAATGTACTTATCTTTATGTTCTCCCTTTAAGGATACCTTTTTATTGTGCTTTAGTAAATCAAGTCTCAGAATGGAATTGGTTCCAAATAATTTGCAGGGGCGTTAATTTCATTTCAATTTCAAGATGGTGGGAAAAAAAAGTCACTCCAGAAATTCTCCATGGCCTCTTTTTTTTTTCTTGAAAACACCCATCTCCTCTACCTATCCCCTTCACCCCTCTTTCCCTCTAGGTCTCAACTCCTAGCTGATGGCTGGCCCCTGGGGCCTCTGCCACTTGCAGGAGAGCCAGGTGGAATGGAGCAGGCACACTTTGGAGATGAACATTACAGGGTTTTTCCCATCCTAGTTGAGCCTGACGGATCTTTTCCAAAATGCACTGTTGTATCAGATACATTTAAGAGGGTCTTAAAGTGGTAACTGGCTCACCAGAGTTACAGGATCTTTTTGTCGGTCAGCATTTTATTGTACAGTCTGACTTCACTTCCCAGTTCTGAGACAGGAAAAGAAAAATAGGTCTACAACTCTTTCCTGCCAAATCACTCAATGCTCAAGGCAGGGAAAAAAAATATATATATATACTTTTTGCTAGAAACTTCACAAAGAAAATGAGTCAGTATATTCTATTTTGTGTCTTGACTTTGCATCCTTATGCCAAAGTGCTGTCCTGGTATTAACCTGTTTTGAAATGTGTGGGGATTTGTGAAAAGCAAAGGCAAAACTTTCAAGCCTGGTAGCCCAGTTTGTCTTGCTATTCTAATGCGCCGGAGGGGGCTGAGTGTTCAGAGAAACAGCTCTGTGCCTGGCTGACTTTTGGTTGATGGAATCAGTTAACATCCACAGGCAGATATGGAAATCTTGACTTTCATCAGTGGGTTGCTGGCTATCTGGGGATCCAGCACTGAAGGCAAAGAGTGGAGGCAAAGTAGTGCAAAGAAAAGTCAATACTGAAAAGTGCAGGGAATTTACAAAGCTCTGACCCGTTGTCCAGGACAGCTCCATTTCCAGTACCGGGAAGTCATTGCCTCCAAATTAATCCCTGGCTCCATGGTACCGTAACTCACTGGGCCACAGGGAGATGAGAGTGTGACTGAGGAGCACGGGCCAACTACACTTCAGGCTCAAGCAGTATTTTACAATTCATTACACCTTAGGGTCATTATTAAGCACTGAGCTTTGTGGGTTCTTTGGATTACTCATCCTCGGAATGTTTGCCCATCATACTCTTACAGTTTTGCTTTATTGGCCAAGTTTTACAATTTCTCCAGGCTGTGCTTCTTTCTTGCATAGGTATTTTTAACCTTCGTCCAACAGATAGTTATTCTGCAGTACTTTCTAATAGGTCCCACCAAAATGCCTCTTTGTCAAAGGAGAATTCTTTCCATTATTCTGTTTCCTGTGTTTGGATTGAGTGTCTGGGTAACTGGAGTTATAACTCCTGTACTTGGTGAATATTCTAGTACTCTGTGTCATCCTGAATAGTTGATACCTTTTCTTTTGCATCTGCTCTTATATCAGTATCCCTTTCCAGTTCCATTGTGAAGCTATTTGTCCATTCAGTATCTAATGCTTTTCTTAATGGCTTTTATTTATTTTTTGGGGGGGGGGATTTAAGGAGTGGAGAATTTAATAGGCAAGAAAGAAGGAAGAGGCACCCCCTGTACAGAGACAGAGGGAGGGGGGCTCCAAGCTGAACGAGGGAACCCCCTCGTTACTGGTTTTTAAATATTCCCTTATTCTATCTGTTTTTTTTCCTTCACTCTCCTACTCTTAGGCCACTTTGGTCCCATATTAAAACTTTTCAAAACAACAAACATTCCAATAGTGGTATATGTGGGAATCTAGTTTCTCTTTCCCCCATCAACACATCCAAAATAATTTTCAAAAACCGTGACACCAATCTATGACCATGCATTTTCTCTGAGGGTGAATTTTAGTTACATCGCCTTTGACTAAGGATTAATAATGCAGATATTTTACTCAGACTAAAAAACATAAAATGGAAAATACTGTTATTAGAGACACTCAGCAACAGCTTGAGAATGTCAGCAAGTAAAGCTGCGTGTGTACAGTGCCAAGGTAGACGGAGCAGCTGCTTCGGAAGAATATTGAGAAGCCAGCTGTTATTCCCATTGGCACCAGAACGTGCCAATCACCACCCAAACTGTGGGCATCGTGCGCCAGAATCTGGGGGAGAAGGCGCCTTCACAAGCCAACTAGAAAAGGGCCATTGTTGTTTCTATGTGTCAAAGTTGTATCTGCAATTATTTGTATACTGTTCTTTCTTTACCCATTCTTCCTTCATAGGTTAGAATGAGAAAGACAGTATCCTGAGGAGAGAAACATCTTTCTCTTTCACTTTACATTGTTATAACAAATAATTTTATGGTTTAATTGTTGATTGTGGCATGGCTGGGCATCTTATGTTGATTAATGGAGCAAACATGAGCAAATCCAAGTGGATTTCAGAGGGTGACTCATTCACCATCTGATATGGACCAGTCCATTTTCTAAAGCTCTCTATCTGGGAACCAGAAGTTTAGGCTGATAAAAAATAGTACCTCAAAACATCTGTACAGTGACAGACAAAAGAAAAATTTAAGAATAAAAAATTAAAAATATATACCCCTAAGGAACTTTTTTACTTCCAAGCAAAGAAAGAAAAAAAAAAAAGTTTTTCCCTAAATTTGATTACCACAAAGTAAGAAGAGCAAGAGACATTTTCCCAAAAAATTTATTCTGACTTGAAAATTAAGTTAATTCCATAAAATGAGGCCTAGTTAACTTTCACTTTGGCTTTATATAAACAGGTTTTTGAGACCTAAAAGCATTAACCTAGATAAGCAATTAGAAAGCACTAACTTCATCCTCAGTATGCTAAGGTATGCAAAGCTTTCTCATTAAACAGCATTGGCTTCTCCAGAAGAAAGAGGAGAAAGAATACGCCTCATATCTACATATTTCTAGTTTGAGAAATATATGTATATACATAGTCCTACTTTGAGGGCAGTGTTGTTCTCCCATGCTGGTTTAGCGGTTGTAATGCCATGTAGCCATGTGACAAGCAGAGTTATGTTCTAGAATTGAAATTGGGAACATTCTTGCTCTTAGAACTATCTTGGAAATTTAAATAAATCAATCAATAAACAAAAAAGCAAACAAAAAAATCTCCGCATTATGTTATCAATGGTTTCAACAAGTCAATATCATTGGGAGAAAGCCTTTTTCTCTAAATCACATAAGGAAGAGTGGACAATCAGTGGCAAACCTGTGGGGCCATCCATCCCATCGGCAGTATACCGGTGCTACAAGACTAAAGTTCAATGTCACTCTGAGTATTTCTTTTACCAGGGACATCTTTAAACCTAGTAAGTAGGCTGCTAAGGAGCATTCCTGAAACACTGTACAGGATGGAGCTAGGAGCAGATGGAGACTGATGTCATCAGAACTCAGCACAGGAAATAAAGACATGAGTTGTAGCAGGTTATAATATGACTATACCGGCATGGGGACAGAAAGAGAAGAGGCAACCCCCCAATGGGGCAATGGAGCTGTGGGATATTTCTTACAGAAATATTACAGACAACTTCTGCAAAACATCAACAATTTGTTTGTAAATTTACAAACACTCATTGAAGGTGTGCTGTAAGTGATGCACTAAGCTGGGCACCTCTGAATCCAGAAGAACACAGGCCTAGAAGGAGAAAAAGCAGGAACGCATTAAAAGTCTTCAAACTTTTGAAGACAGCATTACCACCAATATCATAGGGGCAGAGTAGGATTAGAAGTCAAGTGGACAAAAGATCATGTATTGTTTGCATTTATGGATATGTCCAGAAACGGGACATCTGTGGAGACAGAAGGTAGAATAGTGGTTGCTTAGGGCTAAGGACAGTAGTCTGGGGGGATAGGAAAGCGACAACTAAAAGGTACAGGGTTTCTTTTTGCAGTGATGAAAATGCTCTGAAATTGACTGTGGTGATGGTTGCACATATTCTGGGAATATACTAAAAGTCATTGAATCGTACACTTTAAATGGGTGAATTGTGTGGTATGTAAATTATATCTCAATAAAGCTGTCATTTTAAAATGTGAGGTAATAAAATTTGGCAGGGGGTGGAGGGGGAAGCCAAGTAAATGGAAGGAGCAATAAATACTCCAGAAGTGGATCCTCTTCCTCAGGTCCCCGTCCCCAGCCTGTATGCCTTTCCCACTTACCCACACACAAAAAAAAAAAAAGAAAGAAAAAGAAGCACGGGGAACTATCAGATATTCTTGCTCAGCTAGAAACCGCAAAACACAAGAAAAACTGTTCAGAGAACCTCGGTGTCTCATTTTCTATTACATATGAAGCCCACTTAAATGTGGAACGTGATGAGGTCCCACCTCAGTCCTAGGAGAACTGTGAGCTTGTGAATTATTGTTCAGCGCCTCTTCTAGACAAAAGGGCTTTAGCTCATAACAACACAAACCTCTGGATAAAAAGAGGAGACTTTCAAGCTCTGTGAGGCCCTCTCATAAATAACAAAAAAGATTGGCACCAGGTAGGTCATCCCAGAGACTAGAGCATTTACAAAGTTCTTCTATTTGAATTTATTTCAAGCAGTCAATAAATAAATGGTTCCTTGCTATTAAAAATGGAGAAAAGAGAAGACTACAAACAAGTGCTTCTACCTCCGGCAATTTGGTCCATTTCTCCAGCTCCCTTCTCAGAGAAAGATGCAATTGTTCATTTGATGACCCTGGTACTCAGCGTATTTTCTTTGGGGCCATCTTTTGAATATTATTTTTGCATAAAACCAAGTAAATGAATGGGAAAGTTGAAAAACATAATCAGAATGTTATATTGACACTGTTGTAGATTTTCCGAATGTTGAAAAACAAGAAATGAATGGAAAAGAGTTTGCCAAAGTGAACATTTTATGCATCTTTATATAGGGCATATTCCCAAGTGGAAAAACATACACTTGGATAAAGTAAAATGGCAAAATATTTTTGAAAATTTCAAATTTATGACAGTTATTGGTCGTAATTAGGCAGAACCCTTGCCCTCAAAAACTTACATTTTAAATATTCACTTCTTTGTGTGTGTCTTCTATTCCTTCCTTATTTTCTATGTCTAGTGTTCAGAGAAGGCACTTTTAGCTGTTCTGTAGGAGCTACAATATTCTGCCCCACCACAGGAATATAATCTTTCCTAGAGCATCTGTTTTTCCAAACCATCTATCTTAGTGATACACACAGTGATTACCAGTGATTGTGTAGGCCCTCTGAAATACTGAAAGACACCAAAGGAGGTTGTGTGTGCTTTTTTCCACTAATTCAAAAAGTGCTGTATTAATGTTAGCCTTGAATGACTCACAAGTGACTGTTCTTTTTTATCGTCAGAGATACAATCAGGGATCATCTCCCTTCCATTGGGTGGGGTAGCTTGGGTTCCTTCGTGTGGCTGTGAGAAAGGCTGAACTGTGGAGCATCACGATTTGGGAGGAAAGCCATGCTAAAAGGTCCAGAAAAGACCCAGGAAGATGTCTTCCATAAAGTCGGTGATCAGTTATTGCCAAAGGAACACTGCAAATGTAAAGTCTCTCGTTTAGGAATTTAGAGAATTTGTGCTTTTAGTTGAAGGGATTGTTGGGATATGAAATGGCTTCCCAAATGCTATTAACATCAAATTAGGCTTTGTATCATGGCCTGGTTTTTTCTTTTTCAGTGCTTGCATTGCGCCTTCCCTATAGTAAATAATATGAAATGAACATACATCTTATTGTGCTCTTCATCTCATCACTAAATATTTTTCAACAGTAGTACATTTTATTATTTTTGTCATTTTGCCTTGCGTGTGAGTACACATTGTTGTCAAAGTCCTTTCTCAGCTCTGGTTTGGGCAATTCAAGAAAAGTGTGCCAGCTACCCTCTTAGTTTGAACCAGGTTATATGCAGAGTGCCTTGGGTTTTGTTAAACAACTAAGTCTCCTAGGAGGACCAGGAAGTTTTCACTACAGATGCCCTAACCTCCCTGTCTCTGTCTCCCACTCCTCTGCCTCCCATATTATCTCTCGCCAAACAAACCACTGTACCACCTATTTCTTTATGCCAACCTCTAAGAAGTTCATACTCTAAATTATCACTACCTTTTTCATTTCAAAATACTCTACAAGTCAATTCATTTCACAGAGCCTCCCCTAACACACCAGAGCAATGCTAATTCATTCCCCTAGCCAAAGTGCCCACATTCCAACAGGACACAATTCACAAATGACCAAAGATGATGCATATTATAAATATTTGCTTTCTGCCCTATTTGCTTTTGCCTCATGTGTCCTCTCTATTTTGTGCTTTGGGTAAGACCTTGAACATGTGGGTTGGGTTACAAAGTGAGATAGCCATCAGTGGTTCTCAACATCTCCCCATTGAAGTCACCAGGGAGACTGTAAAAATATGCCCAGATTCACTCCTGCCCAATTAAATCAGAATATCTAATTGAAAACAACTGATCACAGATGGTACGAAGGAGAGTAGAATGTTAGCCTAATTTCTTTTTTCCTCCCATACTGAGCTGAGGGGGAAATTCCTGGCCGGTTTCAAATATAATGAAAAAAAGGAAATAAAAGAAAATGTTCTGATAACAAGTTAACAACTGCAGAATCCTGTGATTAGAAGGTTAAAGGTGGGCAAAAGTTTATCTTTTTCTAAGTCACTGCACGTCAGACCAGAGAAATATAAACATTTGTTTTAAATAATGGTTCCCTTTTTCTACTCACTCTTACTATAAAGTTTCCATGACCCACACCTCACCTTACTCAGCTGCTGTTGATGAGTAGTAAGATTCTCTGAACATTGATTCTATGAAGTGTTTTAACCTCAAGAAGTATATATTCTAAAACATCAAACATAGGATAAGCTATGTTTGAGGTTCGTTTGCAGGAAGTATTGTCTTAATCGTGCAGCTTAGAATTTTGCAACCAACGTGCTGTGAATGAACCTCCAGTATGCTGAAATACTCAATTCCCTCAGCCTCCTGGGTGGCCAGGCAAGCCTGGGACAGCCAAGACTGGGAATCAAATATTTTTTTTTCTGATGTGTGTTATAAAGTGCAAAAGAGGGGAGCCATGGAAAGATACAGATGGTAGAATCTTGAATGTCTGAAGTAATAAGCAATACAGAGTATCAAGTTCGTGCTCTATGTAGAAGACATTATATACTGTACATAAATCCATCCAACAGTTACAATTATACATATAGGAGTAAAGCCATAAGCAGCATATCACTTATGAGAAACTAAGCAATTCGTACTAAAAGAAATTGTCCCCCAATTATCATCCTGTAGCATAAAAATTACTGTCATTACTTTATATTGCTCATAGTCATAGTAATCTCCAACATAATAATAATACATGAGTCTAGAATAGGTATTCAATGAACACTAAGAATGGATATTGCTGTTTATCATCTCCAAAATAATTTTTCAACATATATGTAATAGTTTTTCAGTTCCAGTTCTCAAATTCAAACATTAAAATCATGTAATTGGGTTTGGACATGAAGAACTACTTCTCTGGGTTCAATTATCACAAAAAAAGGGATATTTGCAGATATGTTTGCAAAACTCCTGTCAATAATCCTAGTGGAATTATGAAGAGTGAAAAAAGTGCCAGAAAACTAGAAAAAGGCAAAAATTGTCTAAATTTTCAAAGAGGGGGAAATGGCAGATTCAGTTTTTTAAACACTCAGAGTGAAGGCCGGGCACAATGGCTCATGCCTGTAATCCTAGTACTTTGGGAGGCTGAGGCAGGCAGATCAGCTGAGGTCAGGAGTTCGAGACCAACGTGGCCAACATGGTGAAACTGCTACTCTACCAAAAACACAAAAATTAGCCAGGCATGTTGGTGGATGCCTGTAGTCCCAGCTACTTGGGAGGCTGAGGCAGGAGAATCACTTGAACCCAGGAGGCGGAGGTTGCAGTGAGCTGAGATCACGCCACTGCACTCCAGCCTGGGCAACAAGAGCAAGACTGTCTCAAAAACAAAACAAACAAAAAACCTCAGAGTGAAATGGGGAGATGTTGCTCAAGGGGTACAAAGTTTCAGTTAGACAGGATAAATAAATTCAGGAACTCTATTGTACAGTATGATGACTATAGTCAATAATGAGGTACTGTATGCTTGAATATTCCTGGAAGAGTAGACCCTAAATGTTCTCAACACACAAACACACACACAAGATTTCTATGTGAGGTGATGGATGCGTTTATTAGTAAACATTTCACAAGGTATACATATATCAAAACATCATGTCGTATACCATAAACAGATATAATTTTCATCTGTCAATTATACCTCAGTCAAGCTGGGAAAAAAAACACATCAAATGATCTCTGTAAAGTATCTCCACTTGAGTTTAATTACCTAGTATGACGGCTGTGTAAACAAACGATGCTGCCTGTCAGGTGTATGTTTAATGCACAGTGGAGGTCTGATGGGGCAAATTAATATACGACCCAGTCAATCCTATCACAAGTTAGTGAGGCCCAGTCACAGAAGGGCAGGTTTCAGGGACTATTTCTGCCCATGGGCAATGTTATCTGAATTTTATATGCTTCCCAAATAGTCCTTTCCAAATATCAAGAATATATGCTGCAAGGTCTTTCTTCCAAGGATGTATCTTGCACAGTCCAGCTTAATTAATTTTACAGACAAAATACTCCAAAATACCCCTCTCCCTAAAATACATGTATTTGCATGTTATATACTTATAAAATCGATGGTCAACTTGTGTGAATGAATAGACCCATGGCCATGTGCCATGATCCATTTTCTGCCTTCTCTGTGCAGCCAGGGGAATATTTACGGTGGCTTAGCTCCCTTTTCCGGAGAGGCCCATGAACACATAGGCCCCAGGAGAGTGTCTACACCACTGAGTGAGAAAGCCACCTCTGGGAGCCGTGAGCAGAGAGAGAAGGGGGCACAGTAACAAGACTTGCCACAAATGGAATGGGAAATGCAATACAGGACCTGGTTTACAGGGAAAGATAAAACGTTTGTTTGGGGATCTATTTAATGTATAAAGTGCCCTAACAGTCTGCTCTCAACAGAGCAGCTAGTGCAATCCTTGTAAAACCTTTGATCATGTCACTTTCTCGTTCAAAATTCTCCTGTCTTCTGTTTCACTCTAAGTCTCTAAACTATCTGCCACTCTCCTCCTTTCTTAGTCTAGTCCCTTCAGACTGCTATAGCTAAATGCCTTAGACTGGGTAATTCATGAGCAATAGAAATTTCTTGCCTGTAGTTCTAGAGGGTGGGAAGTCCAAGATCAAGGTGCCAACAGGTTCTCTGTCTGTGGAGAGCATGCTCTCTGCCTCATAAGACAGCACCTTCTATGTGTCCTCTTGTGGTGCAAGGGGCAAGCCAGCTCCCTTCAACCTTTTTTATAGTTCCATTTGTGGAGGGTAGAGCCCTCAAGACTTAATCACTTTCCAAAAGGCCTCAGTTCTTAATATCACCTATTGAGGATTAAGTTTCAACATGAATTTTAGAGGAACATGTTCAGACCTACTACTACCTGCTTCTCCACTCTTGTTATCTCCTTGCCCTCATCCCCTCACACTCTTGCACGTCACTCTCCCTGCTCCACCATGTTGGCCCCCTTGCTGTTTCCAGAAAGTACCAGGCATATTCCTTATTGTCCTGGACTTGCTGTTCCCTGAACCTGAAATGCTCCTCCCAGATAGTCTCCTGGCTCCTCCCACACTTCATTCAAGTCTTTGCTCCATGTAACCTCAGGGTGGCCTTCTCAGGCCCTGCCCTGTTGAAATTGCAGACCTACCCCACCCCTGCACAGTGGAGTCCACCCAGCACTCCCTCATCCCTTCGCTGCTTATTTCTCCCCATAGCACTTACATTATTTCTCTATAGAGGGCAATTTACTTATTGACTTGTTTATTGTCTGTCTTTCCCACTAGAATCTCAGTCCCACAAGGGCAGGCGCGTTTTATCTGTTTTGTTCACTGCTATATTCCGAGCATCTAGAACAGGGCCTGGCACATAGTGGGCAAACAAAAACATGTTTGCGGAATAAATGAATAAACATCCAGTTGGTCTGCAGTCCAAAAAAGAAATTAGAACCACAGGTATAGACCTAGTCATGCAGACAAGGATGCAATGGCTGATGATACCAGAGAATGGAGCAAGGGGATCTCTAAGTATTTTACATACACACACACACAGTCCACATACAGCAGTATCTACCTAATTATTTTCCCCAAAACAGTCATCTCAGCAGAAACTTGGAAAACACGTTTCATAGACAAATATATTTGAGAAATACTATATGATCTCACTTTCTTGGCTATTCTGTACACATTAACATACTGAAGGGTCTGAGAAATTCTACAATGAAAAAAAATTAATTTTGTTAAACCTGCATGTTTCCCAATCAAATTTGATAACACCGTTTAATTCACATAATGTTTAATTGCATATCAAAGAATGTTCTTCCCTTTAAACACACTTTGACCTAGATTTTTATAACAGTATCAATAATATGATTTATATGATATATAAAGTATAATAATGCAATATTGAATTTATGTAACACATTTTATATATTCTGTATTTATATGGTTATATCAGTAAGAATACTCTTAAAAATAAAATTTTATTACAAAGTGATTGGCAAAGCAGTTTTATCCAATTTTACCCATGTGATTTCATTTGATTCCTACCCTCTGTGAAGTATACAGAGCAGATCCCTACTTAATGAAACAGAGGGTTGGATGAGACCCAGAATGGATAGGACTTACCAAGGTCACAGGAGGGAATGGATCACTTTTCATGCCACTGATTTCTTTACTTTGTGATACGGTTTCAAAATACTATGTATTAATAATACTCATCCTCCCTTAACAATAGATCATGGCTGTCAGCTCAAGACATCTTTAAACAGAGATTGCACCACATTAGTTAAGGGCACAGGCTGTGGAGCTTAATTTCCAATCTGTCTTCATATTCACTGGCCATGTCTTCTGGGCAAAGTAATTTAACAGCTTTGTCTCTCAGAGGATGATATTGATAATAGCACTGATCTAAGGGAGTTGTGAGGATTACATGAGTTAACTCAAGAAAAGTATTTTAAACTATTACCTAGCACACACTCAAGGTTCAATAAATGCTGGCTATTACTATAGAAATATATGTTACTGTGTTTAATAACAGCATTCTATAACATGGGTATAATATAATCAATTCAACCACTTCCCTACCAAGTCTAGGTTTTGCCATCTGTTTCCTTTCTGAAAAACAAACAAAAAATGAACAACAGTTGGAGCTTAAAAGAATCCCAAGTGCCATGTTGGCACAGATGTCTGGAATGAAGAACTCCCAAATACTTCCTGGTGCTGAGTGGGCTCCAGCGGTGAGTGTGGTGGTTGAATGGTCCTTCTCTGGTCAGCAGACTTGGTGTGGAAGTCTCCTAAGAACAGACTATCTCCTGGGACTTGGAGTATTTCCTATCCGTGATCAGCAACATTTTTTCTTGCAGTATTTGGCAAGTTTGTCCTTGTTCCCGGCCAGAATCAGGAAGTTCAGAAGCACATAAAAACAAACAATACATAAAAACGCTTCTCTCAAATTATTCAAAGTTCAAAAACAGAAGAAATTGTCCATGATATTGGGGTCTACTTGGTATTTTATCTGACTAATTACATTTATTCTCATCAATGTACCCATCTTTTCCTTCCCAGTGAATGCTTTTATTTTATTTTATTTTTATTTTTGGCATGTTTTTCATTGTACCTTTTTTCTTGAAGTATATTTATAGAGAGCAAGTGTTTAGACAGGTTATTACTATATTTTGTAAAAATTTACAGGTATTTTCATGATACAGACTGTTCCAGCCTCAGTTTTCAAATTATATTTTATTATTAATGCCATTTTTAGAAATTACTATTCTTAAGATCAGCATAATTTTCTAAGAATGTCATTTCAATGATCACAGTTGACCAATTGCAAGCCAATACAATAAAGTGCTGGTTTTTGAAATTTTACTCATCATTCAAGATCCACTTAAGTATCAGCTCCTTAATAAAACCTTCCTTGTTCCCCAACTCCATGTGATGACCAAAGGACTATGCTTCTCTCTCTCTCTCCCCCCGGCTCGCTCGTGCGCTCTCTCTCTCTCTCACGCACTTCAGTCACTCAACTAAATCCAATGGACTTTGTTCAATCACCATTTCACTTGTGCTTCTTCCACAAAATCCATCTGGAAACCACTCCCTTGCTCTTCCATGACACAATTCTGGTTTTCTTCCTATCTCTGGGCTCCCCCTTCTCCTTTACAGACTCCTCCTCCTCCAACAAGTGATTAAATGTTACAGATACTCAAGGCTGGATGCTAGACCCTATTCACTTCTCGCCCATTTCCTAGGCAACTTCATGATGATCCATAGTTTTATTTGACATGAAATCATCGTTTTTTATGGTTACATAGTATTCCATGGCGTATATATGCCACATGTTCTTTATCCAGTCTATTATTGATGGACATTTGAGTTGGTTCCAAGTCTTTGCTATTGTGAATAGTGCTGCAATAAGCACACCTGTGCATGTATACCCAGTAATGGGATTGCTGGGTCAAATGGAATTTCTAGTTCTAGATCCTTGAGGATTCGCCACACTGTCTTCCACAATGGTTGAACTAATTTACACTCCCACCAACAGTGTAAAAGCATTCCTATTTCTCCACATCCTTTCCAGCATCTGTTGTTTCCTGACTTTTTAATGATCGCCATTCTAACTGGCATGAGATAGTATCTCATTGTGGTTTTGATTTGCATTTCTCTGATAATCAGTGATGATGCATTTTTTCATGTCTGTTGACTGCATAAATGTCTTCTTTTGAGAAGTATCTGTTCATGTCCTTTGTCTACTTTTTGATGGGGATTTTTTCTTGTAAATTTAAGTTCTTTGTAGATTCTGTATATTAGCCCTTTGTCAGATGGATAGATTGCAAAAATGTTCTCCCATTGTGTAGGTTGCCTGTTCACTCTGATGATAGTTTCTTTTGCTGTGCAGAAGCCTTTTAGTTTAATTAGATCCCATTTGTCTATTTTGGCTTTTGTTGCCGTCGCTTTTGGTATTTTAGTCATGAAGTCTTTGCCCATGCCTGTGTCCTGAATGGTATTGCCTAGGTTTTCTTCTAGGGTTTTTGTGGTTTTAGGTCCTACATTTAAGTCTTTAATCTATCTTGAGTTAATTTTTATATAAGGTGTAAGGAAGGGATCCAATTTCAGCTTTCTACATATGGCTAGCCAATTTTCCCAGCACCATTTATTAAATAGAGAATGCTTTCCCCATTGCTTGTTTTTGTCACGTTTGTCAAAGATCAGATGGTTGGAGATGTGTGGTGTTTTTTCTGAGGCCTCTGTTCTGTTCCATTGATCTATATCTCTGTTTTGGTACCAGTACCATGCTGTTTTGGTTACTGTAGCCTTGTAGTAAAGTTTAAAGTCAGGTAACATGATGCCTCCAGCTTTGTTCTCTTTGCTTAGGATTGTCTTGGCTATGCAGGCTCCTTGTTGGTTCCATATGAAATTTAAGGTAGTTTTCTCCAATTCTGTGAAGAAAGTCAGTGGTAGCTTCATGGGGATAGCATTGAATCTATAAATTACCTTGGGCAGTATGGCCATTTTCACAATATTGATTCTTCCTATCCATCAGCATGGAATGTTTCTCCATTTGTTTGTGTCCTCTTTTATTTCGT
>NW_012101965.1:3386304-3482463 GCF_000951045.1 Mandrillus leucophaeus | reverse complement strand
TTGGTAGGCTATTCATTATTTCCTCAATTTCAGAACCGGTTATTGGTCTATTCAGAGATTCAACTTCTTCCTACTTTAGTCTTGGGAGGGTGTATGTGTCCAGGAATTTATCCACTTCTTCTAGATTTTCTAGTTTATTTGTGTAGAGGTGTTTATAGTATTCTCCGACGGTAGTTTGTATTTCTGTCCTCACCTATTTTTCAACATTTTGTGTAATGTTTTGCATAAGCATTTGTTGAAATGAACTAAATCAGTCTAGGATCCCCTCTGAGCCTGCCCAAGAACTGGCCCCTTTGCTGACTCCCATACCTAAATGTTCTACCAAACTGCGAGATACCTACACACTCCAGTGGAGTCTACATCTCCCTATAGTCTATCCTGCACCACTGGGGGTTCATGGGTCCGAGCTCTGGTCCACAGCATACCTGTTGTACTGGGCATATAATGTTGCTGTGAAGAAATACCAGGATAAACGTTCAGTTTTCCTCAGGACATGGTTTTGGTGCTCACTTTTATAAACCCTGACATGTCCAGCAGACAGAGTAGAAACACAGCCTGGAAGACTGAAGGACCTGTGAATTACATCATGCATAGTTGTTCCTGGTCTCTGTTGTGGAGAATGGAGATGCTGGCCACGTGCAGGAGTGCTTTAGAAAGCAAGGGTTCCCGAGGGCACCTAGAACCCCAATTTAGTCACTTTGTAAGCTGTCTGTGCTCCTCAGGACAGTGGGGATCATACACACACCTATGTCTGGGGCATGTCACAAGGACTAAAGACGGTCATACACATAAGGCCCTTCAAACAGATCCTGACACTTAGAAAACCCTCCTAAAAATACCAACAATTAAGGAGCGGGTAGGGGGCGGGTGGAGGGGCGGGAAGGAACACAGAAGGTCAGAAGAATGCTAACTAAGTAAGAACAATAGCTACTGGTTTTTGAGTGCCAACTATGAGCCAGGCACTGTGCTAAGTAATTTATATATAATGCATTTCTAAAAAGCAACAAACTTTGCTTTGTTGAGATTCCGGAGATTAAAAGTATTATCCTAGAAATACATGAATGATGCATAATCTTAGACCCATCCGTGTTTCATTACTGAAGGCAGACCCAGACTGCATAGTCCCCAAGGTGACTCCTCAAGTTGTTCTCCTTCTACCCAACCTTTGTAAGAAGATATGTCTTTGTGTTCTTTTAAGTTCTTTTACAGCTTCTTGAAATTCTCCTTAGGCATTCCCGCTGCTTCTTGTTCAATATCTTTTTTTATGAGACTCCTGTGTTCCTGGTGATTGAAGCTTACTTTTTTCTCATTTTCTGTCTGAAAAACTATCAGCTCAAAAATGAGGATTGCTCTTGTTAACACTAGTCTAAAACCTGCCTTACTGTCTTTAGAAAATAAACACACTACTATTTACATATTCACTTTTGCAGCATTCAAGTTCCAAAATGCACGTTTGTCAAAAAGCCATTCTAAGCTAAAGATGCAAGGTGGTGCAGTATTGTTTGGCAACTCGAACTTGGTGAAATTTCCCTTTTCTCTGATTTTGATATACAAATCAAGATTTTTAAGAAGAAAAGAAAGAAAGAACTTTTTTCACATGCAAAGAAAATTGTATTTCATTCCTTTTGCCAAAAATATGGTTTCTGGACGACTAACTCCTGGTTTGCCTCTTTCCTACATACGAAGCTCTCTCACTGACAGCCCAGGAATACACAGCTAGTGAAACAGACCAATGGACAGGAAGCCTCCTACTTGGCCAGTTCAGCACATAGTGCTTGGTGACCAGACAGGCCCAGCCTCACTCAAGAAAGTAGAAGATTGAACCTCCACCGGGGAAATTTGGGTCTAATCAGCCATCTTGGCTCCCTCCTGTAACATCACGGTACTCGGAACAATAATCTCTGCCTGAGTTATCTGAACTGGCTGCTTGTGCTACCCCACAAATCTATGGAGTGATTAAATTGCACAACCTTCCTCCTCTCTTTTAGGCCAGATAAACATCTTACGAGAAATCGTTCACTTAGTTAATTTGGAGAGTAGTCAGCTGAAATAAACAACGCTTCCAGCTGAGATGTGCAGTATGGTGAAAGTTCTTGTCTGAGATATGGGATCTGGGTTTTCTCTGTCTTTATTTTGCAAGTGGTGGCAGTGACATGAATTAGTAATGTGCTCAGCAAGCTCAAAGGAATACCTTTCATGAGAGCTGCTTCTTTCCCACCATATTTGGGCTGCTTTGCGGCTTCATCTTTCTGATACCAGCACTATCTCATCTTCCTGGTTCCTAGTGACACCCCTGCTATGAATCTCTATCTAATATTCCGTGCAACCTGTTTATACCAAGAATGTCACTATCTTCTTCATTCATCTCAGATGCCATGGGAGCCCAGTAGCTACTGCTCTGTCCCTCTCTGACACCTTTTCCTCACCCTGAAATGACCTTGACATACCACGACAGGGGCCAGAGTCTGGTTCTTGTCACATGGCTTTGTTTCAGCCACTGTAAGTTGTCATCGCTGTCAGAGTCTCCACCCTCTTTGCCAGTTACATAAGAGGCCACATAGACGTCTGCTTCCTAGCACAAGCTTTTATTAACCAGAGGCAGCACGAGAGGCCAAGTAAGCAATAGGTCTATTCCGGAGCCATGTCCTCAGGGAGGGTGAGGGGCTGTAGTCAGGTCAGGTCGTGGCTCCTGGGGCAATTCGGCTCAGCTCTGGGCCTGTTTGCAGCCTTCAGTACAGGGGATGACATGTGATGTTGTCAGCCTGAAGGGGCAAAAAAAGCAGCAGCCCTTTCAAAATCAGAATGCCCCTGCTGTTTGTTTCCTTTTGGAACACAATGAGAACAGACTGGGGACATGACTCTGGGCTGTCAACGCTTCCTACCAGCTTCCCCAGCACCTTTCATTTGCCAGAAGAAAAAAAGCAAGTTGCTTAAGTTAAACAAGGACTTAATGAATAGTCAAAATAATTGTTTAGCTTGGATATAAGGCCTTAGGTAAATAGATGATTGCCTGAGACCCTGGGCCAGGAAAAGCAGCTAGGCAGGACACCGCTTGTTCTTTCCCTCGGACAACAGCCCAGTAGCCTCTGCTCCTCTGAGGACTGTTGTTACTGAATTAATTCTCTCTTCCCACCGGCGTATTAAAGCAATTTAATATCAGAACAGGCTCCTTCAAGCAGGGAGAAGGAAAGAAAACTTTCTATATTAGAAATATACCATTAACACATAAATCCTACTACATGAATGCTTCCATTAAATGGAATGCTTAAGAAGATTGGGAATATCTGGTGTGTTTGTATTGAACTGTTTTCATGTTGTGAAATTTCTCAGATGCATTGTTAGCATACTTAACAACTGTCCTGCCTCCTGCCTTATTGGTATTTTTAACATGATTTCATCCTTTTGCAAATGATTATTTACTACACCAAAGGGGCATTGTCAGGTTTCTGAGGAATCAGCTTCTCAAAGTGCAATGTAGTTATGGACAGTGTCGGCACTGAAATGGAATCTTCCAGGTATGGTTTCCTTATTTGTTGTTAGTGCTGACTTGTTTGGGTTTGTTTGCTTGTTTAGGTATCTTTGCCCTCACCTGGCTCCATTGCTACTTATCTCTTCTTCCCAAAGTAGGATGCAGTATGAAAATTTGTTGTCAGCTAATTTCAGTTCTGCTGAAGAATACTTTTAGTAATTGTTTTCTTACTTGAAAGTAATAGATTCCTTGTTGATCCAGGACAGGATTTGCTTGTCTTGCTTGTACAGTCCATTTCCACTGAACTGCTTTTGATTCAACTGTGAACTCATCAAGGGAGTGGGATTCTCCTGGTATTCTTTTTCCACAAATCATTATGACTGTATATTTGGTTTATTGGCAAACAGCAATCAAAGCATACATTATGTAAGAAAAAGTTAATGCTGACCTGTTTAAACAATTTTTCGTCTTAATAATATAGGAGAGTGGTTAAGAACATGAGGTTTCAAGTCAGTTCTGAGTTTAAGCATAAGCTCTGCACTTTCTAGCTCTATGAGTCTGAACAAATTATCAAATTTCCATTGGCTTTGTTTCCTCATCTGCAAAATAGTCAAATAATAATAATAATAACTACTTTGAGTTGCTGGGTTGATGATGTGAAATAATATGTGTAAAATGCTCAGCACAGTGTAAGTATTCAATGAATGTTATCTACCATATTATTTTCACATACCTTATAATTTCCTTACAACAACTCTGTGATGTAGACAAAATTGCTATGATTTATGCAACTTAAATATTAGACAACTGGACTTCAAAGTGATTACTGATTCATCCAGGGTTACCCAAGATGGCAAAACGTTGGTCGTCTCAGTACAGGAGCCCCCAAGTTCCCAGTGTATTGCCCTCCCTTCATCCATTCGGCCACAGGGTACTCTTCCTCAGTTTCCCTAAATCTAAAACCTTACATGCTAATGGGCCTCCTCTGCCCTAGACTCTCAGGTGGAGACCAGGAAGAAATCCTGTCACAGGCATTAAAACCTTCGTCAATATTACATAGACACTTTCTGGGGAAATGGTAACCTCATAGCTACAAAGTCAAGAGGAACTCTTTGGTAATACTGAGAAGAAAATACTAATGGAGAAGTGATTTCCAAAAGGTGAGACTGAAAGTGCTGGAAGGAGCCCATGAGATTACAGCAACAGGTCAACAAATCCACAAGCCCAGTCTGCTTGGTAGACAAAATCTATACGGTCTCCTCCATGCATCATTTTTACTATATACCATTATACAACACAAATGTGTTTAAAGTCAGTGCGTCTGTTATATCCTTTTAACATGCTGTATTTTCTCAATTGATATTAAAACTACAACTTCTTTTATGTGAGGATCTAAGAATTTCATTTCTTTTTTCATTTTAAAAACCTGGTCTACACACTCCATAAGGTGTGTGTTTCTAACCATAAGGTTAGAAACCAGTGGTATTGTGGAGAGAGCTCTGCCTATGAAGTCTAACAGCCTAGATTTAAGTGCTAGCCCCACTGACTATAAGCTGAAACCACCATCAACTTAGGCAGCTCAGTTAAAGCCCATAAATATTTACTATATCAGGACTTTAAGGGGCTTGTGCCTTTACCTGGGACTACAGAGCGAATAGTAGTCCTTTATAACCATTCTTCTCTGAGCCTCTATTTTCTTACTTATAAAGTAAACAGAATAAAGGTGTCTCTGCTGACTGGGTTATTATGAAGACCCAATGAGAAAAAAAAGCAAGAAAATAAATACATTGTCATGTTGTGAAAGTGCTTTGTAAACATATGATGTTCAAGACAACTGCTGAGGAGAGAAGAACACTTCAACTTTCCTTGGTAGCTTTCCTTTATTGACCAGCCACCCCATATCAAAATAAATAAGTACATTTTTTTAAAGCTAACAGCATTACCCTCATTGATGTAAGTTTACATTCACACCTATAAAAGTACTTTTCCATCTGTTTCCTCTTCCTCTCACTTTGGTTTATAACATTTATCCATAAATTACAATATTCTTTCATATCAATATGGCAATGTAATATCAGATTACACAAAGCATTAAAGAAGGCACCAGTATAAAATTCAAAGCAGAGAATAGCTCAAGAGCTCATGGCTTGCACTTTACAACCCCAAGTACAGTACACTCAAGGCCCATCTGTGAGGGTCATTTTAAGCATATCAGTTGCATGAGTTGCAGCTGATGGGGATCTCACCCAGGTCCTGATTTCCTCCAGGAATTAGGAAAGGAAGGAGAGAGGACTGTTCTTCCTTTCAGCTCCTAGGCCGGGGCCCCAGTGCCACCTTAGTTTGGGGAAAAGGTGATTTATGGGAGGGTACCCATTACTACTGGAATTGAAACCTTCCCTGATTCAGTTCTTCCAGAGATATATTATATCTCCCGTATTTCTACCTCTCCTCTGATTCCATAGTATATATAATAACTGGTGAATTTGGCCTTTATTTCTACTCTTGTCAACAGAGAACATTCACTTAGAATCCACTAAGTACCAGACAGCATTCAAAGTGCTATGGAGAAATGTAAATAACATGATATGCATGATCCCTGCTTTGCAGGAGTTTAGAAGGAAGCAAACCAGCATTTATTGCCAGTCAGTGAGTATTATTTTAGGTTCTCTGACAAGGACACTTCGAAGTGGGTCTTAACTTCATTTTATAAATGAGGCATCTGAGGCTCAGAGAAATAAATCTGCCAAGATCACACAGGTAGCAAGTGTCTCAGCAAGGTTTCTCCAAAGCCTACCTTGTTCTAAAGTCCATGCTCTTTCCACTCTACTCCGTTACCTCCTCTGATGAGAAAGACAGGACACATACCAAAAAGGAAAACGAACACAGATATTAAATATGAAAGGAAACCAGCCAGGTACGGTGGCTCACGCCTGTAATCCCAGCACTTTGGGAGGCTGAGGCGGGTGAATCATGAGGTCAAAAGATCAAGACCATCCTAGCCAACATGGTGAAACCCCTTCTCTACTAAAAATACAAAAGTTAGCCAGGCGTGGTGGTGTGTGCCTGTAATCCCAGCTATTCGGGAGGCTGAGGCAGGAGATTCGCTTGAACTCAGGAGTCAGAGGTTGCAGTGAGCTAAGATCACTGCACTCCAGCCTGGCAACAAAGTGAGACTCCATCGCAAAAAAAACAAAACAAAACAAAACAAAACAAAAAAAATATATACACACACACACACACATATATATATATATATGGAAACCAAATAAATAAGTACTAGAAACTCTACAGACTGTCCTGTGTGCAAGAGTAGCCAAATGCCTGGAGCAAGGCTAGCCTGTGAGGCGATTCTAAAGCACATTAATGATACAGTATGGAAAAAAGGAAGGTGGATGCTAGTCAGAAAACAATTGTGCTGGAACCAAGAAAAATTATAGTCTGGGTGATTAACACTTCTAAGAATGAAAGCTACAATGCAACACTCATTTATCCTTCTGGATTCAGATGCTTTGTCTCTGTGGCCCTGGGAAGCATAAAAATACTTTTGTCCTTTTATGGAACTTTGTGAGTTGCTGTGATTTTCACAGACCCGTCTTCTGAGCACATACAAGAGACCCATGTTCCTTGTTGGTGTATTGCCAAGCTCATTACACTCAGCATTAAATATCCCTTTCCACACAGCACTCGCTTCCGTATGGTAAAAGGGAACCATTTTTCTCCTGACATCTGGGGTTGGTTTCATTGAGGATTTACACAGGATTTACAGGGGAAAAGTGAATGCACGTGGCAATGTTTTCAAGCCTTTGTTTGGATTTTCTGTTTTCTAGGAGATATACGACTAAGGGGTCAGACGGGGGTTCCTGCTGAACGCCGTGGTTCCTACCCATTCATTGACTTCCGCCTACTTAACAGTGAGTAATCAAGTGTACCTGGAAAGGAACAAACGTTTTCTTCAAAAAGAAAAAAAAAAAAATCCTCATTTCCCTCTGAACTTCAAAACGTTCCGGGGTCTGCCTTCCTTCCTGAATCTCTCTTCTGCCAACTAGAACTTAACCCTTTGTCTTTGAATTTCCTCACAAGTGAAGTAATTCTGGCCCTGCCCTACCTCTCAGAGCTTCAGTGAGGGTCAACTGAGATCAGGTCAGCTTTAAAAGTATAAACCTCTGGCTGGGCGTGGTGGCTCATGCCTGTAATCCCAGCACTTTGGGAGGCCAAGGTGGGAGGATTGCTTCAGTCCAGGAGTTGGGCAACATAGTGAGACCTTATTTCTACAAAAAATCAAAAAATTAGCTGGGCATGGTGGCGCAGCCTGTAGTCCCAGTTACTTACTTGGGGGCTGAGATGAGAGAATAGCTTGATCCCAGGAAGTTGAGGCTTCAGTGAGCCAAGATCTCACCACTGCCCTCCAGCCTGTCTCAAAAAGAATAAAAAATTTTTTTTTATAAAAAGTGTAAGTCTCAAAAACTGTGATGCCCTATACAGGAAAGCTACTATTTTCATTTTCCAGCACATTCTCTCTACCTTCAGCCAGAGCTAGACTAGGTGAGATTCCATTTTATTTTTGAAACCCCCACAGGGAATCCTCTTCTACAGTTGCCCTTAGTAACCCACGCATTATAGAATTCTCACTTCTTTGTCTAATATAAATCCTCAAGGTCTATTCTTGCCTTCCTGGTAAAACTCACCATGGCAAAATCCAAAGCATTGCTGCTTTCTCCCTTGAAACTTACAAGTTCATTGACTTCTTCCTTTCCCTCCCTAACCTACTCCTCATCAGGAGTTTTGCTCAACCTTTGGTCCATAATTTTCTTAAGCTTAGGTTCCTTTGCAAACCCAAACCAGTGACCGGTCATGCCTCCAGATTTCATATCTTATAACGATCGTAATCATCCTTCACTGTAGACTTGTAGGGGAGGTGGAAGAGCAAGTGGATAAATTTCACAATTTGCTCCAAGGTTTTCAGTGTTTGGTTCTCATATCACTTCCCATCTATAAATTTCAAAGTACTAGATTATACCCAAAGAATATTACTTTCCTTTGACATAAATAAGCTCAGCTAAAGAGGTCATTTGATTTACTTCAACCCCTGGAAATTACTAGGAGAAATTAGAACTTGTTATTTCTAATCCTTCAATCCTTGAGAGGCCAATAGTAGGTGGCATGTTTGTATTTCTCCTGGCTTGTTAATCTCCCCTATCAATGTGCAATGTCTGTTTTTTTTTTTGTTTTTTTTTGTTTTTTTTTTTTTTTGCACTTTCAGGGACACAGAGACTTGGAATAATTCTTTCCACACTAGAGATAACCTTCCCTACCCAGACCCTCAAAAATGCTTTTTGGAAGACCGAATTGAGCCGTTAGACCAATGCAATAATATGGGATACAGCCTGTGGGAGCTCTAATGGTCTCTCTGACCTTTCCTTATACCCTGATTGGGCTGTTCCAGCTACCCGTGGAAGTTACACGTTTGACAGTCTCTAGACTGAATGGATTTCCAGGTCCTAGGCATGTGGTTTCTCTAAGCAGGACAAGGATGAGCAAAGGGTTCCACTTCACGGTTTCATATAGACCAGAACTCTCCAACAGCATCCCATTTTGAAAGTGGGAGAGAGAAAACAACCAAAAAGCCTCTTCTCAATAGTAGATGAGTGTTAGTTCATGTTTTCTGATATGAACCACAAAGGAACTAGGAAAATAAGGGGATATTTCTGTTTATAATTCCAAAGTTCCATTATTTTAAAACCTTAATCCCAGTGTTAATAAGCAACTTTACTGCTAATGGTGGTTATCTTTGCAGGCGGGACAGTGGAACACTTTTTTTGTTTGTTTTTGTTTTGTATTTTTTTTACAATTTGCCTCTTTTACTTTTGTAATCTGAAAACAACGGCAAATATAAATGACATTTAAAGAGAAACTCATTGCAGACAATATTTCAGTGTCATATTGTTCACCATGTAAGAGATCATCTGCCAGCAGCTGCTATCCTGTCTCCCCTCTGCTGAGATCCTCCAGGACTTCTGAGTACCTGGGCTCAACCCCAGCCTCGTTCCCCTGGCCCTGGATGCTGCCTGCCCCTCCACCCCCATTTCACCCCACCTGGTGCTCACAGTCCTCCACTCGTCGAGTGACAGTGCTGGCCATCCACCCTGAAATTCCCTTCAGGGTCTCCTCAGCATTCCATTCTGGATAACTCTTTCACCCATGTCTCTTACTCTATAACATACTGCAGAGGCAATATTAATTTTTCTTTAGCATATTTTCCTTTATATGAGGTCTCCAGTTTTTTTAATGTATCAAACACACCCCAAATAGACTATAAGATCCTAAAGACAATCAATTGCTATTGATCACTTACTGACTATAGTTAACTTACCAATTATTAAAGGGTCTCCTCAAAAACATTATATTAAATAACTGTGAATATAAATCATCCCCTGTGTTTAACTGAACAACACAGGTAGGAATGAAGACCTCTAAGATATTCCTTTATTTGTGATACGATTTACCTCTTGGTATAATGCACCATAGACCCCATTGATGAGTTGAAACTAGAACAGATAACATTACTGTGGTCACCCTCCACAGTTCCTAACTTAGTTTGCAATTACAGCAGCTTGTCACCATGGAGCAGAGATGTATGAACATCTGTGTTAGTCACAGTCACATAAGGTGTATATGTCATATCTCCTACCACTTCATACACTGTCTACTTAATTCTCTTTAATATCACTCATGTCCTTGTGGTTTGCCTGAGTTGTTAGTGTGTGCTTTATGCCTAAAAGGAAACATCTTAGGACATCTAGGGATTTTCTCCTAGAGCTTTTCTCTTCACCAGTTCATTCTTATTCTACACTGTAAGAGCTGAGCTAGTTTAAAGTGATTCTTTAGATCGCTTACCTTAATTTTGAGTCAAGTTTTTCCCAGTGTGGGCACAGACCCCAAACTTCATTTCTCTCGGGTGCTTGCAGTTTTGTTCTCTCTCCCACAGTAAAATCTAATCTAGGATTTTTTTAAAACCATTTATAGGAAAAACCAAATCACCATAGCCGTCACTCCCCAGCTCTGCATCCCTGCAGCCTTCCTTCCAAAATGTTAGTGAAACCCACACAACTGCCATCCCCTTTCCAAAGTGTCGCCGGGTGGGTGTCCCTCTCCCACCCACCTCAGTACATGCATGAATCACTGGAGCACGCAAGAGCAGAAACGTATACTAAATAGTGAGGCCCATGCATTTCCCCATTGGTCCCATTAGTCACAGCCCCAGTCTGTCACAGGAAGGCAGGGAACATCAGAATTAAAATCTAAAATTACTTGTCTTCAACCAGAACAGTTTCTAGGCATTAAAATGGATTACTAGGTGGCTCACGCCTGTAATCCCAGCACTTTGGGAGGCCAAGGCGGGTGGATCACAAGGTCGGGAGATCGAGACCATGTTGACTAACATGGTGAAACATCATCTCTACTAAAAATACAAAAAAATTAGCCGGGCGTTGTGGTGGGCACCTGTAGTCCCAGCCACTTGGGAGGCTGAGGCAGGAGAATGGCGTGAACCCAGGAGGCGGAGCTTGCAGTGAGCCAAGATTGTGCCACTGCACTCCAGCCTGGGTGACAGAGCGAGACTCCATCTCAAAAAATAAAAAATGAATTACTAGAACAGAAGTGGACAAATGACTGCCCACACACCAAATCTGTCCCCTTTTCCTGCCTGTTTTGGTAAATAAAATTTTACTGGGATATTGCCATGCCCATTTGTTTATATGACATCTATGACTGCCACTGAAACAGTGACAAAGTAGTTGCATAGAAACTGTGTGGTCTACAAACTGCCCCCCCACAAACCCCAGAATACTCACTCTATGGCCCTTTATAGAACAAGGTTGCCAACCCCTAGATTTTTTTAAGCAGATTTAAGAGAGCTTTATGACAAAGCCACAAGCACATTCAGTCCAGTCTGTTTACCTTTGTTAATGTCTTTTTGTTTCTGTTACATTTCCAGTGCCATCACTTTACTTTCAAGAATGGACTCATGTTGACTAAATTTTTATGAACAGAAGAATAAACAGAGAGGGAACCTCTGTTATTGATGCAGATTTTAAATTCCAATTTAAAATTATAATTTCTAATTGCACATTCTTCTGGAAGAGGTTATTTTTGCGGGGAGGGGAAGCACATATTTGGGGCAGAGGGAAACACAGTACTACTGATTTCATGTACCTATTGTCTGCATGTAAGGTGACTCTTGGTTTGCCTGGCATATTCCTAGTTTGCACATGTTCAGGAGTATTTATTAATAGTGCCATCTTTCATTCCCAGAGTGTCCTGATTTGGACACTAAATTACAAGGCCAACTGCTTGTATAGGTTTTCTCACAAAAGAGTATTTCAATTTGATGTTTCTCAAAGATCACATGCAGGAATAAGTTTAAAAGATCTATTGTATAATATAGTGTCTATAGTTACTAACAAACATATACTTGAAAATTGCTAACAGAGTAGGTTTCAAATGATCTCATCACAAAAAGTTATAAGTATGTGAAGTAATGCATAAGTTATTTAGCTTTACTTAGTTATTCCACAATGTGTGTGTGTGTATATATATATGTGTGTGTATATATATACACACACACGTATATCTTGAAATATGTTGTATACCATAAATATGTACAATTTTGTCAGTTAAAAATAATATCATATCATATGCATTCCAGGCATAAAGATTAGAAAATCATTTTCATAAGAGATTCATCTAGATCAATAGAAATACATAAGACTCATTAAAAGCTAATTTCATTTCCTGTTTCTATTTTACACACACAATTTAGAAGAGAGTCATCTCTATGAACTTCTTGAAGCTTTTCTGGATAAGTAGCAGGAAACTGTGGCCTCAGCACCGTTTGTGTGGAACATTGGAAAGATAGATCTTTAAAGACTGTTATCTTTACACCTAAGCATAGAGAGCCCGAACAGAGAGAAAAGGGGGACAATTGTTTTTATTCCAGATGATGTCCTAACACAGAGAACTGGAGGGACAGAAAAGTAATGGCTGTATTCTCCCAATGTCGATTTCCTATAGATTTATTTCATTTGCTAATATTGTTTGTAGGGGGGAAACAAAGGAGGAAAAAATGTAGAGAAGAGTGTTCCGAGACTTGTGGACCCAGAGGGGAGAGTCGCAGGAGCAATTACAACCTTCTGCAGAGCAGGCGGCTCCAGCAGCCCCGTCTACAGCTCTGTCTCCTGATTTAATATAATCAGCAGCCTGAGTAGATAATGACTAGGTTGAGATGTTCCCGTGGCAACCGTCTCAGAGCAACACAAAGTGATTTCCACACCGGCTCAGCAGAGGAAGTGACATACAAAGAAAACATGCTCAGGGACTGTGGAGCTTGAGGGAAAGAAACAGCTTCAGCCTGAGGTTTTAGGGCACCAAATATCTGCTGCCACAGAGAACCCAGAGCTCCAGACCAGCCCCTGGGCTTTGCAGTAGTAGGTTAATTGGCTATTTGTCTTTTCTTGCCTGTTAATTTGCTAATCTTGATCTTTAAAGCTCTATTCCTTCAGACTTGCCTCTCCTGTCAGGGTCATCTTAACTGCACAAGCATGAGGTCATTTTAGTAGAGCTACAAAAATATTTTCCTTTACTTATTATTTCCCAAATGGAACCAATATATACAAACATATATATTTTTTAACCTTTTTATGAAGAAGTGACCCAGAGACTCAAATATTTTTTAAAGCTGCCATCTAAAACATATTATACCCTGCAGCCATTCTTTCTTTGACATATAAAACACACTCTCCGTGAAGGACTGTTGACCAAAAGCCACTCAGTATGCTGGAAACCATCTGGCCCTAAGTGATAGCCCCATCTTAAAGATGGAGGGACAGTTTCTTTACAGACTCCATTTCCTATGAGAGAATTCTTGGCAGACAGTTACAGCCTTTTAGTAACCTTACAGATACCTTTTTCTGTCACCTATAAGAACTACACAAAATGCAAAGAATCCGAACTAAAATGTCATCGGATGATTTGAATTCAGTCATGCTGAGAAGATGCTATCCCACCCCCAGCCCTGTGTTCCCCAAGCGGAGAAGGGAGGTGTCCGCTGGGACTTGTTCAGACTTCTCCTCACACTTGTGAGTGCCAAGGTAACACCCTACAATTTCAAAGTTCAATATTTACCTTCCTCTAGAAGAAAGGCAAGGCACTCGCTGTGGCCATGGTGCTTTCTGGCTCAGCTGGATCTTGCTCCATGATGGTGCACTCAGGGCTTCTGGCTGCAAGCTCTCAGCACTTCAGCTGCGGAAGTCCCAGGGCAGCAGGATGGTTAGCCACTGAAATGCCACTAGCCTGCAGAAGACAGAGTTGGCGATGACCCCGCTCTCCCTATGACTACCCCTTGACGGAGCACCTCCTATGGGAGGCATTGTACCAGTGCTGGAGATGCAGAGATGAATGAGACATGGCCGCTGCCCTGGAGGGATTTACAGTAGCATAAGCTACTGTATCTACGATTTATTTACAAATAAATTTTGATGTGGTGTGATACACCAAGTAATACACGCCTGTATAACAGCATACATAATATAAGAAATATATGCATCTATGGGATTCAGAGGAGTTCAAGAAGGGAATAATTAACTCTGTCTTGGAAATTAAGGAAGGCTTCCTGGGAGGAGTTAAAACACAAGCAGATTATGGAAGCAACAGCGAAATAAAAGAGGGTTGTATGCTAAGGCCAACTATTAGTGCCATTATAAAATATGCTTTAAGACTTAAGAAACCGGGAGAACATTGTCAACGAGTTTGCTCAGCTAGATAAAAGTATTATTGAAAGACAAGGTATTCTAGTGGGATCCGAGCAGAGAAATCAGGAAAAATCATACAAAATATGTCTGAGAAAAAACATATTCAAAAAGAAACCATTTTCACCTTCTACATCTAAAAGTGAAAACAGCCACTGCCTGTTAACCTGCCTGACATCATTTAATGGATTACTTTTTATCTGAGGGATGAAAAATAGAAAATTGAGTTAGGGAGTCCAGTACTTCCTCTGGGTTTTCATTCATTTATTCATTCAACAAACAGAATGCCTACTCTATGCCAAGAAGGCCATGAAACCAAGGTGCTCTGAGCCACACCAACCACCACAGGACTGAGATAGCCTTTTGTATGATGGCTACCTTCTGTCTCAGACAGCAGTGGGACTGGGATCTACCAGAGACTCCAAACAAAAATATAAGTCAGTAAGGACTGAGGAGAAGGGGGAGAAACCTGCTATATGCTATATCTGGGCAGAAAATTCTGAGGGCTAGAAAGGAAGCTATGAGATATTCTGCTACCCTCAAAGATCAAACAGTCTCTTTACATAGACAAGAAAAATAAACATTACACCAAGTACCCTACAACAGAGTAAATGATCTAATTCTAAAATAAGTAACAATAATCAGAGACAAGAGAAGGCAGAGATTACCGAAGTACCCTGAGCAGAAGGATTTATGGTCTTGTGCTAAACCCTGAAAGATAAGACAGAGTGTTGACTGATGAAGGAATTGTCTATAATGGAGACTGACTTACATATGGGGACATAAAGTCATTAAGTAGGAAGAAGATCCAAAAAGTAGCAAATAAAGTTCGTTAACTAGAGAGAAAGTCTTGGGATGCCAAGATAAAGAATTCAAACTTGTCTCATTAAGCAGAGGGTCTCTAGAGAATTTTGAGAAAAAGATGAACAGGATAAAACAGTGTTTGAGAAAATTAACTAACATCCATATGTAGGAGACACAGACTTAATGAATCCAAAGAAATGTAGTCAGGCTGCAGACTGCGATGGCTGTAGAGATGAAAGTGTAAATCCACAGATTTCATATAAAAGAAGACATAAAACTTGAGGATACTGAATATTGGGAGAGCCAGAGTTGGTCTGGCCATCTGAAAAATTGGAGATGAGATCAACAGTCAGAAAAGTCAGAGGATGAGTTAGGGGAAAGATGGTAAGCTCCGCTGGGATAGGTTGAGTTTGCAGGAGAATCGAGTGGAAATGTCCAGAAGAAAGCTAGAAATAATGGACTGAAGTGCAGAGGAGAGGTCTATTTTGGAAATTCCACTTGGGAATCATAATCATTCATGAGCCATCTGGCCAGAACAGGCATCATGAAGTCAACCAACTACTTTTGTTCAGGGACCCCTGTATTTTTAGTTTATAATAAGCTTCATTTTGTAAAGCATTACAAGACTGTCCATGAGAAAGCCCACAAAGAAATGAGTTTCCTTTAGTGAGAAACTCTAAATTTTCCTCTGTGAGAAACTATTTAGACATTAGCGTTCAGGCACCACCTTACTCCCTCATGATGGATTCTATTGAATACAAAAGTGACTTGTGTCAGATCCCAGCGGGTTTGCTAACTCACCTGAACACAGCACAGAGAAATGGCCGTTTTCTACAACAGCACTTCCTTGAGAGAAACTCTAACCCACTCAAAGTATTTTCAGCATAGTGGCTTCTCTGGATATCTGGAGACATTAAAATATAGAGGGAAGCAGAAGTAAATTAAGTTTTTTTGACTGAAGTTACCTATGAGTCACTGAGCTAAAATGACTTGTTTGTTCAATAAAATTAAATTCAACCTCCTACCCAGAAACAGGCAGAGCCTATCTCTTGTGACCTCATTAATAAACCAAACGCAGGGCTATTTTTTTCATTGCCATCCCACCTTCAAAGTTTCAGAATATCTAAGGGGTTCACTGTGGTCCCCATTCTACTGTATGTATGAAAAACTAGAGCGTGGCCCCATCCTTAATATCTTTTGTATGTTTCCAAACTGAGATCTCAGGGTTCACACACAAGATCAAAAAGATCTTGTTTTCTAACTAGCAGACCAAATTGCCTTGGGGCATCTGGCATCTGGCATCTGGATGGTTTATTACTTTTAAGTAACATGAGGAAGGAGGGCAGAAGTTATGCAGGAAAGTCCCAAGAAGAAGTTGGTCAATGCCACTACATCTAACAACGACCACCGTAACAGCTGTAGTCTGAGAGGTGCTTAACCCCAGGCACAGGGTGTATAAGGCCAGGTGTACACCCCTCTTAGGCAAGGTCCCCAGGATGTAGGTCTCTTGGAAGCCCAGAAGCACAGGAGAATTGCTGTGAATACTAAAAATAAAAATGAGTCCCTTCACAACCAAACCACGGCTGCCTCTCTGCCTCTTCTACCATGGTTGCCCCACCCAGAGCTCCAAGCTCACTAAGTCATCATCAGTAGAGGGAGCCCACAGAAAAGACCATGAGCTTTGAAGTTAGATGTGGGTTTGAATCCTACTTACACTGTGAGCTTGAAAAAGATGCCCAAACTACTTAATGTTCACATACATGCAAGGAGATTTTAATTCCACCCTGACTGGGTTGTGGTGAGGAGTAAATGAGATAAATGTGTTCAGAAGCCTGCCTTGCTTTTAATAGGTCCCTAATAAATATAGTTGAGTTTTGGATGTCCCTTCTCTCTCTGCTGAGTACATCCCTCTCCTGCCACCTCTTCTCCTAGGAAGCATCTGTTCACCCTTCAAGCCGTGGCCCCATTATTATGTCCTTTGTGAAGCCTTCTTCAATCCTCCCAAAGGAGTGATCTCATCATTCTCTCTGCACTCCCCACTATATCTTCCAGAAAGCATCATCACATTGTAACTGCAAAGTCATTGAACCTGAATTTCTGGAGGTAGAGCCCAGGATATTTTCAAAACAGCCTCAGGCAACCTGAAGCAACAAGGCTGGCTCTGGGCCTTCCAGGAGTATTTGGGAACCATGATATATGTCAATTATGGCATACAAATTATATCTATGCTTTGCACAGATAGACTCATTTAATCCCCACAAACACCCTATAAAGTAACCACTACTATTACAGATGAGGAAACTGAGGCTGAAAGAGGAGAAATAACTCAACCAAGGTCACCCAGCTTGTAAGCCAGAATTTAAACCCCAAATATATAATTGCAGAGCACAAGCTTTTAACCATAGTAAAGTATAATCCTTTTTACATATGAATTTTAATGTTCAAAGGCAATATATGATGCCGTATACTCCTTTTACATGGAACATATATATGACAATTTTTCCTTTTAAATATTTTTTATAAATTATGAAAATTTTCTTTTTATAGTACATTTAGATCATTTCCTTTTGGTATTAAATGACTTCAGTATCATTGAACAAATATTTCTATAACTGAATGAGAAAATATGTCATTAAACATCTAAATTATTAGATTTTGCAATATTTCTACTGTATTTTCTAATATTCCTGCCACTCTCGTGGAAGATGCCAAATGACAAATTGCGCATTTCATCACCTGACCTTGTGTTCTTTGATAAGAAAGAGAAGGGCGTGGTGGTGACAACTGAGGATACTTGTAAGCTGCCCCCAAAGAAGAAGGAAATGGAATCGCTATTGTGACAAATTAAAGTCAGATTTGTAGCTGCCACCAGTAGCTTTAATTTTTCTCAAGGGGGAGTTGGTTATTTCCTGTCGTGCAAACCATGAATTGCTGAAAGAAACAATTTCTCAAAATGTTTATAATATATTAGATAAAAAGAAGCAGAATAGAAAAGTCTATATCCAAAAAGAAGATCTCAGTTATGTTTATTAAAATATGCCAAAATCCTAAGAAGGGCTCTTTCTAGATAATTATTGTTCTTCTGTTTTTCTATTTTTTTCCTACTGGAAGCATGTATTCCTTTTATAATCAGAAAAAAAATGAGATTTTATTTTTAAAAATTTCAATGTCCGCCAGAAAAAGAACCTTTATTTTTTCTTCCAAAGGAATACCAAGATGCAGAAAGTGAAATTGCTGCCATAGGCCAGAAAACATTATTTAACAGGCCTAAATTGGAAAATTGGTTGGAAATTGTGAAGTTGGGTGTTTCTCAAAAGCTATGTATGCTACTTTACTTGTCATTTAAAAGTGAAATTTATTCCAAAGAGCACAAAATCAAAGTTCTTATTCACATTTAGACAGCACTTTACACTTCGCAAAGCTTTTGAATGAAGACACTCAAAAGATCATTGAACCCAGTTTTTCATTTTATACACAAACAAAAACAAAAACAAAACAGGCCAAGTGATTCATTGCAAAGCTATGAAAGAGTTAACCAGGGTTTGGCTCTTACATTCTGTCTTTCCACTCAACCATATAAGGCTTCCTTATATAAGCCTTACCTTCAAGATATAAAATAACTTTTACCACTTGCAAAGAGAGAAAATAAAACACCAGGATTCCCCTTGAAGGTGGTTGGTGTTGGCTCCAGAGCCGGCTGCCTGGGTTTAGATTCCAGCAGCAGTTGCTACAGGACTTTGATCTACTGACCCCTGGTCCTCTGATTCCCCCGGGCTAGAAAAAGATGGATTCACAAGTGCACACATCTCACAGGTTATTGTGGGAAGTAGTGAGTAAGCATGCTTAGCGTGCTAGCGTAATACTGCCACGGTATCAATTATTTTATTGTTACAGATATTAGTATTCCCATTTAAGAAGGGCATAGGACACATAACAATATAAAGTACTTGACTTATAGTGAAGTAGAGAATGGCCTATTAACCATTTTCAGTTTTCCATTCTTTAGTTTAACCTTTCTTCTGACAGGTATTTATTGAGCTCCCCCTACAATGCCTGCAGGATCGCTTTCCAACATGTGATTGTAAATAAAGTGGTAGAGAGACTGATGGCTGGAAAAATGAGGCTACGGAAGGTTGTTTTGTTTTGTTTTTCACAAGACATTGAAGCAAGCTGAAATCATGGTGAGAAGGATCTAGCTGAGAAAGAACCATGGAATAAATAGACCAGAAAAATCATAACTGAGAATAAAGTGTCCTGAGAATATGGGAGCAGATGACAGGCCTGAGAAAAGGAGGCAGCTCTCCTAACAGCAAGTGGGAGGAAGGAAAGAAGGGATGCCACGCAGGGAGTTTGGTAGGTTTTACAGCAGAAAAGTAAGGAATTTCCCATCTAACAATTTCGTGTTTCTCCATGAAGTAGCAAGCCAGGTAGAGAAGAGTAGAGAAGGGGCAGCCCCAGGGGCCACCAGAGCTTGGTAGTCTTGCTTTTGTGGCACTATATGTCACTATGGCCCAGAGAGATAGTTCTGTGCTCCACCTGGCCACCAGCAGTCAACGTCATCAAAAGTATCACAGGGAAATTCCATCGGCAGTGTGGTGGCCTAGCTCGGCCTTGGTCATCTAAGTCTTTACCATTGTTTTCAGCTTTCCCCTCCTCAGTTTGGGCTGGTATAGATAAGCCTACCACTATTCCCACCCTCCCCTACATGCCCACATCTCCCTTAGCAATGCAAACTGAAAAACAAGAAAAATTATAACCTTGTGTCTGACTCCCTCCCCTCTCCTTCCTGAGCTCATTTGTGCTCTGTGGGTAATATCATCTATAAGGAAGGTCTAGCAGTGGAAACAAGTTTTCCCTGTCCCTCAGTGTCTGGGCCCTATCACAGCCACCCCATCCACGTGACCATCCACTACTGGTCATTCATCACCTGAAGACAGCTGTGACTGCAGCTAGTTCACTTTTAGGCAGGGGTTGGGAAATGTTCCCTCCTTGCTTTCCTGTGATTCTGGATCCTATAATTCTAGTCTTTTCTCCCAAGAGATGCCAAGAAATTAGGCAAGTAGAAGCCCAGTATCGCCTTCCCTCTCCTACCTACCATTTTTTGACAATTCTTTATATGTGAGGAAAAAGAATTCCCCGTCTCCTGTCTTCTTTTCCCATTCTTTCATTTTGTGCTCTACCACATTAGCTTTATTTTCTGTTTTGGAGAAAATTCTTGGTAAAGATCAGAAGTTAAAAATCTATTTTTAGAAAGTCCTCCTTGGAAGACCTTAGATCATCCCTTTTTAAAAAAAAGGAGAGAGGGTAAACTAGATTACACTATTCACATTTATTGAGCAACTACTGTGTACCAGGCCATAAGCACTGTAAGAAATAAAGGATGAACAAAACATTATGGGAAAGAGCTGATACAGAACTCACTAAAACACCTGCTACACTGGCAAATGCAAGGAGGTTCTAATGGAGAAAGCACTGGACATTCTAGTGAAGGACCTTGTGGAAAGGTTGGCACTGGCATTTGGGCAATGACTGGATTTTTGTAAGTAGAGTTTTTTTTTTTAAGTGCATTCAAAAAAAGACCAGGCTTGGGAAAATGCTGGATACATTCAAAGGGCAAGCACCTTCAGATTCTAGGGTAAATGTATAGTGCTAAAAGAAGGGTACTGCATAGTTGGAGGGAAGGTAATCAGCATTGACGTAAAACTAGGCTGAAACCCTTACTAAATGTTGAGAGTCGGTTAGAAACAGACCAGTGATGGTCTTGAATGCCAATTTATAATTTAATCTTTTTTAAATGGATATTTCACTGAGGGCTTGTGAGTAAAGAAATATGTATTTTCTTTCCCTCATATCTTATGTAGCAAGTGGTTGCTCCTGCCTAATATTAAAACTAAGTTACAAAGAAATGGCCAGTTTTTCCTGGGTGTACGATGAAAACACATTCTCTCTCCAATCCCTTAACCCAACCGTCTATACCTAAGATCAAGAGTGCTTTTACAATATGCTTTATAAAAACCCAAAAACTCATCTCAGTATTCAATTATATTTCAAAATTGTTGCATAGAAAGCCCAGGATTTCAATCCAGTATCAGTGTACAATCTATAATCATATATTGGAACTCTAAAATTAGCTGATATCTATTGAAAGTGTTCTATGTGCTAAGCACTTTATATGTATAATATTATTTATTCCTCTCAAAAATGTGGTAAATTCTGTAAATTATTATCCTCAAGTGACACAAGGGGCAACAGAAGCACTAAGAAAGTAGAGAAGTTCAGTAGCTGTATGGGGGCATAGTCAGGTTGCAAAGTTTCACGGAAGACTCTAGAGATTGTCCTCTGTATGTCTCTGCAGGCAGCTCCCATCACCCTCCCTCCTGAGGATAGATGCTCTTCAGGCAAGCCCCCAGACACACTAAGACTGCCGGGCTATTCTTATTCACTTTTTCCACTGCAAGAGCTAAGCAATTAGAAGAGTGCCTGACACATAGTAGGTGCTCACGTAATACATATTTATTGAGCACCTACTATGTGTCAGGCACTCTTCTAATTGCTTAGCTCTTGCAGTGGAAAAAGTGAACAAAGTTCTTTCCTTTGAAAGGCCTCTTCTCCAGTTAGGTGCGGTGGCTAAGGCCTATAATCCCAGCACTTTGGGAGGCTGAGGCAAGAGAATCACTTGAGGCCAGGAGTTCAAAACCAGCCTGGGCAACACAGCAAGACCCTGTCTCTACAAAAAATAAAAATAAAACAATTAGCTTGGTGTGTGATGATGCACGCCTCTAGTCCTAGCTACTCAGGAGGCTGATGTGGGAGCATTTGAGCCCAGGAGTTCAACGCTGTGATGAGCTGGAAGATACCGACTCTATAAAGTAAAAGACCTCTTCTCTTAGAGTATTTTCTCTATCACATTTATCCCTCTCCATTATAGCAATAATTATTCTTTTAGAGGAAATATTAGGTCTCCAAAATGTCAGCAGTGTTCTTCATACCACTGCCAAACTATCTCAATATTCACATAGAAAATCATTTTAAAGGCAAATAGATTATAACATCTCAGAAGGAAATGTCTTCAAAGATAAGTGCTGCCTAATATATTAAAAGACAAGCAAGCTTTAGTTGGTCGAATGTTTTCTTCGTTGGGAATTGCCAAACAAGGATAACCTGTTTTGAAAGAATTATAGCATAATCAAAAACTCCTAACACAAAAGCTATTTGGGGCATAACTTAGCTCTTCCCCAGTGACTCATGACTTCTCAGAATCTTAGAATGTTTCAGAGTGAATTACTTTAAACAGCAATTATTAATTGGAACTTCAAAACAATCTTTGTGAAGACTTTAGCTTTCTTATTGTTACAATTTCCATCTGCTGAACCAATTAAGGCCAGTGGTACCACCTGAGATTTTGAAAATAAAGCAGTGGGTTTTTATTTCAGCTGTTTGGAAATGACTAACAGAGTAATACAATAGATGAATTTTATCTAACATTAATGGCTGGATACGTAAGAAACACCCACTCTCTAGAAATTAAGACATGTCACCATAGTCTTATGACAAGACTGAGTCTCTTATTTTTGAACTTTCTATTCAACAGCTCTCACCACCTTAAATTACCCTTTGTTATGAGTTTTTAAGTGTCTTAAATAGAGAAGATTAAGAAAATGAATACTTATACTCCTTTAAATACTAATTAAGAGGCCCTGGTAACCATTTATCAGTAATATTAATGGCATGAAAAATGAGAAAGTGTGACTCAAAGGTGAACTCAGGGCAATTTAAATTATATATAAAAAATAAAAACTTAGGTGGAAGAATTAAAAAATTTTAAAATTCTGCCCAAATTGTGGAGTGCCATTTTATACACTGGGAAAAAAATGACAGCAATAAAAATTTTTAAAAGATAAAAAATATTTTTTAAAAAAATCGTGCAACCCAATTCTAAATGGAACTGAGAAATATAAGCAAAGTATCAACAAAATAGCATATCGTTAGAAAAGCTATGCAAATGAAAGAACATTAAAATCACTTTGCTGTATAAAACTCAATGTCAAATGACAGTATCAAGTGTCCACATACCCTGATGCCAAGTTTCAGTCATCTAGTCCATATGGAGAGTGATGCTATGCCCTCATTTATTTCCTTCTTAGGACTAATGGAAATCAAATTAGCTCCATTTTCATATTATGTGAATAAAAATATAAATTGCACAAGGAAAAGGACTTTATTGTGTTCATTGCTATATCCTACTCCCCAGAACAATGCTTTTCACATAGTAGGATCTTGACAGATATTTGTTGAATGAATAAATATTGAAGGCATTTATTCAAAACGACTTGTTGCTATGGATGGCATATTTTATTTTTACTAAAGGTATATTATATATAACATGCTGACAACAGTGGCTGGAGAGTTTGCCCTATTATATGAAGTTTTTCCAAAAAGAGTTTAGTAAACAGCATATTCGTGAAGATTATCAATATGTGGAATGAGTGTGACATTACATACATTTCAAATTATTTGAATTTGTGATAAAACAAATATTTAAAATACAATATTGAGGATTTATTTTAGTAAAAGGAGAATTTGTCGCTTCTAAACAAAGAAAATTATAGGGTATGACTAGATCATCCTTTATCCTTAAGTCATATTTTCCAAATCTTTAATCCTTTATAGCACCATTTCCCAAAGCGTGGTATGGGAACACAGGCGATACTTTTGTTATAGAAACAACCTTTTATCTTTTACTATAATCATTACATGTATATTTTAACATGTACTAGAGAAAATGTATTTAGCACATCAAATCTGTTTTTTATTGATACTAATTTTATATAAGATATATGTAACTAAGGGCCTGGGCATGGTCACTCACACTTGTGAATTAGCACTATGGGAGGCCAAGGCAGGAGGACTGCTTGAGGACAGGAGTTTGAGATCAGCCTGGGAAAAGCCATCTCTTAAAAAAATTAAAAAATTAGGCGTTGTGGTGCACACATGTAGTTGCAGCTACTCAGGAGGCTGAGGTGGGAAGATCACTTAAACCCAGGAGGTCAAGGCTACAGCGAGCTATGATACTATTGCTCCGGTGCAACTCCAACCTGGGAGACAGGGCAAAGATCCTGTCCCTAAAAAAAAATAAAGAAATAATATGTATATATAGGTAAAAATGAATTTATATGATTTTTCAAAAAGATATTATGTAAGTAGTGGTATAGGCAGATATGGTAAAAACGCTACTAAAGGCAAGAGGATGACTGAAATTGAGGAAACTCTGACCTTAGTTTCTACTTGGAACAGTGAGACTCAGAGCAAATACTCCATTCTTCCCAGGCTTCAGACAGGAACCCATTACACAACACCCTTCCCAGGACGTTTTTACCCAGTAGAAAGACTTCTAACCCTCTCAGACCCAATGCCTCCTTTTTATAACACATTTTATAATCTTTACTACCCTGATAGATCCTTTACCCTCTTGAAATCTATAGCCTACTTATTCTCATAAGTTCAAAAAAAAAATCATAATAAGGCCCTAGCTTTTAATACACACGAAATACAAGAAAAGCAACTTATGACAAATAAGTAAATGCTTGGGCATAATCACCCTAGAAGGCCTAAGGATATAGTCTGTATTGCACCCACATGCAGAGCCTGTGAATGTGACAGTCCAGTGCAATCGATACAGGTGTATCATGTTGGAAATGCAGTCAACTATCATCGGCAGTCCTGCCACTGGTAATTTCCTAAGAAGGGGAACAACTTCTGGGAAAATCGTGTCCACCACTCCCTCCTCTTACCCACAACCCCCCCAAAACAACATTCTTTCCTTAGTTTGCATAGTAGTTACACTTCTGAAAAGGGAATACTTGTATTAAAACTGTACAAGAGAACAACCACTATGGAAAACAGTATGGAGATTCCTTAAAGAACTAAAAGTAGAACGACCATTTGATCCAGCAGTCCCACTCCTGGGTATCTACCCAGAGGAGAAGAAGGTATTATATGAAAAAGATACTTGCACATGCATGTTTATAGCAGCACAATTTGCAACTGCAAAAATGTGGAACCAACCCAAATACCCATCAATCAATGAATGGATAAAGAAACTGTAATATATATAAATGATGGAATACCACTCAACCATGAAAAGGAATGAATTAATGGCATTTGCAGAAACCTGGTTGGGATTGGAGGCAATTATTCTAAGTGAAGTAACTCAGGAATGGAAAACCAAACATCGTATGTTCTCACTCATAAGTGAGAGCTAAGCTATGAGGATGCAAAGACATAAAAATGCTACAATGGACTTTGGGGACTCGGGGAAAGGGTGGGAAGAGGTTGAGGGATAAAAGACTACAAATTGAGTTCAATGTATACTGCTCAGGAAATGGGTGCACCAAAATCTCACAAATCACCACTAAAGAAATTACTCATGTAACTAAATGCCACCTCTTCCAAAATAACGTATGGAAATAAAAAAATTTTAAAAAACTTTACAAAAGAATACTTTGTGATCCCTATAAAAAATATACATACCTAGTATGTACCCACAAAAATTATGATTTTAAAGAAAACAAAACTTTGAGCTTATCTGTCAAACAGAGAAGTGGGGTTAGGTTCTGGGTTCAGATCATTATAAATAGACTTTTAACCCATATGAATACCTGACCAGCTATTGAAAAGTTGAAGGTGATACAGGACAATCCTCTGTTGTACAGAAGAGCCCCACATACTTTGCGACATCCCACATCCCTGGCTCCCTTCCCATTAAATTCTGTTCTGGCCATTTCAATCATTTTGACAGCCAAGAATGCCCCCCAACATTTCCCCAATGCCCCCCACATTGACTCATAAATCCCAATAGCACTCAAGGGTTTATTTGTATTTTAAGCCATCCATTACTACCTGACATGTAGTCATTAAGTCCCTTTGGGCTTTTTATTTATCAGTGATAGCTTTTGGTTCCAAAGTGTCCTAAACATAAAAGATGATGGCTACTAAGACTGTTATCAATAATATTCTACTATTATTACAGAAGTGTTATTGTTTATGGCTTGTTATTAACCACAAAATTTCTCTTTTGGCTTCAAGTTGGTAAAAAAATAAATATTGTTAAAATAAATTTCAGAAAGTTTGGTTGCTCTTAAGAAAAATACTCAGAGTTGGGGGCTCCTGAAAAAATCTGAAATTCAATATAATTAGAAATCTGGTTACTGAAAACCAGATACTTTAAAAATTAAGCCTCTCAGGCCTGCAAATTTTGACAGCATAGTTTTAAAGGCAGATTCTTGGCATAATGTTGAGTGGGTTTTGACCAAGTCATGCTGAGAAATTTGCAACTGCAGCATTCACTGGGGTGAATGCAAAAGAGAAAAAACACATTAATGAAAACTTTCCAGGATGAAAGACCTTAAACTTAGCTTAACTTCTGAACTTTTTGCTCTGCTGTGATCCTTCTGACACTTTGAAGAATGATTCTGGATGGGCTCCAAATAGCACACTCCTCATTCCTCATTCTTAAACAGTGTGAAATCTGTCAACCCAATCAGGTCATCAAGAGGGCAGACTGCCACTTGTCATTACTGAGAGGGGTGTTCTCTAGGACGCTGAAAATGTTGGGCAGGTCTTGCTTTTTACCAAGAGCTAGAGCCTGGCATTTTGAGAAAGACACTTATTTCCACTTATTGGGAAAACTAGCTTAGCACCCGTGTGCAAATCAAGTATGCCCTATTCAATTTACCAGAGTGATGCTTTGACATCATTCCCCTTAACAGAAAGCTGATAATCAAAAATAGCCCACAGGGCTTTATTTGCAAAGATGGAAAGCTCAAAACACTTGCCTCAGCTCAAGATGGAATCTAATTTTTTTTAATTCTAATGCATGAGACAAAGTAACAATATCGGTTAATGAGAAGCATGGGAACTGTTTGAATGCCTGTTCTTCTACTTGTTGCATGTGTTTCACCGAGTTTCTTAATCTTTTGGTACTCTGTTTCTCTGCTTCGAAACCTGGAATAATGATAGATATTAGCAGCTCTGATTATTTTGTTGTGAGAACTCAGACCCCCCCAGGCAAAATTACCAAGTGAATTAAGTTTTCCTTTGACTTTTACCCCTTCCTTACTCACACCATTGAGCTAAGCACTAGGGATTATAGGTAAGTAAGGCATAGGCCCTGTCCTCAAGGAACTAACAGTTTAGTGGGTGAGAAAGACAAGTTAATATGACAATGCAGATATGGCTGAAGAACTGCTTTGCTGAACATAAGTAAGGTGGGGTTGCTTTGGGAGCCCAGCACAAAACACCAGCCACCATTGGGAAAAGACTAGGAAGACTTTCCACCCAATCACCTTCTTTCTCCTCTGTCCTTTTGTCCCACCTTCCTGCTCCCCACAAAGCCACTGCCCTATGACTTTCCTTCTGAGATAGAACCCCAAGCTTTAGACTGTTCCTTCTGCCCTCTTCCATCAGAACCTATTCATCTGACATTGCCTACCTAATTGCAAACTAATTCAAGCTAAGGCATTCATTGATTCATGAATTCTGAGTGATATTTGCATTCTGACTGGAGCTGTCCTTACACACTCTACCAATCCTTATTGAGCATATACCATGTAGGTTAATTTCAATCTTTTACCTAAAAGACTGGTGAGTGGAAGAATCAAGCCTTGAACCTCATTCTACGCCAAGTATCCTTTTCTCAGAAATAGTTTCTTATTCCATTTCATCACAGTCTGTAGGCTCTGCCTAGCTTGGCAGCGCCTATAGCAGAGATTTCACGTACAGCAATAGGACGGTGCTAAGGTTCTTCTACGTGGAGATGAGACATATACCAGAGAGAATGGAGAAGACTGCCATTGTGATACCCTAACTTGTATTAACTGGATTGACTCTCTCTTAGCTGAAAATGCTGGATGGATTCCATTCGGCTCCTTCATTTGCAAGACATTAAGGGCTCCTTACCCACCCTCTTCCTCAAGGACTTAACTTGTGCAAGCTGACTCCCAGAACATCAAAGAGTGCAATTAACTGATAAGGTAGCAAGCTATGTCCACAGTGCCCAGGAATTTGCTCAGGTGATAGTACTCTAAAGCCCCCACATTTGGGTCCGGAGCCCCCACACCTATCACCTTGTGATGAATTTAAAGCCCCTGCACCTGGAACTGTTTGTTTTCCTGTAACCATTTGTCTTTTCAACTTTTTTGCCGGTTTTACTTCTGTAAGATTGCTTCAGCTCAATTCCCCCTCCCCTCTCTAAACCAAAGTATAAAAGAAAATCTAGCCCCTTCTTTGGGGCCGAGAGAATTTCGAGCGTTAGCCATCTCTGGGTCACTGGCTAATAAAGAACTCCCGAATTAGTCTCAAAGTGTGGCGTTTCTCTATAACTCACTTGGTTACAACACCATGGCACCATAGCTGCTCCTGGAGGTCCCAACCCCATGAGGGCACTGCTTAGTTCTCCAGCCACACTACCTGTCCACTAGAAGGGCAGCTGGAAGTCCCAGGAAAGGGCAGAGATTTCCTCCTACCACACCCCTCTCCACTCCCCACCCCAGGGCCACTGTTTTTGCCCGTTGCTGCTATGGAAGGACAAGAGTGAGCTCCCGCTCCTGACAGGAAACTCTCCAGGAGCAGAAGCTATAACTTCCTCATCTTTGCATCATCAGCACCCAGCCCAGTGTCTGAGCCAAAGTAAACTCTCAGTTAATGTTTGGAGAAGGGGATGGAAAGGAAGGGAAGAGTGAGCTGTTAAGACAATCGAAGATAGTTCTTCTCTTTGGCAATTCTAAAAGTACTTAGCTAAATTTATTCTAAAACGCTAGGTCTCTTCCACCTTCTGCTTCTCTCTGTTCCCTCCTTCAGACACAGCAATTAAACTCTTCATTCTGAGCAATCCAGTGTTAATAACCTAGGATGAGCGAAGGCAAGAGAAACCTCAGTGCCAACAGTGCACATCCCTTTTTGTGCATTTCTATGTCCCCTCACTTTCATCCCCTGCCATTTGCATCTCCACAGGTCCCACCTGAGTGGGTTTCTCTGTGGCTTTAGCAGGGTGTGTGTATATTCACATTTTTTCCAAGGTAGGTGTATGTGAGCTTGTTCTCAGAGCTCTACGGTTTCCATAGTCGTAAGAATAAAAGCATTTTTCTGACTGACCACTCCATCCCTGCCATGGTGCTTTACCTCATCTGGAAGGGTGTGCAGGACCCAGTCCATTACCAGAAAGGATACAATCTCATAGAGGGCAACTCTCAAACTCATATGGGATTCAGAGGGTGGTGCCAAAAACTTCTCACATTTCTTCTCAAACTACCTTTCACTGGTACAGGGACCTCCTCCGATGGGTGCTTGAATGCCCCTTCTCTCTTGATCTCCCTTCCTCATTTCTTTTCTACTGTTCTGTCTCCTCGCCCTCTCTACCTGACCACACTCCCTACATATACATCAGGTGCCATCTTGCCTCTATGCCATGTGGAAAGAAAGGCTTCTGACTCCAAGTGTGAGGGGCAAAGTAGATCATCACTTTCTTGAGAACGGAGCACCCGCTAGACAAATAATCTTCCTTTCTCTTGCTCATATTTTTTGCCTTATATAGTATTTTAATTTCGAGGCATTTTTAAACTAAAACCTTCCTATCTTCCACAGCTGAAGCAGAAACAAAGGTAGTGAAGGGGATAAACAGCCAATCCCACCACCTTCCTCTGGGTAGTTGAGGGCAGAAACACTCACTTGAATATTCTTGTATGAGTCCGTTTTCACACTACTGATAAAGACATACCTGAGACTGGGTAATTTATAAAGAAAAAGAGCTTTAATGGACTCAGTTCTACATGGCTGGAGAGACCTCACAATCATGGTGGAAGGTGAAAGGCACGTCTTACATGGCAGCAGCAAGAGAGAAGTGAGAGCCAAGTGAAAGGGGTTCCTCTTATCAAACCATCAGCTCTCATAAGACTTATTCACGACCATGAGAACCGTATGGAGGAAATCACCCCATGATTCAATTACCTCCCACCGGGTCCCTCCCACAACATGTGGGAATTATGGGAGCTACAATTCAAGATGAGATTTGGGTGGGAACACAGCCAAACCATATCCATTCTGTATATTCAGGTACCACAGTGCCTTGCACAAAGCAAGTGTTCAAAGGATATTTATTGGTGGAGGCTTCCCAGTGTTCATCAGACTCCAAAAAACAAATAGCCAATTCATTCAACTGCTTCCAGTTCGTTTGACAACTACCAAAGAATATTATATATTTCTTATAGCCATTCCTAATTAAAACATTATGCAAAATTATCAAGGTAGGTAGAGATAGTTAGAAAACACATAAAAGACATATGTGTTTTCTAGAGGGAAGGAAAGAAGAAAGAAGACAATGCCTATGGGCCATGTTAAGCAGCAAGGAAATATTATGGATTATGCCCTGACACCATGACTCTATCAACAGATGTCCCTTCAGGTTAAATTTCAGGCAACTTTAAGGCTTGGCTCCTAAGGGTTAAACACAAGGTCTGTGTGCATCCCTGTGCATCCCGGCAGGGTTTTCTTTTGAGCCGCCTGTTTGCCCAAGTACCTCCCACTCTTTCCCTTCCCCACAAGCTGCTGCTCCACTCTATGTACACAAAAAAAAATGTTTGTCTTTTCCAAAGCTGGAGACACCAACCAATGTCTGTGAATTTCTTTGTGTAATAACATAATAATCAAATCACATTAACTCAGTGTCAAGGGAGACATGTGTTTTCAATTTTAAAACCCACAAGTGATTATTTATTCCCTAATACTTCATTTGTACATTTAGTGAGAGAAATAGGAAAGTCACACACATAGAATCGCTTCCAACCTTTGCCATGAAGTTATTTCTCTAGTTGTTTTCTAGTTATTTTACAAGTTGTCTTTCAATATTAGCATTACGGTATTTCTCACTCTCTTGTTCAATGATACCAAGTTTAATTTTCAGCCTTTACAACTTTATTGATTTTTAAACACTTGTATTTATGAATTACACAGTTAGAAAGAATAAGTAATGTCCTCTTATTGGTTTTGTTTTACTATACTTTTTATGTGGTAAATAAGTCATAATATGAGATCTACCATCTTAGCAAATGTTTAAGTGTATAGTACAGTCTTGTTAACTGTAAGTACAATGTTGTACAACAGACCTCTAGAACTTTTTCATCTTGCGTGACTGAAACTCCATACCCCTTGAACAGTGATTTCCCCATTTCCACTTCCCCAGCTGCTAGCAACCACCATTCTACTTTCTGCATCTATGAGTTTGGCTACTTTACTACACTTTTTTTTAAAGGACCAAAACTTAAAATCTTTCGGGTGCTGATACATCATTTTGGATCACTATACCCCAGAGAAAATAGGGTCCTGTGCTAGACTGCCTTATGTCTCCACTCTTTGCCCTTTCCTGTAAAGAGCAGGATATAATGAGCAGAGCATCATTTTCAAGGTCAGAAAGACCCAGGTTCCAATCCCTACTCTGTTACTTATCCATTGCATGACTTTGGCTAAATTATTAAACCTTTCCAAACTCATTTTTTCATTTGTAAGATGTACCTATTTTAATATCAACTTCACAATACCCAATTTTATGAAAATTTATTGGATCGCAAATGTAAATTACCTAGTAGGTACTCAATATTTTGGTTCCATCACCCCAGCTACAACCTCTAGTCTCGTATGGATTGAATACATGGAATAGGAGACCCAGTGTGTTTGTGCTAGATGAAATACCTCAGATATGTCTTTGGGAACTGTTCAGACAGTCATGCAGGTGAACACTGCAGTAGTCATCTAAAACAATTCTTTCTTCTCTCTGAATTAGTTCAATGTGAAAATATATAACTTTCCATGGCCTGTTAATGTCTTAATGAAACCTGCTTCCTTAAGAGTGTCCTACACCAAGAGTACAGACATGATTAGTCCTAAGGTGCCACTAAAATCCATAGACAGCCATGGGCCCTAAGAGAGAAATCTCAATGCACAGGTAAATTTCTCGAGTTCTCTGAGGAACTAAGGATATTTACATTTAAAGAGTTATATTCCAACCACATATAAAAACCACATAATTAAATCACAGAATGCACTCCAGTGAAATATAATTCAAGCAGCCTTTGTAACCTATAAAGAAAAAGGAATTAGCTTCCAATGCATTCCCTTTCTAAAGAATAAAGCATAAAGGTTTTCTTTCTGGAAGTTTTTAGAGATCAAAGTTTCTATCTAGGCCTCTACCAATGGGTAAAGTTAGTACTAATCTATTGTCTTTCTAAAGATGCACTAATAATCATTTAGGAAAATCCAACAAATTCAGAAAAGAAATAGAGGTTCAAGTTCTTCTATACAGGGGATCATCCCTGTTATCTGACGTGTTAGATGAATGAGTCTTGCCTGTTCTGGACAATTACTTCAATTCAACAATTACATGGTAGCACCTATCATGAGCCAGAAAATGTACTACAATAAACAGAACAGCAGCTTACACCTCAATAGTCATCTCATTCCTTCATTCCTTCTTTTGGTAAACACCTTTTCGGTAAGCCAGGCACCATAATAATAGATAAGACATAGTCCTAGCCTAACAGGGTTTACAGCAGTGTGCGGCATCTGCCGCACAGCAAGAGAGCTAAGTTACTGCAATACTAGGAGGAGAGCTGAATGCCTCTGACCAGGAGCCCAGGAGGAAGTACTTGAGGTGGGCTGCCGAAGGACAGATGACATTTCAACAGGTGGGGAGAATATTCAGTTGAGAAGGAATGTGGGAATCCAGATAGAAACAGAAAACTCTGGGGGACCTGGCATAAAAACAGCAAGAGCAGAGATCTGTTTATCTGTAGGGTACTTTTGGGAGATAAAAATGGAAAAGTAAGTTGGCCTCATATTGTGGAGGGCCACGAATGTCAGAATAAATAATATAAATTAAGGAGACATTGTGGGGTCCATTGAAGGACTTGGAGCAGGGGGCAGACATGTAGGAGTTGTGCCTGAGGAACAAATATGTCGGTGGTAGGTGAGATAGATTGAAAGGGATGACTAAAGGCCCTCAGAGGGGTTAATGGAATATCCTGGGACAGGGAGTAAACTAACAGAGAGGGTGAAAGGAGAGAAGCAGTTGTAGTACGTTACGGCACACATCTGGAACTTCTGCAGTCAAATTTGACAGTCCAAACATATCTCCCAGATAAAAGACCACACTTGCTTTAAATGTGTGCTGAGAACTAGAGAGTTAATGCAGCAGTTTTTAACCTCTGGAGACTTAGAATCAACTGAAAGTTTGGTCACTTCAATTTGCTTACCACAAACTGTTGCCCTCAAAACTCTGGATTTGCTGTAACATTTCAAACTCTGAGAAGCGGAGGGTTCAATAAAACCACATTGAGCCTGGCACGTATTACTTCTTTAGGACTGAGGAAACTTGATCTGCTTCTTACTAATTCATTTAAATTTCATTCAAACTAGGATTTTGAAAAACCTTTCGATTGCCCAGAGAAGCCTTAAGAGCTTATTTTTAAAGCATTTTCTCCCCTTCTTACAAAAAGGAAACAATAGTTTTCCAACCATCCCTGAACCCCGGATGTCAGAGATTCATAACCCATTCTTTGGGATGGAGTTTATGGTAGGCAAAAAAAAAAAAAAAAATCAACTAAAAACGGCAGATTTTGCCAAAAATCCATGTGTTGCATGGTTAAGGAGACAAGCATTTGATCCTCTTGAACACCTACAAGCAATGCAGCAAGTGTGCAGACAGTCAGCTAGGAAGGAGCTCATTCTACTCCATGACTCAAACAGCCATGTTGGTTTTCCCTTCACTGTCAAGAACATAAAGGAAAAATGGCAATTGGAAAAAATAAGCATGTTAAAAAGGAGAGTGAGAGAAACAATTTCACTCTGTCTTAAAGACTTTCCTATTCCTCCCCCTCCTCCTCCCACTCAGTGGCAATGTTGAAACAAAACTCTTCTTCTAGTGACAGCCGTCAAGAAGTCGTGAGTATTTTTTGTACACAGAAGAGCTAATGACATAAGGCTTTAATACATTCTATTCAAGACCTGAGTTTCGAGAACTTAAAATAACTTTTGAGTTCCTTTAAGCTCAAACAGATTTCCCAACTTCAAATTAAATTTTAAGATGATGGTTTGTTTTATTTTGGTTTAAGTTTTTTTCTCCCTTTCTTACTTTTTTTCCCTCTTTTTGGTGGTTTTATTATTGTTGTACAGGTTTTATTGTATGTGTTTTTTTTTAATATTTACAGCTGATCTTTTCTATTAAAAACTAAGCCTAGCAAATGCCCTAAATGTTAAGAAATTTAACTTTTTATCTTAATTAAATTGCTCAGAATTTCAAAGTCATTTATAATGACTTTGTCTTAAAAATAGGTCGACCCATGTGAGGAAATCTCCACACTTGATGACATTAAGGGCTGAGTAATATATTTGTCATCAGTTTCTACCCATCATTTTCTGACCACTGAGAATACACACAGTAAGAAATAAACAAATATGGCTTACGACCACTGGTGATTTCCGAAAGGCTGGGGGAGACATAGTATTTTATTTTAAAAAGGTTTTCTGGAAGCTCTTTTATGAATAAATGGAACTTTAATGTCTAGAGATGCTAAACTGTGAAAGGGGTGATTTGAATACTGAAGTCATTACAACCAAGTCTAAGTTATGAAATTTGCTAAAAGCACATGAAAATGAATCGAAGTGTTTAATACATTGAAGGAAGCACTGGTCTCATCCAGAGAATGTCATCTTTAGCACCTCGTCAAAGTCCATACTGTAAGTTCTGGAAATGAGTCAATATTGTTTTCTACACACAACCTCTTTAAATAATTCTTTTAAATTTCTTAAAGTAGTCTATATAAAAATTATTTTTACAGGGTAACTGCATCTTAGGCTAGGTTACTTCAACCTTAAAATCCTCATGTATGCTTTCAGGAAAACTGTCATCCTAGACAACACTAACCTTCCAATTTTGCAGGGATCCTGAACCCTGAACTAGTAGAATGTGTGAAAGAGTGAAAGAGCTGTGCTGTAAATCTGCTACTTCTGCTTCAGGACACTTAAAGTCAAACTAATTACCAGTTTCTCCAGTTTTTTAAAGCTGCATATTGAAAACTAGAATTTCACCCTGATTCCTCCAGAGCTCAGCATTCTTGAACTTAGATGAGAGCACACACATCAGGAAAGTAATTTAATTCCATCAACATGTATTTCACACCTATAACTTGCAGGACTTTGTGGAAATTCAAAGAAAATTTAACAGAAATCTGGTCTCCAAAACCTTACAGCCTAATAAGAAAGCCAGATATGTGAATAAGAGTGAACTTTGCAACCATACAAGGCACAATTGTTACAGCAAAAGTCAAAAAAAGCAAAGGACAAAGAGGGTGACTATAGTCAATAATAATTGTACATTGAAAAAATAACTAAAAGAGTATAATTGGATTCTTTGTAACAGAAAGGATAAATGGTTGCAGGAATGGATACCCGATTTTCCATGATGTCATATTACATATTGCATGCCTGTATCAAAACGTCTCATGTACCCCATAAATATGTATATACCTACTATGTACCCACAAACATTAAAAATAAAACAATTATAAAAAGTGAAAATAAAATAAATAACAAAAAAAAAGCAAAGGACAGTGGCAGTGGCAAGAGGGCCTGGACCCTAGAACTCCATTTTGAGGTTGATTCAGAAAATGATTACAAAGCTAATATGTGTAAGTTTTAGCATCTTCCACTTAACAAATTGGCTTATTGTTCAAAAAGAGCATTTAACAATGATGTTTCTGTAAATGAAGAATTTATTCAAATTTTATCAGCAAATTTTTTGCTGTTTCCATTATATGTAAGACTATTATACACTAGATACGAGGGGTCACAAAGGTTGATTAAATGGTTTCTGACTTTGGGGTGTAATAGTTGTTCACCAATAACTCTGCGGTACAAGACATACGAAAAATCCCGTAACAGTTGAATGCAGTGGTACCTGCTTGTAATCCCAGCTACTCTAGAGGCTGAGGAGGGAGGATTGTTTTTAGGGAAGGAGTCTGAGGTTGTAGTACACTATGATTGCACACCTGTGAATAGCCACCACACTCCAGTCTGGGCAGCAGAGCAAGACTGTCACTTAAAAAAAAATTCCTGTAAAAGGAAGATAAACAAAGACTATGAATAGTCACTAACCAAGCAAGAAATTTTATTAGAATAATTACTAGCTCAATAATTATCAAAGTAGGGCTTAATAATACATTATTAAGAGGTTCAGTTGGACTGATGCTCAAAAGTGCTAATATTAGGTTTATGGAGTTGGATCTCCATGGGTGCTTACAGTCAGCTCTGCTCACTTAAACACAAAGGCTTTCTTTGTTCTCAGTATCACCTGAGCTACTTCTGCACCAATTACTCACTACTGGACTTCTGGAAACAGTTGACATAGACCTATTTCAGGAAACCAGGTATACAGTTGACAGAAACAGCCTCATAATATGGATCTATTTACAGCTTTCTTAAATCTCAGATATTTATTCTAGGTTTAAAGTTTCTCCTGGTACCAAAATTAATCAGCCCCTATACAGAATATTCCATAGAGAAGGTACTCAAAAATGAAAATAATTTTTATTAACATATTTTTGCATTTGAGCCAACCCCAACTTGTAAAATTTAAAAATTACTGTACTGGCAGTGCCAATACAAACTTTGTATTCCTAAAATTAGCACCAAAGTAGTGCAAAAATGTGTTAATATGTAGATATTTGTGATATTTACAAAAGAAAAGTGAACAGAAATTGAATTTCCCAGTTCGGGTCAATGCTCACATAGATTAGGCAATGAAACATTCTGGAACACCTTTTTATAACTATTCCAAATAAGAATTTGGAAACCATAAAACAATAAAATCCAAACAAAGGTGCATTAGGATAACTGTAAATGCCTTTAAGTAATGATTTGTAACATTGTATAAGGGTCTTAAATAAACCTAGCATTTTATTACCAGGCACATTGTTAACATTCCCCAGATTTTTACAAGAGGAATTTAACTGAGCTATCTGTAACATTTAGCTTCGCTAATCATTCACGTTTCTACCCAGAAATACATACGAAATACATTATCATATCATATCAAATACATATCAATACATTATCAAAGTAAATATGGTAGCTATGTACTGGGAGTCCTTTTGGAAACAAATATATCAGATCTTTATCAAAAATTGATTAACACATTTAAATACTTCAAAAAGCAGGACCTTGTACTATTATACAGAGGGTGCTTTATTCAGATTGTTATATGAATTTTTTTCTCCCATCTTCAGCTTCTTATATCTTTGTTTTTCATTATCTCACAAAACACAAATTCCTCCCTAAATGACACTCGATTGATAAGTTATTAATGTTAGTTTAAATAAACTTATTTTTCTTGGATTGTTGCACGTTCTTCCCCTTTAGAAAGCTACATTGAGGATTTTTTTTTTTTCCAGTTAGCTTTATGTATGTCCTCAAATAAGAAAATTAGGTGCTATTGTTTTCACAAATGGCTATGTAGCATTGCTTCTGAATCATTTGCTTGTTAATTAAAGGATAACCCAGATAGAAGTTAAATGGAGTAGTCATGGCCTGCCTTGGTATTTTAGAAAATACTGGCCACCAGTTAACACTGCAACTTATCAGATATCTACCTGCCCAACTGAGACGGTAGGTTTGAAAGTATACAAATAAAGAATATACATCATGATGAACAATTCATTCAAAAACTTTGAACAATTTTATGGGGAAAGACATTGTATGCTACATTTTTTAACCTACAAGGCATCATAAAAAATTAACTATGAAAAGATTTGTTGGCTGGCTTTATTTAATTACTGGGTTTTTTTTAACTCCATCTGAGCTTATGTTTCAAAGACTGGCCCAGTATGGTAGCTCATGCTTATAATCCCAGCATTTATGGTAGGCCTAGACAGGAGGATCACTTAAGCCCAGGATCACCAGCCCTGGCAACACAGTGATACCCCCATCTCTATTCTATTTTTTTAATTTGAAAAAAAAAAATGCAAGACAGGCTAGACTAGAGTGAGAGGAATGAGGCACTAGCCTTACTTAAAATTTAGGGGAATACCAAATAACACAGTGATCAAGATGTATCATATCTTAATGCAATCTTTTTAAAAATCAAAATTAAAACCAAAAACAGTCATGAGAAACAATATAACAAAAATTTAAACAAAGATCCAAAGAGGTCCGCATTCTGTCATGTTGCCGAACTAATATTACTATTATTCGTTTGAGTCTAGGTGAAAGAAATAGGTAAGGAATCTTGCTGTTTTCTTCTTCGTTATAAAGATAAAAACAGATCTAAACTTAATATCTCCAGCTCATGGCATCATTAGTTTAGTGATATTTTAGTCAAAATTAGTGAATAGTAACCATTATTTCCTACCATCTACACTTACAATATGTCACTTAATTTCAATGTCATTATCTTAACTATGAATCTTCCTAAAGTACTACACTACTTGGAAAACTAAAGGGAAGTTTAAGAAGTAATCCATTTCAATTTGCTATGTTTGTGGCATATTTTCATCATTCAGGGTTATTTTACTTGCGTCTGAGTTTATTATATAAATATAGATACACCCCCAGCTACATAAGACATTTTCTTTTAGTATTTTGGGATGGGGGAATTTTTCTAGAATATGAAAAAAAGGAAAAGATCATCTATAGATATTTTCTTTTAGATTTTCCTTATATATAACATAGGAATAATTTATTTATTGAATAATTGATTTCATTCTATATAGAGCTATCACTACATTTCTTTACTTTCTTATGTAGCAAAACTCCTTAAAAGAGTGGTCTACACTTGATATTGTTTCAAACTTCTTCACATTGTTTCTCTTCTTAAACTTCTTATCATAAAATAACTTCAATTTATCAAAAATCTGCAAGAATACTCATATACTCTTTCTCCATATGCACCATTTGTTATATTTTGCAATCTTTGCCTTGCTGCAATACATTTTTTTCTTAACACTTTATTGTACATATGCCACTTTATCACTAAATATTTCAGCATGTATTTTCTAACAATGAAAGCATTCTTTTGTAACCACACTTCAATTATCATTCAAATAATATGTTTGGGGTATTTCTGGGCAATCACTGTGATGTCAACACTCAAGTTTTAAAAGGCACATGTGAAATGAGTATTAAAATATTTATAAATATGAATGTCTCATGCATAAATCCGTATCCAAAATTATCCTAATAATGTCATTTATGAAATTTTTTTCTGATACAGAATCCAGTTAAGTGTCATGCATTGCATTTAGTGCACTGTCTCTAGTATTCTTTATTATGAAACAATACCTAAAGCTGTCTTTGTCTTTCATGATATCGACATTTTTTAAGAGCGCACAGGCTGATTGTTTTGTGGAGTGTCCTTCAACAATTTTGTCTAATGTTTCCTCTTTATTAGAATCAGATGTGCATTTGGGGCAGGAACACAATATGTGTGAGGTTGTATCCTCAGTGCATTACGTTAGGAAGAGCATGATGTCAGTTTCTGGTGGCATTAACTTGGATTACTTAGGAAAGATGATGCCCCCTCCACATTTTTCCACTAAAAAACTACCCATGTTTTTCTTCTCCAATATTAATAAGTCTTCTGTGGGTAAATGCTTTGATATTGGGTAATTACCCCATTGCTTTTTAAACTTTTCACTTAATAATTTTAGTATCCGTTAATGATTCTGGCCTGAATCAGTCATTACCATATTGGCTGCAAAATGGTAATTTTCCAACTATTATTTCTTCTACATTTATCAGTTGGCACATTCTACAAAGAAGAGATTTCACTTCTCCTTATTTACTTACTTACCTTATCACCAGTATGAACTCATTGGTTCTTACTTCAGCCAATGGTTTATAATCCATTCTTTTGTTATTCATTTTGAGGCTCAGATTTCCCATATTTTCTCAGACCCCTTGATGTTGTCACTTCTGTCATTTTTAAATGATTCCATCATTTTTTTAGTTCCCTCTTATTTTCTAGTATAACAAGATGCTACAGTTCATCTGGTACATTTTCCATCCCTGCCCTAGAACTGGCCATTTCACCAAGATAAATCTGGTCCCTATTAGCAAAAAGTCATATTTTAAAACCACAGTCTGGGTGCTAGGTGTGCTCATTGCTACCAGAGTGTTGCTGCTTCTAGGTACACAATAAAATGTGCTCAAGTACTGTGCATAGTTCATGGCCAACTCTCAGTCTTCAAGGTACCTGACCCATTAGCAGCATTTAATTTTGATGATCACATCTTCCTACTGGCAATACAATCTTCATGAAGCTTCTAGGAAATGATATTCTCTTGGCTTTTCTCTGTCCTCATGGGATACTCCTTCCCAGTCCTCTTTAATTTGCCCTACTTTTCTCTAAACCCATCTAAAGTCAAGGTAGAGTCTAGAATTCAGACTTCGATCCTTTTCTCGTCCGTATCTATACTTACTCCATAGGTAATCTCATCTGACAACTCTCAAGTTTTTATCTCAAGTCCAGTCTTCTCCCTCAAGCTCTGGATTTTATATCCATTTATTTCTACTTAGCATCCTCACCTGCATCTCTGATAGATGTCTAGATACAACATGTGTAAAATCGAACCACTCCAGACCTGGTCCACCTATAGGTTGCCCTTGAATTATGCCTTTGCATGCATAATGCAGCCTAAATAACAAACTGAATTTGGTCAGTCACTGCCATCAGGGAGCACCATTGTTTCCTCTGCCTCTGCCATCTGTTGTGATTTTTGAGTTCCATAGAGGAAAGGGGGAGATAGGGGAAGGCAGGACAGAAGCCAAAATTACTTTACATATGAGCCGTACATTTCCTACTAGACTGTTAAATTGACTCTACATTCAAAATTGGCAGCAGACGTCACTAATGTGGCCCTAGAGTGATTCATATAATTTCAGCTGAGATAAGAAATATCTTGACAGACATTCAAATAATGTGTTTGGGGTATTTCTGGACAATCACTGTGATGTCAACACTCAAGTTTTGAAAGGCACATGTGAAATGAGTATTAAAATATCTCTACTGGTAAGATTAGATTTTTATGGCAACCAGTAAGAGAGAATACACCATTAGAAAGTAAACACTCTCTGCTTCTTGTCAGGGGCATCCAGGTTACTTTTTGTGCTAAGATTATTGGTTCCCTTGCCAGTGATGTTCCTGGGATATTATTAGGAACCATTTCCTCACATGTAAACTGGTATATTCACAACCCTTCTAATTCAGGTGGAAAACATTATACAAGTGAGAGTGTGGGATGAGAACTTGGTCTAAATGTTTGAGTGTCAGTTCCACTATAGTAGAAAAAGAATAACTGCTCATTTCAAATGCATGCAGAACTGTGTGAATTTCACTTAGCATACCAGCATCATTAACAAGAAAATGAAATTCTTAATTCATATATTTCATGGTCTTCCAAAATTACATTCTGAAACACCTTGACATTTTAGTCAATGTAATGCATAAGAAATATAGTTAGGTCGGGTGCAGTGACTCTCTTCTATAATCCCAGCACTTTGGGAGGCCAAGGTGGGTGAATAGCTTGAGTTCAGGAGTTCAAGACGAGCCTGGGCAACATGGCGAAAACTTGTCTCTACAAAAAATGTAAAAATTAGCTAGGCATGGTGGTACATGCCTGTAGTCCCATCTACTCGGGAGGCTAAGGTGGGAGGATCGCTTGAGCCCAGGAGTCAGAGGTTGAAGTGAGCCAAGATTGCACCACTGCACTCCAAACTGGATGACAGTGTGAGACCCTGACTCAAAAAATAAGTAAAAAATTTAAAAAATATATCAGGTGTGTTCATGAAGCATTTCAAATGTAGAATTCAATAGACTATATTTTTAAAAGTATAGAAAGCATCCTCTAAATTTCTCTCCTTTTAATACATTATATTTTTACAGAGTGGAGAAAGTTGGCTCTCTTTTAAATATATAAATTTCTTGACTTGATGACTTTCCACAGATACAACATACTCAGGGGAGATTGGCACCAAGAAAAAGGTGAAAAGACTATTAAGCTTTCAAAGATACTTCCATGCATCAAGGCTGCTTCGTGGAATTATACCACAAGCCCCTCTCCACCTGCTGGATGAAGACTACCTTGGACAAGCAAGGGTAAGCTGACTGCCCCTGTCTCCTCACAGCAGGCCAGCGGCCAACAGTATGTGCCTCAGCCAATAGCACTGGTGTTGGAGTCCTACTCTGCCTCTTGAGGAGCTCTGTGACCCTGAGCTCATTATTCCATACATCTGGACTTATTCCTCTAATAGCAAATGAAATTAACAGAAACATCCCCCTTATGAGGTGCACGAAGTAAACCATGTTTATATGCTTAATATACCCATGCCTAACTTTTCATTTTTTTAAAGGTACGAAATATATTTGCATGATACTAAGTAAAGCAAAATTTTGGACTGGCAGATTACTAATGAAAGAATAACTAAAGTTTTTAATTTATTAAATTAGCTCATTGTAATAGCTACACTAAAAATAACCCAATCATTATCAACTCTTAATTCTACTTTAGGCTGTTGATGCACTGCATTTTCCTTTTCATAATTTTTAATTCATTTGAATAAATCTTAATAACTCTACAATTACTTTTGTAATACATTGATCTGACTGAGGGTGGAAATTAATGTGTGACAATCTGCAAAAAGTGTTCAGGTTATGTCTACCCCAAACTGCCAAAGGAATTTAAATTTCAGCAATAAATGCCCCAGTTTAAACAGAAGTCAAAGATAGATTTCATAGCTTGCATGCTAAGTGATATTATACTATTTATATACTATTATGAAATATATACCACTGGCAAAGCCCAGTGCCTCATGCCTGTAAATCCCAGTACTTTGAGAGGGCGAGGCAGGAGGATTGCTTAAGCTGGGGAGGTTAAGGCTTCAGTGAGGTATGATGATACTACTGTACTCCAGCCTGGGGGACAGAGTGAGACCAGGTCTCACAAAGAAAGAAAAAGAAAGAAAAGAAAGAAAAAGAAAAGAAATAAAAGAAAGAAAGAAGGAAGGAAGGAAGGAGAAAAGAAAAGAAAAGAAAAAAGAAAAGAGAGAGAGGAGGAAGGGAGGGAGGGAAGGAGGAAGCAAGGAAGGAAGGAAGGAAGGAAGGAAGGAAGGAAGGAAGGAAGGAAGGCAGGAAGGCAGGCAGGCAGGCAGGCAACTAATATATGCCATGAGCAAATGAACAGCAAGTAATGTCAAAAGAGCTAATTCCCAATATTAGGCCTCCAAAAGGATAAAAAAAATCATTCCTAACAACTTAAGGTCTGATATTGGGCAATTTTTGAATGTTTGCTTGCTTGTTTGCTTATGAGAGGAGAACAAGTCTAAGCTTCCCCAGCCCTGGAATATCACTGACAGAGCACTCTTGGTGGTGTCTCTCCTCTAAGCAGCCACCTTTCAAGAAAGGTGGTGTGAGATGTGGAAAGGACAGAGGGCTGGAAGTCCAGCTATCAGAGGCCAAGTCCTGGGGCTGCCTTCAATATTGTGTGAGTTAGGTAAAAGTCTCACACAATCTAAACCTCAAAAATAACCTAATATCCCTTCATTCTTCTGATGTGTTGTGAGGGTATTTTTGTGTCACGCCGGGGCATTTGGATTTTATTGTAGGACATAGGAAAAACATTCAATTGTACTAGATGATATTATGCGAGGATTTTCAACTTTTTAATTGTTTAATCCACTGTATCTCAAAGTAAATGTTTGAGTCTCCAATGTGATTCATTTGCGTGCTGTTTGTTGTTTGCCTTTTCAGCATATGCTCTCCAAAGTGGGAATGTGGGATTTTGACATTTTCTTGTTTGATCGCTTGACAAATGGTAAGTTACCCAAAAGAATTCTCACTAAAATATATACCATAAAATGGGATTAATTTCATGAAAAACAAAATTTATTTTTAAACATTGCTATTCGTTTTTCCTTCTTTCCCCATTTTCATAAATCTACAGCTACTGAAGAAGGACCTGGGTAAGGGAAAATCAACTCAAATGAAGAATAAGGACTGAATTTGACCTTAGAATCTTAAGACAGTTTCCTTGTGACCTTGATCATCCCAAAGGAATTTAGAAACCACAGATTAGATTCTTTTCTTGCAGAATATTTTGGCCACATCCAAAAGTAGGGAGTTCATTGTTAGTTGATGAAAACTAGAAACAAAAGTATATCTGATCAGCCCTGACTTTTACTGGGGAGGGTGCTTGTGCAGTTTTATTAAGTGAGCTAAGTCTGCCCTGTTGTGGGTATTGCTCAAATATGTTTGACATCATCAGAAGAAAACAATTGCTGAGGAAAGACTATAAAAGCTTAGGCTGCAGCCAAAGGGAAAAGTAAACATCCTCATTGGTGTCACTTCTTCAGTTTTTGTACCTATAAAGACCTTCCTTAAGAAAATAATAAAAAATCTATTATATTTTTATCTGGCCATTAAACAAAGGCTGATGACTTTGAGGGCCAATGAAAGACACCACATTTAATGCTGATGTTGATAGGCCTCATCATTTGCTAGACTTGTGCTTTAAGTCATTATATATGGTTTTCTCATCATTCTATTACTTGGCAAACAATATGCAGTTGAGAGAAATATAGCCTAAGACCATGAAATGGACCTTTACACTGTGGAAAGCAAACTAGATCACAAAGAGATGAATCCCATAATTTTGCATGTCATTTTGCTCAAATCAACTGAGAAATGGGTACTGGTAAACTAAGTTACCTGTGAACAAAAGAACTTGTTAAATGGTGTTTGTTTGAAAGAGAATATAATCATGACTCTTATAGACATATGAAATGACCACATGCCAGAGATTTTCAACTCAATTAGAGATCCAGTAAGATGCTACAACTGGTTCAAAGGAGAAGTCAAAGAGCCTCACGTGTATACGAAGTATATACCACACATATCTAAGAAATGCTGAAATTGATTTATAAGTAGGTACAAAATCAAGAGGGGGAAATAAATTGTATTTCCACCTAACCGATTTCATTTCCCATATGTTTTCTTCCAGAGTTTCAGGTCTTATGTATAAGTCTTAAATTCATTTAGTGTTGATTTTTGTATACAGTGAAAGATGAGGGTCTAATTTCATTCTTCTGCATGTGGATATCCAGCTTTCCCAGCAGCATTTATTGAAGAGACTGTCCTTTCCCCAATGTGTTTTTGGTGCCTTTGTCAAACATTAGTTGGCTGCAGAAGCATGAATTTATTTCTGGGTTCTCTGTTCTGTTCCATTGGCTTCATTGTCTGTGCTTTTAAAATTCAAAAATCATTATTCCTAAATAAACAATATTTCTTGAATGCTTACAAGTCATTACATCTTCAATTTTGCATCTCTGCTGACTTGAATTCTAAAATAGCTCATAGTCAGATCTCCTCTTGAGTGATTTTCCATAGGAAGAAGAATAGGCTATGATTATTAAGCAATATGGTAGTTTAGATACACCTGTAAATGGAATCGTCAATTGGAAGTGACTTACGGAATATTTCAAGTGGCCATAAGCTGTGTCTTTAAAAAAATACACATGTACACTAAAAAAATACACATGTACACGTGTATTTGTGTGTGTGTGTGTGCGTGCGTGTGTGTGTGTGTGTGTATGTATCCCCGACACCCCAATAGGCAGATTCCTTCTAACTCTTAATGTCTTCATTGCCTTTGGTGAAGGGAGAAGGTCTGAGCTAATTTTACTTGTACAATAAGAAAAAACCTAGGATCAGATCATAGTAATAATATGCTCTATACTTGAATAATTTCACATCCAAAGGGAAAAAAATTCTATCAAAGAAACTTTATTACAGAGATTTTGGATCTTATTGTCAATCTTGATATTTTAGTGATGGTCAAAATGAGTTAAAGTAAGTGACTGTTTTCCTACAGGAAACAGCCTGGTAACACTGCTGTGCCACCTCTTCAATTCCCATGGACTTATTCACCATTTCAAGTTAGATATGGTGACCTTACACCGATTTTTAGGTAAGTCCTTGTTTTCACATTTCTAGCCCCATTCTCTTGAATAATGGCAATGCATAATACTCTTTAACATAAAGTGGTAAGAACCATAGGACGATAGATGAAGACCTCCAACTAATCTTAAATGATCTCATCTTACTTTTAAAATATGGCTTGTTCATCCTAAATCACTTAAAAAGTGTTTGATTGCAAACAACTTGGGGGTTAGGGGTGCTGACCCCCTGTGTAGTCAAAAATCTGTATATAGCTTTTGACTGGAAGCCTCACCAATAACCAACAGTTAATTAACACATACTTTGTATGTTCTATGTATTATTTACTGTATTCTTACAATAAAGTAAGGTAGAGAAAAGAAAAAGTTATTTTAAAAATTACGGGGAATCCCAGCACTTTGGGAGGAGAGCAAATCACAAGGTCAGGAGTTCGAGACCAGCCTGGCCAGCATAGTGAAACTTTGTCTCTACTAAAAATACAAAAAAAAAAAATTTAGCCAGGCTCAGTGGCAGGTGCCTGTAATCCCAGCTACTTGGGAGGCTGAGGCAGGGAGAATCGCTTGAACCCGGGAGGTGGAGGTTGCAGTGAGCCGAGATCGTGCCACTGCACTCTAGCCCGGGTCGACAAGAGCAAGACTCTGTCTTAAAAATAAATAAATAAATAAATAAATAAATAAATAAATAAATAAATAAATAATAACAAGGAAGAGAAAATGTATTTACTATTCATCAAGTGGATGTGGATCATCATAAAGCTCTTCATCCTCATCATCTTCACGCTGAGTAGGCAGAGGAAGAAGAGGAAGAGGAGTGGTTGGTCTTGTTGTCTCAGGGGTGGCAGAGGCAGAAAAAATCTGAGTACAAGTGGACTCACGTGGTTTAAACCCATGTTCTCAAGGGTCAAGTGTAGTTATGTTCATAATAAATTATATGTAAAGAAAACCATCAGGAACATATCATTTTCAAAGAAGATACTTGTCTGCTGACATATTAACAAACCTCCAGCAGCATGTGCCTCAAATAATTCTAATCAGGACATGAGTTATTGAAAATTTTCAATAGGCTTTTTAAAAAATAATAATAACTACCATTTGTGTAGTGCCCACGATGAGCAGAGTACTTTTGGCAAGTTATTTCTAACCATTTAAACAAATCTGCAAGTAGGATGTTATTATCACCATTTGTCCCATAGTTTAGGAGAGGTACAAAGAGGCTTCATTACTTGCCCAAGGCCAACAGCTAGTAAGTGGCAGAATATGAGTCCAAGCCTAGCTCTGTTGACTTGGGAGTCCACCATCTTTCCACTCAACTCCATCATTACTCTGTATCAAAAGGCAGCCTCAGTTCTTATTTAAATTTGTGTGTATTCTTATTTATCTGCTAGTGAATTTTTCAGGGCACATTTCTAATCACCAAATGACTTTCCTCCGCCATTTAGCATGTTTCTGGCTTCTTTTTGACTTGCCACATGGCTGTACTTTGATTTTGGAAGCTGACTTAATGCCATCAGAAGAAAATAACAGGCGTGACAATAATAACGGGAGCCACACCCAGGTTTCTATGGTGCTTACATCTGCTGGAAGCTCTTCCAAGGACTTGCATATATTAGTAAACACATTTAATCCTTATTCCACTTTGAGCTCAGAGTTATTGCTATCCCCATTTTACAAAGGAGGAAACTGGGGGAACTTGCAGCTAAGTAACTTGCCCAATACAGACATTAAAGTGATAGAGGATTTAAATATAATTGTAAAATATACCTGCTGAATATAAGGTATGTGCAACGCAACAGAAATATTTGAAACCAGTCACAACATGGCTCATTTCCAGAAATCCAAATAACCTCAAGCTGATTGTATTTTAATTGATGGAACAAAGTAATGGCCATGCATAGGGCCAAATAATTTTGATTTGTCCAAAAAGGGAGATACAGATATAGATACTTTGGACATGTGTATCTACCCAGAAAATATGTAAAGAATACAAAGACTTGACAACAGAATTAATACCATAATCCAGAGCCAGATTCATAGCAATGGCCTGAGAGAATCTGGCTGTACTTGCAAAGCAGGACACTCTATAGACACTGAATATATTGCATCCTAAGCATCGCCTTGGTTATGAGCTGAAGCAGGCTAGTGTCTTCCATAAATAGCAAACCAAAATTGCCTTGTCTGTGTCTCTACTTGGTTCCAAGAGCACTCTAAGCCTTGCATTAGATTGCAGGAGCATGAAAGATGATACTCTAACTTGAATAAGGTAGAAATAAATGCAAGGAGTCCACAGTTGGATCAAGGCAGTACTCTGAATCTCTGCCCTAAGAGGCCCTGATTTGCTTTCACTGGTATTCGTTATTCAAGTGTTAAACCAGTCTTTGGATATCAGTATTCTGATGCTACTAGGGCTCTTTGAAGGAAACCTCATTTGTGGCATATTATTTATAAATGGCAGAAACTCAGACTATCGTGTGAGATAAAGTTGTCCTTTTCCTACATATTTATTTTTCCTGTGAATGACAGCCTTTATGAAAGTCAGAAAGGTGGGATTTATGAAGGAGGTGAGAAATCCCAAGGCTTCACAACTCTTTTTGGCCTTTCTCCCCTCTGCTATCCATCTCTGCTCTCTGCTAAAAACAGCCTAGCAGAACTGCCAAGCTTGCAAACCACGTTTATTTTTAAAGCATCTCTATGCTGCACATTTTGGAGGCACTGATATTTTTAAGCAAAAAGCACCCACAGTAAGTCTGAGCTAGTACACCACTCCTATTTGGGTTTTAGTTGATTGAGTTATCTGTTTACCTCCCAGTCATGGTTCAAGAAGATTACCACAGCCAAAACCCGTATCACAATGCTGTTCATGCAGCTGATGTCACCCAGGCCATGCACTGCTACCTGAAAGAGCCAAAGGTAAGATGACCCAGCTGCCTTCTCAGCCACCTGGAAATGCCAAGGAAACTAGCTGCTGGGCCCAAGTTACCCAACATATCTGAGTAACTATGTTATGTGTCATTAACAATGTGAACACAAATTATGGATATTAAGTTTCCAGTATCAGCTCTGAAAATCTTACAATGTTCATGAAAAAGAATGGGACTCATCTGAGGTTTTCTTTCATATTTTGTATATTTTTGAGGCTGCATTAGGACAAAAAAAAAAAAACTTCCTCTCTATGGCAAGCTACATCTTAGGTATCTTCAACAGTACATAGAACTAGCTCCGTGCCTTAGATCTCTGCCACAAACAGCACCAGCATTGAACTTTGCTGGGAAAAGTCTCCTACCGCATGAGTTTTGATCAACAAATGGAATCAAAGCTCCTCAAGTCTGATGTTCCCTTTCCTACTGAGCCAACTGGATATCCTGATTCAGGGCCCAAGAAAACTTGTGAATGTCAAAGACCTCTTAGCAAGCATGTTCTGATGCAATAAACCAATCCAAAGTTAAAAATTAAAAACATCATAATAATGCTCAATACTCAACATTCAGGCAGTCCTTAGCTGTATCAAGTCTGTTGGTACAAGGTACAGGATGAGTTTGCTTAAGGTTTCTGGAAAATTATATTCTAAGACTGTTGAGTTCAATCTGTTTTTAACATCCCCCTACATACGTGGATGCTTTGACAGTAACCACTAAATGTTCAGATGTCAAGCAGGCACTCTCAGGGCAAAGCTGAGTGGGTGCCTCATCCCTGCAACATACCCAAGGACATTAATGGCTCTGTTTTTTAATTTCCAAGTAGTCTAAGCATTGCAATATGTCATGCAGTTGTATTTTTAAAGTTAGTATTGGATTCCCATGTCTCTGCTTATTTTCCTAGCTAAACAGAAAATCACAGATTCTCATACATTCTCCCACTATTTATTATACATTGAAAAAAATGCAGATCTTACAAGTCGGCCCACTTCTTTCAAAGTGGCAAAGATATATTAGACAGTTGAAATACACAAATGATTTTTTATTAGGTCCATCACATGACTTCAACTTTTTTCTTCATTTACACATTTCTCTAGGAACAAGGCTGATTTTAGGCCCTGTCTTTTCCCTATCCACCCAACAGCAGTGTTGCCAACAAGCAATGCCATCACAACAACAAAACAAAACAGAGTGGAATAGGAAGAAGGGGATACCAGAATGATCTACACAATTTGAGTTTACCCAATTATTTTCCACACAGTCCTTTCCTTTTTGCCTGTGATTTCATGTGACTGTCACCTCATTTAATGCTTCAAAGGGTAAAGGTCTGGCTGATAGGCTTAAACAATGCCATGATGATCCATTGTGTTTGATTTAGCCAAAATGATTATGAGCTTATTTGTGAAAACATACCAATCTCCCAGTTTGTTTTTTTAACAGCTCGCCAGCTTCCTCACACCTCTGGACATCATGCTTGGACTGCTGGCTGCAGCAGCACACGATGTGGACCACCCAGGGGTGAACCAGCCATTTTTGATAAAAACTAACCACCATCTTGCCAACCTATATCAGGTAAGGGAGCCCAACCTGGCGCCAGACACAGTATGGTCAATTGCCTTAGGCCCGGTGCTGAAGCCCGAATCTCGCCCATGGAGAAAATCTTCTTTTAGGGTTAGCCTCAATGATGGAGACCACATCCAAAGAGCATGGGTTTGAAATAGGCCCAGCATATCCTGCAAGGGAGATTAAATTAATTTACAAGGATATCCAAGGAATTCAATTTGCTCCAAAGCAGGTTTGAAATTGTCTTAAGTTGAACAGGATCCTTGAACCTCCCCTCTCATGGTCTGAGAATATCTGTCTCCATGGAGACTATCTTGTACATAATGGCCAGTTAAAGCCAGTTCCTGCAGGACTGCCGTGGATATTTCCGAGGTGCAACCCTAATTCAGACTTGATTCTGGGGCCATTTCTGAACTGTGTTGGCCTCTGAGTCAGAGATATGTTATTAAAGACAATAGGCGTACTTCATTGTTATAAAATAGTTGAGCAATATGAGAAGGTTGGCCTGAAGAATTCTTCTCTACAATATTGTTTCAGATATTAAGCCCTAGATCGTAAATGAGTTACTTCCAGAATTTTCAATGTGGTTCTTTGAATACCTTCAGCTGTCATTAACAAAATCATTTCACACAAGAGAGTCACTGATATCAGTTTTAGTAGATCTTTTGAAAAAAAAAAAAAAGAGTGCTGAAAGAAATCCTGGCAGATGCCCATAAAATAGCTGCATTAAACAAGATTTTGCAACTTGAGGATGCATTTTTTTTTCAATAAAGTACAATTGGAACATGAAAAGAAGCCTTTCTCCATCCAGTTGATTAGCTTTGGGCACAGATAGGAAACAGGTTTCCAAGACATATATGTTTACCTAGCATATACTTCAATTCTGAGCTCCCTTGAGCTGCCAGCCAGCACCTAGAGCTGGGATAGATATGGCCACGTAGAGGAGACAGGATAATAGAACCAAAAAAGCCTTTTGATGGTGACCTAAAATCTAAACAAAGATTTAAAAAAAGCTAAAACTTAATTTTCTAAACCATCTCAGCAGCAAAATGTATTGCTTGAGAAAAGACACAGATATTTAACTAGGGAAAAAATGAATGACTATTGTGAAAACCCCCAAAACAAGTTTTTTTTTCCCTCCTGTCAATTTTGACTTTTTCAAATGTCATTTATTAGAAAAAGAAAATCAGTCAACAAGGTTGGCTACTCAGTCCATTAACATATAATGTAAATGTTTACATGATTCTAATTTCTCATCATCAAATAAATCCTATCAATGACGTTTCAGAGAGTAACTACTGCTATTGACTGATTTGTACATAAAAACCAAGGTCATAAAACTACACTTTCACATGTAATATATGAAGAACATGTAGCAAGTTCTTATTTAGAGAGGAATTCAGAAAGAAATATGCTAAATATTAAAGAGAGACATAAAAACAAGAAAATAAGTATAGAATTTCATTAGTAAGTGAAGAATTACATGCTCACTGATGATTAACAAAAATTGATTCTCAGAAATACCCCAATCTATCTGATTCAGATACTAAAGATTTTCTCAGAAAAATTGATTTTTTTCTCAAACTTTTGAAGTGAAGATAGTTTTTAATAACATTTCTTTTCTTTTTTTTCTTTCTTTCTTTTTTTTTTTTTTTGATGGAGTCTTGCTCTGTCACCCAGGCTAGAGTACAGCGGCTCGGTCTCAGCTCACTGCAACTTCTGCCTCCTGGGTTCAAGCGATTCTCCCGCCTCAGCCTCCTGAGTAGCTGGGATTACAGGCGCCCACCACCATGCCAGGCTAATTTTTGTGGTTTTAGTAGAGATGGGCTTTCGCCATGTTGGCCAGGCTGGTCCCTAACCCCTGACCTCAGGTGATCCACCCACCTTGGCCTCCCCAAGTGCTAGGATTACAAGCGTGAGCCACCACGCCTGGCCTATTTTCATCTTTTTATTAAAAATGAATACTCTAATACAACCAAGTTCTACAGGCCTTTTCAATGCAACATATAGTCACATATTTTTAATCAGCAATATAAACTTACTGCATATATTGCAATATATGGCTGATTATCCAAGTCCTAGAAGTTCAAAGATGAATGAAACACAATCTCTGCCCTCAAACATTTGTTCAAACTCAGATGCTCAAAATGAGCAAAATCCAAGCAAACTTAATCCCAATTTGAAAGAGGTTTGAGGGATTAGTTCATGTTGATACAATTGTTTTTTTAAAATCTTTAAAGAGTAGATACTTGTGCTGTTCTTTGTATCCAGAGACGTTACTAGAATAAAGTGAGCTACTGGTTTGGTTTTCTTCTCCCCCCACAGTAGTAAATTTATTCTCTAATTCTCTGGCCTTGTCCCTGTAACGAAAGAGAAGAGAGAGGGATCCATGTATGTGTCTCTGTGTGTGTGTGTGTGTGTCTGTGTGTGTGTGTGTCTGTGTGTGTGTTTTCAGAAACAGGGTCTTGCTTTCTCACCCAGGCTGGAGTGCAGTAGTGCGATCATAGCTCACTGCAGCCTGGAATTCCTGGGCTCAAGCAATCCCTCCACCCCAGCCTCCCTAGTAGCTGGGACTACAGGCACCTGCCACCACACCTAATTCTGTTTTTTGTAGGGACAGGGTCTCACTATGTTGCCCGGGCTAGTTTCGAACTCCTGGCCTCAAGTGATCATCCCACCTCAGCCTACCAAAACATTAGGATTACTGTCATGAGCCACCTGGGACTACAGGCCTGAGCTACCATGCCCAACCAAGAAGGATCTCTTTGATGATGACTAGGGAGAAATTGAGGTATAGGTCTAGGGACCACATTCAGGACACTACCTGTATCAGTCACCTGTTCAACTGGTCTTAGGATCTCTTGGAGGCTGTAGATCCATGTCGTTTAAGATTTCAGGACAAAGTTAAAGGCAAGGCAGTATCACATAGCACCATACAGATATCTCCAGTGTTCTACAGCTGGCTAGAATACAAGCTGAAACTTTTCTTAGCCAAATTGGTACTTGTAAATACTGAAAGTAAAAATTGTTTAAAAGGACTTGAAAATAATAGGAAATTTCAATTTTGTCAAAAAATTATGATCCCTTTATTTTTGGCTATATACCATCACTATTAACTATACTAAGGAACATCAAAAAGATGAAAAACATTTCTTTCAAAAAGTTCAGTTCAACAAACTATTTAACTAACCTTTGTTCAACACTTACTATGACCCAAACACTGTGCCAAACGCCTTTGATGTCATATATTATTAATCTTCACAATAGCCCAGTGGCTATTGATACTTGGGAAATGTAAGTGTTTTTCCTGAAAATAAGCAGATAATAGTAGAACTGGAATTAGAACTCAACTTTTTGGTTTCCAGAGCCAAAGTGCCTAAGAACTATGCATACTGCCTCTGAAATTCATACTGATCACCTACCGTGTGCAAGAAACTAACAGCTCTCCTACAATCCTCCTATTGTAGTGAGGCAGACAAGAGGGTTCTAGAAAAGTGATCAAGGCCAGGAGCAGTGGCTCACGCCTGTTATCCCAGCACTTTGGGAGGACAGCCTGGCTAACACGGTGAAACCCCATCTCTACTAAAAATACAAAAATTAGCTGGACATGGTGGCACATGCTTGTAATCCCAGCTACTTGGGAGACTGAGACAGAAGAATCACTTGAACCCAGGAGGCGGAGGTTGAAGTGAGCCAATATGGCACCACTGCACTCCAGCCTGGGCAACAGAGGGAGACCCATCTCAAAGAAAAAAAAAAAAAAAAAGAAGAAGAGAAAAGAAAAGTGATCTAAAGTGTGAGAGGCTTGATAGATACTTTACAGTATTTAGCTACAAACGAATGTGATGGGAAGACGGGGGAAAGGGAAACTGATTCTGCAGATAGTTTCAGGGGGAAAATAAAGAGCATAGAAAAAGAATGCTATAAATTGGGCCTTAGAAAGTTTGAGTAGACCGGGCGTGGTGGCTCACACCTGTAATCCCAGCATGTTGGGAGGCCAAGGCGGGTCGGATCATGAGGTCAGGAGATTGAGACCATCCTGGCTAACACGGTGAAACCCTGTCTCTACTAAAAATACAAAAAATTAGCCGCGCACGGTGGCGGGCGCCTGTAGTCCCAGCTACTCGGGAGGCTGAGGCAGGAGAATGGCGTGAACCCGGGAGGCAGAGATTGCAGTGAGCCCAGATCGTGCCACTGCACTCCAGCCCGGGCAACAGAGCGAGACTCCATCTCAAAAACAAAAAAAAAGTGTAACATTTTTAATAGCTGAGATGAAAATAAGGCATTAGAGCCAGGATGAGCTGATGTACTTTTAGGATTAAATTCCACAACTCCAGAATAACTGAAAATGGAATGTCTGGTGGCCTTTAGCTGAGTATGGTCCTGCCATCTACAGCCCCGTCTCTGATCAGTGTCTTGTGCCTATCATGATTCCATGCCCATGCTCTCTTTTGTAGTAACTTCAGATTAGTTGGACAGGACATGACCTGGATCAAGAAATCTTTACTCCGCATTACGTTATAGATGAGGAACTGGCACAAATCTTCAAGTTTTCAATATCAAAGGGAAAAAAGATAACGTTACATAATATGTAAGCTGAGCAAAACCAACGAAAATACAACACGTGATATTTTAAAATCTTTGCAAATGTAGCCTTTTAGCCTCTCAAGGGCCTGTTTGCTGAGATACAAATGGGCTTTCAGGGAGCTATTTGCAAATTTTCACAGGATGTCTGTATGAACATTTGTCTAGGAAGAGGGTCTATAACTTACTCTCATCAAATTTTAAAATGAGTTGCAGATTCTGAAAATGTTAAGAACCATGGTAATGAATGAAAAATATATATGTACATATATACACAAAAATTATGCATGCACATTTGGTCAACAAGAATACCGTAGAGAGGATGTGCCAGGAATTATGTGGCTTGGGGAACACCCTGTGCGTGACTTTGCTACAATCCAGACTTATTATAAATGAGATAAAATGGAAGAGGGCTTCCTCTCCCTCCTTCTGTTGGCTGTGCTCTTTTAGTTTTAATAAATAAGAAGATCATTGCATAACATCCAGCCTGTTATTCTGCCCTGAGATAAAGAGAGAGAAGGGCAGCTGGAGTGAAGGTCAGGTCAGAGGGTTCCCTCCCATGGTCTGTTCTCTGGGCGGGACTCACTCACTGAACTGCCAACCAAGTTCAACATGAAGGCACTGAAGGCACTTCCACTTGGCACCTCTCTCTTCAGACTGGAAGCAGTCCAGGTGTCCAGGATGGACTGGGAGGAAAAACAGCATGTGAGAAATAGAACCAAGAATTTACTTTCTGTTCCTTCACCCTCCAACCCACATACAATTTTAATGGTGGGCTCGGCAACTGTGCAAAGTAAGCATTAAGTCACATACAACAGTGGTGATTATGAATTGTAAAGGCATAACTGTCAGTTCAATTTTAAATTTAACTCCTTTCGATAGAGTCCAACAACAGGGACTCTATCATTTACTCATGACAGAGCATCCTTAAAATAATGACTTAAAACATTGTCCCATAAACATTTTATTTATTGCATTCTATAATGTCTTGCAGAAGTTTATAATCAGTTTTCTCAGTCATTTATCACAAGCACTTAGAGGGGGTTCAGCATTTTGAACCACTTTTTATTCTTAATGAGTCTGAATCACAGACATGAAGTTGACCTAGCCAGGAGAATATTCCTTCCACGTGGTCCTATGACCCCCCCCATCAAACAAACCTCTGCAAAGATTAACATAAGCTCACAATTTCTACAGTATGAAAGGTGTTTTTGGAAAGTAGTGTTAAAATTATAAAAGGAGCCTCAAATTTGACTTTCTGTTCCATAAAGTTTCTGCCATCCCCAATCTGAACCCCAGGCTTCTCTGCAGACAGCAATTGGTATCCCCGCTCCCTGCTCTCAGCTCAGTGTCTTGGACAGATGAAGAACAAATAAGAGAAAGACATCTTCAAACAGTCATTAAACAAGGCAGTGCTATCGTTTCTTCAAGGGCCAAGGTCTTGTTTAGGGCTCAAGGAGCTTCTATTCCACTGAGACCTCCTAGGCTGGGGCTCTCATAGCGTTACCAAGGAGACCACTTGGCTTGTTAGGGAAGAACTCAGCAGCCTCCATTATCTCCTAAAGTCTTTCACCTTGTTTCATGAGCAATTAAAAATGAAAATACAGACAATGTTCCTGATGTTTTTCTTTCTGTATCCTCTGGATTTAAATTGTGCAATTAACTCTGGTTCCTGTTGTACCCCAGATTCAGTTTATCATCATCATTTGAAGTATTTTAATCAAAGAAAGTGTCCAACAAATAGAGGAAAAAGCAGTTTAAATCTGCCTTGTATGATAGCAACTCTGCTCGGCCAGATTCTGTTTGCCAAATACCCTCTTGACTTCATTTGAAAACCTGTGTTGGTGGTGTATTAAAGGCCAGGTACGATACTAGCAAAGGGATTGTTTTGTTTTTAGGGTGAAAAATACTTGCTAATTCAGGCACAAAGGGAAGTGAAGCTTTTGCCTTAGAAGTTGGAAGGGTTTTTTTTTTTTTTTTCAAATTAAAGTTCGAATAGGTTTTGTTGTCACAAAGGTAGATGCTTACTCCTTCAACTTTAAGATGAAGATTACTCTTAAAACTGCAGGTAGGAACAGTTTGAGCCACTAGAACACATTGTCATCAGGATAATGTGAAATTACTGAACTGATACTTCTTAAAAGTAGACAGATATGGTACCTGATGTGGTATTCTAGAACCGGTTAGGGTTTCAAAGGATAGTAAATTGTATCCTCTCACCACGTGTTTAGATCTCCATGACCACTTCGGATGCTTTTCTTCTTTTTCTCAGTCTACCTTTGGTTGATATGAGTCATTGAGGCTCTGTGAAAGATGAGTCTGTAGGAGTAGAGCTGCTTCTTGCTAGGGAGGATACAGCATTCTTATCTCTGGCAATTCACTAAGAAATCCCAGTGTATGCAAGTCTGCTCGCCACCCCTAGGTTCAGGGCACCAGCATCATCCTCTCATCCACCTACTCTCAGCCTTGCCTGGTTTAGCCATTTTTCCACTATGAAGACAGAAGGAGTTTCCTGAAACTCAAATCTGACCACATCAATTCCTGCTTAAAACCCTACCATGCCTCAGGATTGAGTCCAAATGACTTAACACAATTTACCATCCCCGTTCTGATCTGACCCCTGCCATTCCTTCCAGCCTCACTTCCCACCATTCCCCTCCCAGGCTTCTGTGCATTGAGGCTGAACTTCCAGTTTCCCAAACATATCACTCAATCCTTTGTCCATTCAGCAGATATATATGGAGTGCTGAATATATGCTAGGTGCAGGAGTACAGAAGATGAACAAAACAAACAAAAAAGTCTGCTTTATTCTAAGGGAAACAGAAAGTAAGTAAAATATGTTTTCTATTAGAAAGTGATAATTCCTAGATAAAAACAAAACAAGATAAAGATATAAAGTATTCCTCTTGCTTACAGATCTTCACACCCATGCTCTTCCTTCTATTTGAATAAAATGTAATATTCCATGGTATATTTTACTCAAATACAATATACAGTAGAGTATGTTGTCTGTACTCTCTGATTCCTCTCTAACTTGCTCATCCTTTTGATCTCAATTTGGACATATTTCCCTCCTGAAAGCCTTCTTTTTCTCTAAAATTCCATCTTAAAGCCCCTCCTATGTGATTTTCCAGTACTCTCTTACTTTCCTTATCACAGTATGTTTCACTCCAATCGCTATTCCCTGATTAGATGTCCACTTCCCAGACAGACAGTACATTTCTGGTCACCTAACTTATTCACTGTGATATCCTCAATACCCAGAACAGTTCTGATGTCCAGGGAATATTTAATAGCTTCTCCTGCTTATTATTGCAGTCTTACTAAGAATACACAGAGAGTATACCATGCAGGAGTAGTAGCAATGATTAAAAATTCTTGGAATGATCTCATTGCATCTTGGAATTGACAAATGCAAGCTGATACATGTTATTTCTTGAGTCATTTACCTAATCCTGTTGTCTGTGAGTGAGTAGTGGGAGGGAACCAATTGCTGTAATAATTTTAAAATTTCTTTGGATTTTACCTAAGTCTAAGGATTTCACTACAGAAGATCCTAAATCTGGCTTCTATCAGATATTGACCAAAAATTCAAATAGGGCTCTTTTAACAGTTCTTTTAACTTTTGCAGCTACTGAACTTTGGGGTATCAATTACTCAGCACCCATTCAACAAATATTTACCTATTTAAGTGGCACTGTGCCACATACCATGGCACAGAGATGAATACGATATGCTCCCTGCCCTCAATAGCAGTCATATATGGCCACAGTTTTCACACAGGGTATGTGTGCCCATGGGGATATGTGAAGACTTTCCAAGGGGTACACAGGCATAAACAGTGTTAACAGAATCCATTTTTAGGTCCTTAAACTGACCTGCCTGGAATGTGCTTGCAGGGCAGTGAAGCCAGTTCCACTTTTCCACTTACCTTTCACAGTTACCCTATTTCCACTTTCCAAAAGACAGACAGATGTCTGACTCATTCTAAGTTATATTTTATACTGATATGGGTATAAAAATACCAAAGGAACTGTATTAGTCCATATTCATGCTGCTATAAGGACACACCTGAGACCGGGTAATTTATCAAGGAAAGAGGTTTAATTGACCCACAGTTCCGCAGGGCTAGGGAAGCCTCAGGAAACTTACAATCATAGCAGAAGGGGAAGCAAACACGTCCTTCTTTACATGGTGGCAGGAAGGAGAAGTGTGAGCAAAAGGGAAAAAAACCCTTATAAAACCATCAGATGTAATGAGAACTCATGCACTATCACGAGAACAGCATGGGGGACCACCCCCATGATTCAATTACCTCCCACCAGGTCCCTCCCATCACATGTAGGGATTATGGGAACTACAATTCAAGATGAGATTTGGATAGGAACACAGCCAAACCATATCATTCTGCCCCTGGCACCTCCCAAATTTCATGTCCTTGCATTTCAAACCATAGTCATGCCTTTCCAACATTCCCCACAGTTTTAACTCATTCCAGCATTAACCCAAAAGTCCAAGTCCATAGTCTCATCTGAGACAAAGCAAGTCCCTTTTACCTAGGAGCCTATAAAATCAAAGCAAGTTAGTTACTTCCTAGATACAATGGGGTCACAGGCATTGGGTAAATACACCCATTCCAAATGGGAGAAATTGGCCAAAACAAAAGGGCTACAGGCCCCATGCAAGTCCACCATCCAATAAGGCAGTCATTAAACCTTAAAGTTCCAAAATGATCTCCTTTGACTCCGTGTCTCACATCTAGGTCACACTGATGCAACAGGTGGGCTCCCATGCCTTGGGCAGCTCCATTCCTGTGGCCTTGCAGGGTACAACCTCTTTCCCAGCTGCTTTCACGGGATAGTATTGAGTGTCTGTGGTTTTTCCAGGTACATAGGTGCAAGCTATAGGTGGATCTACCATTCTGGGGTCTGGAAGACAGTGGCCCTCTTCTCACAGCTCCACAAGGCAGTGCCCCAGTGGGGACTGTGTGGGGGGGCTCCAATCCTACATTTCTCTTCTGCACTGCCCTAGCAGAGATTTTCCATGAGGGTTCTGCCCCTACAGAAACTTATGCCTGGACATACAGGCATTTCCGTACATCCTATGAAATCTAGGTGGAGGTTCCCAAACCTCAGTTCTTGATTTCTGTGGACCCACAAGCTCAACACCATGTGGAAGCCGCTAAGGCTTGGGGTTGCACCTTCTGAAGCAATGGCCTGAGCTACACCTTGACCCCTTTTAGCCACGGCTAGACCTGAAGCAGCTGGGATGCAGGGCACCATGTCCCAAGGCTGGCAGAGAGCAGAGGAACCCTGGACCCTGGCCCAGGAAACCACTTTTACCTCCCAGGCCTCCAGGCCTGTGATGGTTCGGGCTGCCATGGAGGTCTCTGATATGCCTTGGAGACATTTTCCCCATTGTCTTGGTGATTAACATTTGACTCATGACTTATGCAAATTTCTGCAGCTGGCTTGAATTTCTCCCCAGAAAATGGGTTTTTCTATTGCATCATCAGCCTACACATTTTCCAAAGTTTTATGCTCTGCTTCCCTTTGAATGCTTTGCCACTTAGAAATTTCTTCTGTCAGATACTCTAAATCATCTCTCTCAAGTTCAAAGTTCCACAGATCTCTAGAGCAGGGGCAAAATGCCACCAGTCTCTTTGCTAAAGCATAGCGGAGTCACTTTTATTCCAGTTCCCAACAAGTTCTTCATGTTCATCTGAGACCATCTCAGCTTAGACTTTATTGTCCATATCACTATCAGCATTTTGGGCAAAGCCATGCAACAAGTCTCTAGGAAGTTCCAAACTTTCCCACATTTTTCTGTCTTCTTCTGAGCCCTCCAAACTGTTCCAACGTATGCCTGTTACCCAGTTCCAAACTTACTTCCACATTTTCAGGTATCTTTATTACAGCACCTGACTCTGAGTACCATATTAGTCCATTCTCATGGTGCTATAAAGACATACGCGAGATTGGGTAATTTATAAAGGAAATAGGTTTAATTGACTCACAGTTCCACAGCACTGGGGAGGCCTCAGGAAACTTACCATCATAGTAGAAGGGGAGGCAAACACATCCTTCTTCACATGGTGGCAGGAAGGAGAAGTGCCGAGCAAAGGGGAGAAACCCCCTTATAAAGCCGTCAGATCTCATGGGAACTCTCTCACTGTCATGAGAACTGAATCGTGGGGACCACCACCACGATTCAGTTACCTCTCACCAGGTCCCTCCCATCACATGTAAGGATTATGGGAACTACAAGATGAGATTTGGATGGGGACATAGCCAAGCCATATCAAGAGCAATTAAAAATATTAAAGGAAGTCTCCTGTAACTGAGGTACGATAACTCCCCCATTCATCTCATAAACAGACATATGACCAATAAATTATTATTCTTGAGCATAATTATTATTTCCAAATTTGCAATAAACATGTGTTTTGACCAATGAGTTACTGATAAGAGTTACACTATAAACTCAAGCTGGAAAAATATTTAGTACTTAGAGTCTGATGTTAGGAAGTATTTTTAAATCAAATTTCAATTTATAGAATTTTGTTGCAGAGAAATAATAGAATGACAATAAAAGATTTTCACATATAAAATTATATTACATTAAACTAAAAATCTATGGAGAAATAGAATGAAAATATAAGCTCTAGAGGGAAAAGAATTTATTTAATAGTTCTGACTTAAATAATAAGTTAAATTATTCATGTGGGTGTTTTTCAATGGGTGCTGAATGGGCATTAAATGCCGTTGTTATTAGGTTCCCTTAGACACATTTAATACCCAAAAGAGTGATATAGTAATTTTATATTAAAATACCAACATTCACTAATACACTTGACATTACATCTTTTGTAACCACTTACACTTATGATTTTTGAAAGTTATCAGCTCTGAAAAGTGTGAGGAAAGTACAGTTTTTCAAAATTCACCGAATGAGCAGTCCACTGACATGTGGGAACAAGGCCAGTGAACAAAGTTGTTACAAGGTGTAATAGACACTAGGATAGAAGTTTCCTGTGGGTGTAGGAGGTCTGGAAGATGAAGCTGTCAGTTCTGTTGAGAGAACCAAGAAAGGCTTTCCAAGCAGATCAATGATTTGTCTCAGAAATAAGTAGATAAGGTCATGTGTGTGTGTGCATGTGTGTTCCCAACTTTATTAAGGCGATTCCTCTCACCCTTTTTTGGAGTTATGTAATCCTTTATTATCATTTCCTATGCCCAAACCAAGCCTTACTATAAATCAAGACATTGAAAAGGCCCTCTCATTAGCTCTTTCGGGATGACATGGAAGACAAATTAACTTTAAATGCACTTGGTATATTTGTGATTTAAACAAGAGAGAAGTTTATTCCTAACTTTCATAAAAGTTTGGCAGTTGGAAGTCCAAGGAAGGCACAATAGCTCCACAAAATCATTACAGACCCAGGATCCTTTTAGTTCTACAATCTGTCATCTCTTGAGTAGGGCACTTGTCCTCCTCACCCAAGGTAGCTGCTGGAGGTCAAACCATTCCTGCTGCATTCCAGTGAGAAGATAGAATGGGGAAAAGCAAAAGAAGCCTCTCTCAGATGAGTCCACCTTTGCTTTAAACAACCTTCCTGGAAATCCCACACACTTCTGCTAACATTTAGTGGATCAGAACTTCACCAAATGATCCCACCTAGTTGTAAAGGAGGCTGAGAAATGCTGTCTTTATTCTGAATAGCCATAAGCCCATTTAAAAACTGAGGTTCTATGAGTAAGGAAGAAAGGAAATCGGGTAAACGGGATGAACAAACAGGAGTCTCTGGCATACCTGACACTTAATCTTAAACCTAAGGCCATCAAAATGATGACTTGGTGTGATCCTTCCCTTTATGTAACATTCTTCCTCTAACCCACCAGTTACTACAGCACTTACATAACCATTGTGTTTCCCTTTTGTTGTTGTTACTGCTTTGGTTATTTGATATCCCCGCTGTGCTGCCATGTGTCTAATGGCACCTCAAACTCCACATGTCCCACACTGAACTCTACACCTGCTCCACTGCAGCTTTCCCAGTTAATGGGCACTCCATCCTTCTGTGCCCATACCAGAAACACTGGAATCATCCTGCAGACCCAGAAATCAACCACCTCTCACCACCTCTGCTGCTACCTCCCCCATCCACATCTCTATCACCTCTTACCTGGATGAGTGCTATTGCCCCAAATAGCCTTCCACTTGTGTATTAGTCCCTTCTCACATTGTGATAAAGAAATACCTGCAACTGGGTAATTTATAAAGAGGTTTAATTGGCTTATTGTTCCACAGGATGTACAGGAAGCATGATGCTGGCATCTGCTTGGCTTCTGGGGAGACCTTAGGAAATTTACAGTCCTGGCAGATGGCAAAGGGAGTAGGCATTTCACACAGCTAGAGTAGAAGCAAGAGAGTGAGTGATGACAAGGTGCTACGTACTTTTAAACAAGCAGATCTCATAAGAACTCACTATCGGCCGGGCGCGGTGGCTCAAGCCTGTAATCCCAGCACTTTGGGAGGCCGAGACGGGCGGATCACGAGGTCAGGAGATCGAGACCATCCTGGTTAATACGGTGAAACCCCGTCTCTACTAAAAAAAAGTACAAAAAACTAGCCGGGCGAGGTGGCGGGCGCCTGTAGTCCCAGCTACTTGGGAGGCTGAGGCAGGAGAATGGCGTGAACCCGGGAGGCGGAGCTTGCAGTGAGCTGAGATCTGGCCACTGCACTCCAGCCTGGGCGACAGAGTGAGACTCCGTCTCAAAAAAAAAAAAAAAAAAAAGAACTCACTATCACAAGAACAGCATCAAAGGGATGGTGCCAAATCATTCAGGAGAAACCACACTCATAATCCAATCCCCTCCCACCAGGCCCCACCTCCACTAGTGGGGATTACAACTGAACATAAGATTTGGCTGGGGAAACAGATACAAACCATTTCAACTTGTTTCTTCCCTTACCCTTACCAAAGTCTATTGTCAACATACACCAAAAGTGGCCTTATTTAAATGTAAGTCATATAATTTTACTCCTCCCAAACCCTTGCAGTGGCTCCTTATTTCTCTCAGAGTAAAAACCAAAATGTTTGTAATTGCCAGAAGGCTGTGCCTGGTCTGGTGTCTCATGACCTTGCTGACTTCATGTCTTCATACTTCCCCTCTCACTGTGCATTGACCTCACAGCTGTTAGCTCCTCCCTTGAGGCCCTTGCTCCAGCTGTTCTCTCTAGAATGCTCTTCCCCCAGACAGGAATGACTAACTCCCTCCTGCCTTCAAGCTTTTGCTCAAATCTCACCTCTCCCCATGACTACCTTACCAGCCCCCACTATATCTGAAAGTGGGGACTCTCAGATGCCCATTATTCTGCTCTTCTCTCCATGCATTTATTATCTTCTAACATGCTATCCAACTCTTTCCAGCATGAAAGTATTTATTATGTTTATTGTTTATTGCCTGTCTCTCCCCATCTGATATGGTTTGGCTGTGTCCCCAGCCAAATCTCATCTTAAATTCTGTGGGAATTGTGGGAAGTACCCGGTGGGAAGTAATTGAATCATGGGGGCAGGTCTTTCCCATGACCTTCTCGTGATAATAAGTCTCACAAGATCTGATGGTTTCATAAAGGGGAGTTTTCCTGCACAAGCTCTCTGTTCACCTGCTGCCATCCATGTAAGATGTGACTTGCTTCTCCTTGCCTTCCACCATGATTGTAAGGCTTCCCCAGCCAGGTGGAACTGTAAGTCCATTAAACCTCTTTGTTTGGTAAATTGCCCAGTCTCAGGTATGTCTTTATCAGCAGTGTGAAAACAGACTAATTCACCATCTCTACCACTACTAGTTCCTTGTCTGTTTTGTTCACTGATGTATTCCAAGCACATATCACAGTGCCTAGAACATAGTAAGTGCTATGTTCATTTGTTGAATGAAATCAAGTAATTTGTTTTCTTAGCAAATTTATAGAAACTATGTGAGGCATAGGTTTGAGTGGGTACAAAAGGAACAAGGTCAGCTGCCTACTCATACCTAGCTTATAATGTAGTAAAAGAAAAGGAAGTGCATAAAGAATTCTAATACACATCAATGGCACTGAATTTAATAGGACCCAGGACTTCTGGAATGCCAGAGAAAAATTCAAAAAGAGTATAAGACTCAGGAGATAAAGCATTTGCCTTTGCCTGGAATGATTGCAGATGGCCTTGTGGATGAAGTACTTGAAGTGAAATTTGAAAGGCAGGGGCTGGTTTGATAAGTGAACACAGAGAAAGAGGTGTTTGCAGATAATAAACCACCTTGGGGGGCATTAGGGTAGCAAAAGGAAAGGACACCATCATATATTAATAATTTAATATTTATATTCGTAAGTTATAGTCTTACTAACATGATATCATTTATTTGGACTATAAGGGCTTTGTTGGAAAGGAGAGGTCACAAGATTTTTAGCAATAGAACCAGATTCAGAGGTAAATGCAAGAATTCCAATGTGGGTTTAGAAACTAGTATCTAATTAGAACAATCAACCTTAGTGGTTTTTTTGTTTGTTTGTTTTTTTGAGCAGCAACTATAGGTAATTTTGGCAAATTAGGTATAATTCCAGGTATTTATCAGCTTGTCAATTTCAGGCTTCTGATGCTTGGATGTGGCAGCACAGAGAAAATTCTTGGGAGGCAGCAAGGGCGGTATACAGAGCTTAGGTTTGAGTCTGCAGGCATGGGTGAGGCCTTCCTCAGCTACTCACTAGCTGTGTGGCCTCCCTAAGAAACCTGAGTTTTTTATGACCTATGAATTCATGATCAAAATAGTGGAGGGGTATGTGAGGTTTAGATGAGGGCATGAAAAATGCCTGGCACAGAGTTGGTGATTGATAAATGTTAGTCTCTCCTCTCCATGCTGTTCTTTTCTTACTCTCTGGAAACCACCATAGTGCCCCTATTTCCACCGCAGTTCTGGCCAAAACATGCTTTCATGCGTAATGACTCTTCCACAAAGGCTGTGTTTGCAATCATCTACTCTATTGTCTTTTAATCCATACCAGCTTCCAAGCTAACCCAATTTTCTTGTATTTCCCTGGTGCTTATCTCCAAATTTGGTTTCACCAGCAAATTTCCCAAGTATCCTTTTATTCTGTCTTCAGGAAGATTATTAATGAAGATGTTAAGTCAGGCTGGCATACATCACCATGCTTAAGGCCATCTTCCAGACATTTTTGTTCCACTACAAGGGGATATGGTGTCATTTATCATCAGGTCTTGTTACAGCTTTCTGGCCCTTGAAAAACTAACAGGAGGGCACTCATATTCACATCTTCTTGAATTAGTCTTGCAAATGAACTCATGAGCGACTGAATTAAATGTCATCGCAGAATTGAACATCTGTTACATCACACTAATCTATCACTCTCTTCTCTCCTAGATCTTTACAATGAAAACGAGTTAGTCTAGCATGTGATTTCCAATCAAGCTTCTCTTTTGTTGTGTGCCCAAGAGGAATTAATAGACCGGTTGATAAAAGTTACAAAATTTAATTACTGCTTCAAACATGGTCAAGTGGTAAATAAAGAATAATGACTCCTTGGCAATTAGTGAAATGAATAGCAATAGGACAGACTCTACAGAAGATGGGTATGAGACTCAGCCTCGTGAAACTTACCTCATAACAAAGTCTTGGAGATAAATGAGTGTGTAGTTTTAGAATCAAGAATAGTTTTAGAATCAAGAACAGTTGCAGCTTTTCTGACTTGTGTTTTCCTAATGGAGTATTGGTTGATTGTGTCACTAACAGAGATTCTCTTTCCTCATTTGCTGAAAACGTTGAACATGATATGGGTGGCTCAGATACAGTAGGGGCATGATACAATGGGATGGTTTTTAGCCTCACTTCTGACTCCATTTCGTCACTATATTATTTTCCTTGCTTCTTTTCCCTTACTTTTTAATTGTGGTAAAATACATGTAATATAAAATTTACCATCTTAGGCCAGGCACAGTGGCTCACGCCTGTAATCTCAGCACTTTCGGAGGCCGAGACGGGCGGATCACGAGGTCAGGAGATAGAGACCATCCTGGCTAACACGGCGAAACCCCATCTCTACTAAAAAATACAAAACAAAATCAGCCGGGCCTGGTGGCAGGCGCCTGTAGTACCAGCTACTCAGGAGGCTGAGGCAGGAGAATGGCGTGAACCCAGGAGGCGGAGCTTGCAGTGAGCCGAGATCGCGCCACTGCACTCCAGCCTGGGCGACAGAGCGAGACTCTGTCTCAAAAAAAAAAAAAAAAAAAAAAAATTACCATCTTAACCATTTTGAAGTGTACAATTCAGTGGTATTAAGTACTTTCATAATGTGCAATCATCACTGCCACCCATCTCTAGAACTCTTTTCATCTTGCAAAACTAAACCCTGTGCCCATTTAAAAATAATTCCCTGTTCCTCCCTCTCCTTAGTCCTTGGCAACCACCCATTCTACTTTCTGTCTCTAAGACTGTGGCTGCTCTAGGTACCTCATATGCATGAAATTATACAGTGTCTCTCACTTTTTATTGAATGTTATTTTCTTAGTCCATTTTCTGTTGCTTATAACTGAATACCTGAAACTGAGTAATTTACAAGGAAGCAAAATTTATTTCTTACAGTTATAGAGGCTGAGAAGGTCAGGATAGAAGGAGTTGCATCTTGGTGAGAGTCTTCTTGCTAGTGGAGACTGTGCAGAGTCCTGAGGCGTCTCAGGGCATCACACAGAGAGGGGACTGAGCATGCTAAAGTGTTAGCTCCTCTCTCTTCCTCTCTCATAAGCTACCAGTTTATCTTCCATGATAATCCATTAATCCATAAATAGATTACTCCACAATCCAATCACCTCTTAAAGGCCCCACCTCTCAATACTGTCACATTGTGGATTAAGTTTCAGCATGTGTTTTGGAGGGGACATTCAAACCATAGCAACCATCCTCTTATGTTTTGTAAGATTATAACCACTCTTGAAACAAAATGGAGACTGAATGAACAAATAAAATATTGCCTGAGGTCAAGAGGAGTTCTATTCTGTATCTATGAAGTCAGTGGTAAGGACATAATGTTTGCTAATTAGAACAAAACACAATCGAGTGTAAGAAATATTCATCATTTAAACGGTTAATTGTTCAGATAAAAAGCATATTTAAAATAACAGGTCAAGGGAGAGATTGAATATAACACAAGTTCCCTCAAGGACAGCAATGTTAAGATAATTGAGCAAGGAAGCAATTGTAGATTCCAACTCACGGATTTAATCAGCTAAATGCCAAGGTACTGGTCACAAAGATTACCGGCAGAGCTGCCTGCAAGATAATGGTTCTCAAACCTTAGTGTACACATGAATGTATTACCACAAGCCTATCAAATCAGAACCATAATTTACTGCGACTCAGGAGTCTGAATGTGTCACCAGCTACCCTGGTGGTTTGGTCTTAGGAGGTTCTTAGTGTTAAGAAATGATGGTCAGTGCAGTAGATTAGACCAGAGATTGTGAGGCTTGCCTCCAATCAGTCTGCTAGTATAATCTTGGATTATGTTATGACTATAGTGCCATGGTATCCATTACTACCTGTTTCACTTTCTTTCATTTAGCATGGCCTGACTGAGCTATTTAAAGAGGGGCAGAGGCAGGAGTGAATGATGCTGGAAATAGATCCTTATTCAACCCTGCAGCAGAGGGTCAGCTGCCGGCCCTGCTGTTCTCCCATCATCATCATAGCCTTGAGACTAGACCTCATGGTTGTTTTATCTTGTGGGTTTTGTTTTTTTTCTTCCTGGTCTGCCTCTGTGTCATCAGGTACAAACTGGAGGGAAAATGCTGGCATCCGTGGAGCTGTATTCAGCATGAAAGATCAGTATCTGGCTTCCCTCTCGTTTATAACTCTTACTTTCTTTCTTTCTAGAATATGTCTGTCCTGGAGAATCACCACTGGCGATCTACAATTGGCATGCTTCGAGAATCAAGGCTTCTTGCTCACTTGCCAAAGGAAATGACGTAAGTGCTGCCAAGATGAAACATACTGATGTGCACACAGTAAAGATAAGCCACTTTCTCTAGGGCAGGCTTGGGACCCTTTGCGTGAATGGCAGAGAGCCAGCCGGCTGTGCTTCCTGCCTGCACTGAGCTGTCTATCAGAGGAGATTTGGTGTCAGTTACAGCAACCCAGAAACCAAAATCTCTGTGTGCTTTCAAAGGGCCTTGCACAGTCAATGACCTACAGTCAGGAAAAGGGATAATAAACAGCTCTCAGTTTTCACACGCTTCAGCATCAGTGCTCGGCTTTGCCAAATTCCCGTCCTTTAGTTTAGCAAAATTGTCCTCCCATGTAGATCCAAGTAATAAATATTTATCAAGAAGGAACCCAGGCATTCTCAAGCTAGAGTTCAAAAAGTATGTTTTGTAATTGCCAGTCTTAGCAAAAATAGAAGTCAGAAATTCTTTTCTAAAATGTCTTTTGCTAAGTAATTGAAATGGCCCTAGCAGTTTTTTCACCAATTAATTTACCTTATGTCTCTTGCACTTTAAACAGAAGAGGAGACACTCGTTTTCTGGTTCACTATTTGATAGTCATGGTATGTAGGCCGAGTCCCACTAAATCTGAGGCCATTGCTTCGTTTTCCTGCCAGCCCCAAGTTAGCTGCTAATACTGGCTTCCAAGGCCACCATTAATTCTGATCTGTTTAACGAACACGTGCAGAGCCCAAGAAACTTAGGTGAAAAGAGGACATAGATTTCTGTACCCTCCTTCAAGACAGGCACATAACTTGAGGTCAAGGACCAAGTGGTATCTCCCAACTGAACAAGCAGCATACTCTGGGTTGTGGATTGATTCTTGGCCCTCTGATTTGATCTCATGCTATTTCCTAGCACCCAGAGGAATGTGAAATTTGCAGGAGTAATTTCAGTTCTGATATATTGTTACTCCCTGGAACTAAATAAAACCAGCTCTCGTGCATGGAATAAAAACTTATGCCTTTTACTAAAATAATAAATTGCAAAGATTGGAGAATTAAATGTAAAAAGAACTAAAAACTAGAGCAAGAAATCAAGTGAGAAGAAGAGAAAAGAGGTAAGGGGAGAGACAGATAAAGAAGAAAGGAGGAGAAGGAAAGGAAGAATAGTGAGAACAGGAAAGAAGAAAATGCAAGAGAAAGGGGAAAGGACTCTTGGGTGACCAGGCTTCTCCCAGTCAGTACCTGCACTCATCCTGTTACTCAACTAATATTTCTTTCCTAAAATATTCATTTCATGTCTATGGATTCCATTGAAAAATATATTTTTATGTGTCTTTGTGGAACACAGTGTTATAAATTGCTTTTGCCAGAAGAATAATTGTTATACAATAGTATATGTGAAAACTTTATAACAAAAGTCATTATCATAATCATTATTATTATTCCTTCTATCACAGGTAAATGATTTAATGTCATTTTTCTGATTTTAAAAGTAGGGCAGCTTAATTATAAAAAGTAAGGAAAAGTCAGGAAAGTGTTAGTTTGAACTATGTGAAGTTGCTCTTTTTAAGGGCCAAAAATGGAGATTTTTAGCACTTTCATTGATTCAGCTTGATATGAAAGAGAAAACTGAAATTACTAGTAATTCTGCCATCCAGGGATAGTTCACGTTAACCTGGCTAGTTTATTTTTGTTTAGTCTTTTTTCAAAACAAACTTATTTTAACAAAATACGGTTATTTGGGGAACTTATTTTACAGTTTATGTCCTGAAATTTTTTGTTTACTATAAAGACTTTTTTTCCAAATTATTAAACCTGCTACATAAATTAAAATTATTTTATCAGTCATATGGCATTATTGTATACAACTACTGCCTTTCATTTAGAATTTAAATGGTTTCTAATATCCCAAACTTTGATACTCTGTTTTCTCAGGAAGTATTTGTAGATAAAACTTGTTGGTCAGAAAGGTCTGAATTTTTAAGTTTCTTGTATATTATTCAATTGTTCTTCTAAAAGGCTGCATCTACCTGTATTCCCACTGATGGATTATAAGAAAATGTACCAATGTACCATCACCAAAACTGAGTTTTATCTTTATTATCTTTTTAAAATATTTGCAAATTTGACATTTTTGTATGACTATATATATGCACAAATACATATATATAGAGAGAAAGTAGTTTTCATTAAATTAGTATGCATCCTTTACTTACAACCAAGATTGAAATTTTTCATATATTTGCTGATCATTGCTATTTCTTTAGAGAACAGATTTTTATATTTGGTCTCTTCCTATTTTCCTATCAGTGTTATTCATTTGTTAGAACTCTTTGTATATTAACTACAGCAACCATTTGTTATATGTGGTAAATATTACTTGAAGTTTTTAGTTTGCCTTTTAATTTGATTCATGAAACATTTCACCTAATTAAAATTTTATTTTCCAATTACACATTTAAGTATTCATATTTTCAAAGAATTCATATAATTTTGAGAAGTATAAAGAAGAAAATTTAAGAATCAACCATAATCCCATTATAGATCTTTCCAATTTATTTTCTATGACTAGAGAGATCATGCTTTACATGCTTTGCATTTCATTTTTAGCATTAAAAAGATAACATTTTTCAATGTCAGTTACTATAGGTGTACATACTTCATAATTGCACAGTATGAGTGTACCATGGTTTATTTCACTAATCTCGTTATAAATTTTTGTGATTGTTTTCCCCAAGGAATGCTTCATTATCATAAACAACAATAGAATAAGCATCTTTGTAACATATCTTTACTAATTATATCTTTATTAACATGTTAATGTTAATTTGTAGATGGACTGTTGGTCAAATTATTTATGTTCATCAAATGCTTTTTCCACTCTTTCCTAAATACCCTCCAGAAACATAGTACTGATTTATACTCCCTAACAAAGAATGAGGGGAACCATTTTTCTGATACCATTGACAGCATTGGGTATTACAATCTTTCAATAATTCAGCAAATTACTTAGCAATTACTTTTAATCCTCACCAATAAAAATGGGAGAAATAATGTCACCTAGTGGTTTGAATTTGCTTTCTGCTATACTAATATTTAATATCACTTTATTTTTTGAGATATTTTGCATTTCTCTTGTAAATTTTCTGTTTTATATAATTGTTTTTATGTTCAGAACTGGATTAAAGATGTATGTATGGCTTAAAAACAAAAATGTTCATGGTGAAATTATAAAGCTTTTAGAATATAATGTAGGGAAATTTTTCATCAGAGTTGGGAAAAATTTCTTAAAGAGGAGAAAAAACTAGCCAAAAATAAAAAGATTTATAAATTAAACTACATTAACAATTAAGACTTCCTGGTGGCATTGTGGTTCATGCCTGTAATCCTAGCACTTTGGGAGGTGGAGATGGGAGGATCACTTGAGGCCGAGAGTTGGAGACCAGCCTGGTCAACATAGTGAAACTCCCATCTCTATTTATAAATTTAAAAATAAAAATTATAAAAATTAAGACTTCATCAATAGACATCATAAAGACAGCTAAAAGACAAACCACAGACACAATATTTGCAACACGTAGCTGACAAAGGACCGGTATTTAAAATACGTAAAGAACTTCAGAATCAAAAAGAAAAAGACAACTTAACAAAACAATAGACAAAAACCAGAGTAGAAACTTCACAAAAGAAGAAGTACAAATGGCCAGTAAACACATGAAAATATGTCTAGCCTCATTAGTAAACAAGAAAATTCATATTAAAACTACAGTGAGTTGCATGACATGTCCATCAAACTGGCAAAAAATGTAAAGGGTAAGAATGTAGAACAATGAGAATCTCATCTGCTACTGCTGGGAGTGCAAATTTATACCATCATTTTGGAAATAATTGACATTATCTAGTAAATTGAAGGTAAACATACCCTGTCATCCAATTATTGCATTCCTGAATATAAACCCTAGGGTGACTTCTGCACATGCATAACTGGAGGTATATGATTATATTTCCTGTGGCTTTTTTCATAGTAGCCAAACACTAGAAAAAACTCACGTGACCATGAAAAGTAGAATGGATAATGGAATGGATTTCATTATCAATGGAATTTTACAGAGTGGTGTACACTATAACAAAAGAGGATAAACTATAGCCTACACATCAACATGAAGGAATTTCAAAAACATAATGTTTAGCTAAAGAAGTCAGTCACTGATACATACCATATAACTTAAAGTTCAAAAGCAGTTGAAATTAAATTGTGTGGTTTAGAGATGCACTCACAGGTGGTAAAATCCAAAGTAGCAAGAAAAGTATTAAAACAAAGAACAAGAGAGTGGTTACTTCCGGGCTTGAAAGGAAAGGGGATGTGATGAAACAGGAAATGTGACCTCTGGGATACTGGCAGGTAGTGTTCTTGACCTGAGTGGTGATTACAAGGTGTTCATTTTCTAGTTATTCATTAAACTATATATGTATTCCCTATGCACTCTACTTAAATCTATTTTATTTTTAAAGGTAAATTTTACAAATATTTATAGATCTTTCCTTTATTACTTTTTATATGTGAGGTAAAGCTCTAACTTGCTTTATCTTTCTAAGACATCCCATTTTCTCTATACCATTTGTTGACTAATATATCTCTTGCCCACTGGTTTTGTAACAGTGTCTTAATTATTGTTTTTGAAGTTCCAGAATCTCTTTCTGGTCTATGTATTGTGTTCCATTGATGGATCTTTCCATCCCATAGTACCATTTACTATTATTCTCTTCATTTTTATTACTATTCTTATGCCCTTTTCTCTCTCCATGCACATCTTCACATATGAACTCTAAAAACACACCACAGATCTCGTGATTCCACTAGTCTTTTGTGTCCTCTCTAAAGCATGCATTTCTATTTGGCTTTCAGGTTTTTTCACCCATAGGAATGTCTACACTACCACAACTTCGTTTTTCAAGGTTTCAATCACTTTATACGGTTCTTGGCATGCCTCCTGTCCAAGGACGGAACTGGTGGGTGAGAAACTTGCTCTTAGGCAGTGACAGACTGGCACATTGTGTAATAAACAGAATCAAAAGCAGAAATTAGATTACAAGCCACCTGATGATGAAATCAATCACCCTCATCAAAGGGATTTGCTGTGTGTGTTTTTCTCTTTCATTCTTGTGGATGCAGACAGGATATTGAACAGCAGCTGGGCTCCTTGATCTTGGCAACAGACATCAACAGGCAGAATGAATTTTTGACCAGATTGAAAGCTCACCTCCACAATAAAGACTTAAGACTGGAGGACGCACACGACAGGCACTTTATGCTTCAGGTAAACAAAACAATAAAAGTCATTCTTTTTGTTGAGTAAAAACACTCAGCTGTGCTACAGTGAGCTATGATTGCACCACTGCACTCCAGCCTGGGTGACAGAGTGAGATCCTGTCTCTAAAAAAACACAAAACAACAAAAATCCACTCAGGGCCATGATCAATAATTTTAGCACATTTGAGAAGGAGTTATCTCCAATGGTATGAGTTAGAGCAGTGACCTAGTTTAGTAAAGGCTTTGAAATGCATGAAAGTTATAAGTGGTTCCCAACCAAGCAAAATCTGGGTTTTAGGTCAACAAGTTGATAATATCTCATTTTTCTTGTTCAGTAACTCATTTATCACAGAGTAATCCTGCTGGATGGCTGCATGCAGTAAAGGTCTACCACATTTTGTGGCTTGGTATAAAATCAGCTACTGTGATACCCATGCAATTTTAAAAGTCTATTTCTGAAACACAAAAGCATATTATATTAACTACAGTACATACAAAAATTGAAAGACAAGTGGCCTCCCTTTACCTTAAACCTATTTAACTTGATTTCCTTTTACTATCTAAACTTCTATTTTCATCTGAGTCTTAAACATGTTTATCTGGTCTTATTTCTAGGCAGCAAAAAATAAAGTCGAACTGAATTGAATTACATTGGGTCAAGTCCATTCCTGTTTTACTCCATGGCAAGAAGCCATTTGTGACATGACAAATTACATCAGGGCAGAGTGGACATCACAAATAAAAATGTGACCTGGTATCCAAACCAGAACCTTCTTTCTTGATCTTCCATTTTCTCTTGTCTTCCTTTTCTTTTGGCTCAAAAAACAGTGAATGGACCCCAGACTCATCTAGATAGAGGAGATGGAGCTATACCTGGAGACTGAATCATACAGTTTTGTTCCAGGCTTTTGTGCTACCCTCTGTAGCTGTCCAAAGTGCTCCATCCTTGCCAGGAAATACCCTACTCCCAGCTGTAGAACTATGACTCCTTCCTTATTTCTTTCCAAACTAGGCTTCTAGTTCCTGAATGCCACAAGGATCAGCCAGGTGTCTGATTTGAGTGACTAAAGCCAAGTTGTGAATAGCTGAAAGATTTGGCCTTGAACACTTGCATTTCAAAAGGAAGTCTTGCTAACTCAAATGCATTCCTTAAGGCAGAGGCTGGAGGAGGCTTCTCTGACACTTACCTACTTCAACATGTACTGGTACCCCCACTAACCAGGAAACAAATATAAACGACTAAATTTGAAAGTTGATATGATCCAAGGCTCTTCCAGACTCCAACATTGCTCTCTGTTCTGTGATCCCACGGAATTGTGTCAAACCAATGAACTGGTCCCTTGATAGCAGGTGGTGGTTAAAAGGGATAATCTCCTTCTCTGGGAATTCAAGGTAACTCTCGTAGGGTCATCATTACTGACAAAAAGCTGGCATCCCAGATCCAGACCAGTGTGAGGCAAGCCAAGAAGGCCCTAATTTAGCTGTGCAAACAAAGCATTCCTAGGTTTGATATGACTTCGTTCCCTGACTGGCAGTCTGAGTTTACACATGCAGACATAAATGCCAACACGCACAATTTAAGTGATGTATGGAGTTCGTCAGTGTGGCTACTGTGAGAGTGAGGTCCGGATGATCTCACTTGAGCCTGGCCAGGGACCCTGCAACCTCCCTGCCTGCAGGAGGTGGGACTACAGAAGGAGCCAGGCCATGGCTTTCCTTGGCCTGCCCACCCAAGTCTCTTCCAGCAAGCTACATGTCCTTGGACTGTGGCTCTTCTCTCCTCACTGCTATAAAGCCAGCATTCTCAATGCAGGCTTTGTATAGTGGTGAATAAGTGCAGTTTCCTGAAGAGGCATGTCGGGGAGGTACTCTGTAAATATGGGCCTGGTACTGTGAGCAGACTGAACAGCTTGATAGCCCCTTTGGCTTGGGGTGCTTTGCAACTGAAGGAGGATCCTCTGACAATCTCTCCCTGCCCTGTCATTTCTCAGATCGCCTTGAAGTGTGCCGACATTTGCAATCCTTGTAGAATCTGGGAGATGAGCAAGCAGTGGAGTGAAAGGGTCTGTGAAGAATTCTACAGGCAAGGTTAGTAGTGATCCAACAGCTGAGATTTCATTGCCCTGTCTTCTTGTAGGCATTTATCCTAATAAAACAGGAACTGGCTGATCTATCATGACATTTGTTCTTTCATCAACTCTTGTTGTCCTAACCTTTCTCTTTAACTCTCTTGGAACTAATCCAACGCTTTTTTGGAAAAAGTTAAAAATAAATAACATTGACGTATTGACTTACTACAGAAACAGGTAGTAATGAGGCAAAATAAAAATGAGCAAAAGTGGGACATTGATTATAAATGGCTATCCTCTGTGGATATAAGAATGTGTGGGACAGTTTGATTTTGACTTTGACCTTCATTTTAATGAGCTAAGTGCAGCCTAAAGACTAAATGTTGTTTGAGGTCAATGTTTTCCACTCTGACAGACTCCTTTTGTATTCTTTCTCCTTGCTTTCTTAAAAAAAAAAAAAAATTAATGATGAAATTGGACACAGCTGACCAAAAAGTGAGTTCTTCCTTTCAAATATAGTTTCAACAGTGAGGTAGAAGGATTTTGCTCTGAAAAGACAAGTGGATCTGAACTAGGGTATAATTTTTTAAAGATTAACCTCATTCAGAAATAAAGCAATGAATTAGCTAGCAGGATCTTGATGTTGGGTGGAGTATCAGCCTTTAAATACAGCCTTGTTTCTTCAGGCTGGGTTTCAATGTGCAGGATGTTTGTTCAGGCATCAGCAGTGCCCTCATGCTAGTGACAGAATCAGGTTTGAGAGGCTGAGAACAAATAAAGCTTGAAGTGTCCCACATACCAGCTCTGTGGGGAGGTCAAATAGCAACAGTGAGCCTTTTGGAGAAGGCACCATTGACAGATGCGTCAATAACATCGTGATGGCCCCAAAGACAGAAGAAGAATTGATTGAGCTCATGTGGGGCCAGAAGGCTCTGCTCACTGTATCTCTCTCTCGGAATAAAAGGGCTCATGTAACTCCTACAACTCTGTATATAATTTCACTTGAATTGAGTATAAGTGGTTAGAAATCAAAATATCAGGTTGCCCCTAAATAAAATCTCCAAGGAGGGTAAAACAAAAGGAAATATGATGAAATTGGAGCCAGGGGGCTTTAAATTAGATATAATCAATATTTTCTTTACTGTTTGATATGTTAAATATTGAAATACCATAGTGAGAGAGGGGCTAAGATCTCCGGCCTTGCAAATCAAACAATGAGACAGAGGAAAGAGTCTACTCTAGCCCACTTGGTTTTGACTCAATCGTGTCCAGCATGATTAAAGTGCACAAGTCAGCATCGGCTGCAGTGTAAACCTTTTGTTTTCTCATCCTGCACCTTATTTGGATTCTGAGCACGTTGGGGCAGGACCATGTCACTTAGGTAGATAGTAAGGCCCATAGTGCCAGTAAATCAAAGTTGTCAACTAAGTACAGTAAATGGTATCAACCAAGAAATGTAGCCTATAAGATTTCTTTTCTCAGGCCTGGCACGGTGGCTTACGCCTGTAATCCCGGCACGTTGGGAGGCTGAGGCAGGCGGATCACCTGAGGTCAGGAGCTTGAAACCAGCCCAGCCAAATGGTGAAACCCAGTCTCTACTAAAAATACAAAAATCAGCCGGGCGTGGTAGCACCCACCTGTACTCCCAGCTACTCAGGAGACTGAAGCAAAAAATTGCTTGAACCCAGGAGGGTGGAGGTTGCAGTGAGCCGAGATCGTGCCACTGCACTCCAGCCTGGGTGACAGAGCAAGACTCTGTCAAAAAAAAAAAAAAAAAAAATCATCTTTTCTCAAAACTGCTTATTGTGCTAGTAATATATGCACACATAACACGGAAAAACCTAAAACATTTGTGAGGCTGATCACTAAAAGCAGGCTTTCATGTACCTTCCTTTGGCATGTTTCCTGGCAGAGGAAGAATAGAAAGAGTAGATCTAGTACTTTTTATTTAATAGCCTTATGGTCTAGTAGAAATTCTGCTTGTTTTAAGAGAAGATTATAGGCTGGGCGCGGTGGCTCACGCCTGTAATCCCAGCACTTTGGGAGGCCGAGACAGGCGGATCACGAGGTCAGGAGATCGAGACCATCGTGGCTAACATGGTGAAACCCCGTCTCTACTAAAAATATAAAAAAATAAATTAGCTGGGCATGGTGGCAGGGGCCTGTAGTCCCAGCTACTTGGGAGGCTGAGGCAGGAGAATGACATCAACCAGGAGGCGGAGCTTGCAGTCAGCTGACTTCACGCCACTGCACTCCAGCCTGGGTGACAGAGCGAGACTCTGTCTCAAAAAAAAAAGAGAGAAGATTAGATTCCCTGGTCATCCAAACTGCCTGTCCTCCCTACTGAATTATTATTTTTTTAATTCTATAAGGATGATTTGTGTCATTTTGATTAATCTTTCAGTTTAAGATTTGGACTCAAATCTCAGCTCGTTCCAGCCTGCTCCTGGCGGGCAGGCTTCCACAGACTACTAACAGTCCTGGACAAAGTATCTTCAATGTGGTTCATGATGTTAAGCAAAGGAAAACCCTTAAAATCAAGGCTGAAGACACAGCGGGAAAGGAAAACAAGATCCCGTGAATTAGAAAAACTGTTATATTCTCAGAACAGAGATTAGGATTCCAAATACCATATACCTCCCTCCTCTTCCCCAAAAAACCTTAAAAAAATTAGACTTTGTCCTCTTGTGACTATAGATTGATATTATCTCAACCAACCTAGTTTCCCAGAACCTTTTATTGAACATCTGCTTCCAGCTTTGTCTAGTCCTCAGCAAAACTGATTGTCCTATGTACAAAGCCCCACTGGAGATATTATGAAGAATACAAAGAACTACAGGTAGTCTACGCTTTGTACTCTCAAAGTACTAATTAGTATAGTTTCTACAGGAAAGAAACTATGCAAATTTCCCCTTTATATTCTCTACATTGGTTAGCAAAGTGTCTGAAACATAAGCGTGTTGAATAAATGAATAAATGATCTAATTGGAAAACCTCTAATGATAGAGGTCACAGGAGAAGATCCAGTACCTTGAAAGGTAGGATCTGAGTTCAGTATTGAGTGATGTGCACTGTTCTATACTTTCCAATATGGTAACAACAAGACACATGTGACTGGTTAAATTCAAATTAAAATTTAATAAATAAAAAATAGAGTTCCTCAGTCTTGTTGATCATATTTCAAGGGGCTACCACAGTGGGCAATGTAGAGAACATCTCCATCATTGCAGCAAATCCCATTGGACAGCACAGGTCTCGATAGAATGGGATGGTAGCCACTGAGGCAGGGATGCACCCTGCCTTGTAGACCAGTTCGGTCTCATAGAAGATAAGAATGAAAGGATTGTGGAGGCCCCTGGACACCAGGCTACAAGAGAGAACATGACAATGGGTGTCATCTCAAAAAGTGCATTTAGGGCAACGTATATAGTTGAAGTGGAAGAAGAATTGGAGGAAGAAAACTAGCTAAGAAGCAACAACTAAGAATAAATTATCAACACACCAGACCAGGTTAAAGCAGAGTGAAAGGGGGCCAAAAAGGTCGTCTAAGAGGGAGAAACAGGATGTGAAACAAGATTTAAGAGGAAGAAACAAGCAGGGAGGTAGCAGGGTCCACAGCCAGGCTCAGATGAGATGGAGGGTGAAGGGAAAGGAGAAGTCAAAGACAATTCCTCCAAGTGTCACACTTGACTGAAAAATCACTATTAACAGAAATATGGAGGCGAGGAGTGGAACTGGCTTTAGCAGAGTTTGTCTTAATATTATATGGTGTCCTGGCCTGCCCTCAGAAGACTACGATCATCTGGAGTTGAACAGTTAGGGTGGCCACACTGCCCTGAACCACTCAGGTTAAGCCCAAATGATTTCCTCACTTCAGCCTTGAGGATTACCAGGGACAAGAGACCCCATGAGGCAGACTACAGTCTTAAAATGACAGAACTGTGGCCTCGATAGGGCTTCAGCTCAATGGTTAAGTGCAGACACTTTGAAACCAAACTTCCTATGCTGGAATCCAGGCTCCCCACTTTACTACTGGTGTGACCTACTGGCAACATACTGGGTCAGTATACTTAATCTTCCCTGTGTCTCCCCATTTTCTTCATCTGTAAATCCCCATTTTCTTCATCTGTAAAATGGGGATTATAATAAGGTTATTATTTGGATTAAATTAACATATGCCTGTGGGGGGGTCTCACACCTGTAATCCCAATGCTTTGGGAGGCTGAAGCAGGAGGATTACTTGAAGCCAGGAGTTTGAATCCAGCCTGAGGAACATAGAGAGATCCTTTCTCTATTTAAAAAAAAAATGAACAAAACAATATTAGCCAGGAGTGGTGGTACATGCCTGTAGTCCCAGCTACTCAGGAGGCTGAAGCGGGAGGATCCCTTGAGCTCAAGTGTTCAAGGGTACAGTGAGCTATGATGGCGCCACAGCACTCCAGCCTGGGTGTCAGAGTGAGAGCCTGCCTCTTACAAAAAACCACGACGATTTTTTATTAACATGTAAAATGCTTAGAACAGTGCCTGGCACACAGTAATCACTATATAAATGTTTTTCTCTCTTCTACTTTAGCAGAGTAGATTCACAACTGTGAACCTTCCACTGATTAACCAGATTAATTTTTGTGTTGGGAAAAACACTCAATTTTTTATGCTCAGGAAGGACTGATGAAGTATTTCAATGAAGTTTTATACAATGCATTTCTCCTTTGATCTTCTATTAGGTTGATGCAAATGTAATTGCGGGTTTTGCCATGGAAAGTAACAGCTGACAAAGGCATTAAACAGCTGACAAAGGCATTAAAAAAAAAAAGCATTTCAAGCTGGGTGCTGAGATTCACACCTGTAATCCCAACAGTTTGGAAGACGGAGGCAGGAGGATTGCTTGAGCTCAGGAGATTAAGATGAGTCTGGACAACATAGCAAGACCTCATCTCTACTAAAAATTAAAGTTAAAAAATATATATTAGCCAGGCGTGGTGGCACATGCCTGTAGTCCAAGCTACTTGGGAGGCTAAAGCAGAAGGATTGCTTGAACCCAGGAGTTCGAGGCTGCAGTGAGCCAAGATCATGCCACTGCACTTGAGCCTGGGTGACAGAATGAGACCCTGTCTCAAAAAAAAAAAAAAAAACACCATTCTGACCTTTAGTTTTTTCACCTTCAGTTGCATTAGGTAAAATTCTAAGGAATCAGAATGGAAGATTCTGATTAATTTTGTAGTTACAGACTGAGGTGCTGCTTAGATGAGATCTTTCTAGTCCTTCTACCTCATTTCCTACCTACTTACTGTTCCTGGTTGTCCTCAGGTGAAACAAGACTAGGGTCAGGTAGCGTGAAAGCGGAGTGGGGAGAAGGAAGGATAAAACCTGTTTTCTTAACCTGTCACTTAAAGCCAGAACTTTTATTTCATGTGAGAAAATTTCTCATTTGTTGTTTTCTTGTTTTTATAGGTCTTGTTCAAAAATTTATTCTAGTCCCAGAGCACACCTACTTGCAATGAGCCATTATGAACGGTCATTGGCACCATGGTATTTTAAATTATTATGGAAACTACCAAAGTAAGGCAGAGCAAGTCGGTGCTGAATGGTCCTTAAGTGATAACAAGTCAGGAAACAGTAATTCCCAGAATAACTTCTTCCGACGAGGTCATTAAAATTATTACTACTCATTTTATAAATTCTAGATTACCAATGTGGTTTTTTTTCTTCTTAGGTGAACTTGAACAGAAATTTGAACTGGAAATCAGTCCTCTTTGTAATCAACAGAAAGATTCCATCCCTAGTATACAAATTGGTGAGTTGAATTCAGTGTTAATTTCAGATAAATACCTTTGGCACATCTCACAAAAGTCACAAAGAAAAGACCTACACACAGCTTTCAAAAGATCAGCACTGGAGGTTTAATCAGCATCCTTTTGAATGGCTGGGTCCAAATTAACATTTTAATCGTGACTACTCTGCTATTTATCTGTCAAGATCTTATGAAACATAGGATCGAAGCTTTGTTATAGGCCCTTAACTTGTATTATTTTAATTTTGTAGTTTAGAATAGAATCAAAACCAAAAAGAGTAGAAGAAAAGTAACAAGAATCAACTATTCACGCTCTCTTCAGGGCTTGAAGGTGGGAATCAGCAGAATCTGCCCTTAGGACCCTTCCAATCTGGGTCACTACCCCTCATCCCTAACACTCGCTCCCAAGAGCCCAATCTCTAGGCCTAGAGCCTGTGAGCCATGCTATCCCGCTGCATCCTGGGATCCCCTATTTCACTAGTCCTTCCTTCAAAACTTATTTTCAGGTTATTCTCCTAAACCACACTCTTTCAAATGTCAATGGTGGGAAACTGTTAAAGTATGATATCAATGCATCCAAAATAATTATTGCTTTATCTAATTAAGTTATGCACTAGACCTCTTGCTCTTCCACAGCAAATCTGTGGAAATTTTAGGCACTGTAGTGGAAGAAATAGTTTTGCTCCAGTAAGAATTTCTATCACACCTAAGACACTCCACCAATTGCACCCACCTTTAAAGCACGTCTTTCTTTTCCTTGCAGTTTCCTTCCATTGAACCTGAACTCGGAGTTTTAACTCTTTTCCTTATAAATTCTGACCCTGACTACCAGTCAAATTGTCCTTAATATTGTTACGTAGTTTTCACAATCAAACAGATTCCTCCACCCCAAAGTTGGGAGCTGGGGGTGGTGGCATAAAAAGAAAACTAGAACCCAGGAAAGATGATAATACAGAATTGCTGGGTGGCTGGCGGGGGAGTATCAGCAACAGAAATGCAGCTGCAGCCTCAGCCTCCTGGGAGGCAATTCTCTCCTATCAATTGCTTTAGCCGTGGAGGTTCTGCAGACGTGATTCAAAATTAGATGCTAACCAAAGTCCTAATCCTGAGGCTCCCTGTGTTAAGCTCTAGCGGGAAAGAAATTTACCAGGCAACTGTCAACTGACATTTTGAACCCCTCCTCCCCCGAACAAAAGGACTCACGTGCTTCAGCACACAACCTGGATTTGTGAGACAGACCTGATTTCAGAGATTCTGTCCTGTTGTTGTCATGAGAACACACTTATTTTGTCAGATCGTATGTCCTGATTTTCAGCTCAGGAAAATGTGGTTACCATAGATACCTCTTTTAAAAAGGGGCTGGGGGTTGAGTGAATAGGAAAATCCTATGGATGCTACACCAGCACACCAATAATAAAGAGAAAGGGAAGGTGATTATAAAGCAATCCTTAGTACGTAGATCTTTCTCTGCTTCTGTTCCACATCTGCCAGCTTGTAGAAGTTGAGGGTTGAGAAGTGGAGTGGCAGGGACAGATCAGGCTAAACCAGAAAAACCCAAAGAGATAAACGGAACTTGGTGGATGCTACAGGCTCTAGCTCCTAAGACAATGATTTTTCCAGTGGGTCCTAAGTAATGCAGCTATTTCCTCTGTCCTTATTCCTCTGACTGAAATGTTCCCCTCTTTTTCCTGCCTCAATCCAAAATGAGAATTTTCTGAGAGCTACTCTCAGGCTTAGATCTGATTTTTCTTTTTAAGTAATTTATATCTACTCAAATGGAACTAGGGCTTAATATCTCCTCCCCAGCTCCACGCTTCCCTCTCTCTACCAAATTCTACATTTTAAAAGGAAGGTATTAGCCGGGCGGGTGACTCATGCCTGTAATCCCAGCATTTTGGGAGGCTGAGGTGGGTAAATCCCTTGAGGCCAGGAATTCAAAACCAGCCTGGACAACAAGGCAAAACCCCATATCTACAAAAAATACAAAAAAATAAAATTAGCTGGGTGTGTGCCATGTGCCTGTAGTCCCAGCTGCTCAGGAGGCTGAGGCAGGAGGATTACCTGAGCCCAGGGGGTAAAGGCTGCAGTGAGCCATGATCACACCACTGCACTCCAGCCTGGGCGACAGGGTGAGACCCCATCTCTTAAAAAATTAATTAAAACAAAAAATAAAAAGGTATTAAATCAAATGAATCTCTAATTGGTGAAATCTACAGAAGGCTAAAGAGAGAGGTTTTCCTTCAATCCTTGTCTACTCTGAGGCTACCATTCCTCCCTACTCCCCCTTCCTCCCCCCAACCCCCTACCACCCCACCATCCCTCCAGGAGGACAACAGCCCAACATTGTCAGTTCATCCCTTGAGAAGAGAGAGGCTGGCAGAACACACTGATGGAACAGGTTTCCAAATCTGATAATGTGGAAGCCTTCCTTAATTTGAAAAACTGCCTCTTGGGGTCTATTCAGACTTTAAAATCACTTTCCTACCTAGCATAAGAAGTCTTTATATCTGAAAAGTGTAAATATAATGCCAGGGTCACTTAAGAAAATGAAGCTTCTCTTTTTTTTGAGAGTGGGATTTTAAAATGTTAGATTTGTAACTTTTTTATACTGAGATAAACTTGATAAATACTCACACTTTGAACTTGAGAATAGTGGAATTTTGCAAACTGTCTTTAGATATCTAATATCTCATCTCTTTGAAGGTGCATGATATTAGAAATTAAATATGGATATTGTGGAGGAGGTAAAGAAAATTCAAGAACAGCAAGCAAAACATGAAATCCTCATCTGCTGACAGCCTATACAACCTTACCAAAATTCCAAATACAGACATCAAGTCACTGGCTTAACTTTCCCCCTCCAGTTCAGGTTCTCTACAATGATCTCACAATATTTAAATCATATTTCACATAAGATGAGACAATGCAGAAATGTATAGTAACACTGTGTATTGCTGCATTCCTCTTCCATCTCTATGGCATTCTCAAAGGCCAAGTGTCTGCCATTTGTCCAACAAAAAGATAATCAAATCTAGCCTTGTAATTCACATGCCTGTAAACATACAGGATTAGCTGTTGGAAATTTTTGTTAGGCTGAAAAACATTTGCCTTTCTCCCCACAGCCACACATCAAGGAAATACAATAAAACCTAAATAAGTCCAAGTTTGTGATGATTCCAATAAACAAGCCATGTTTATTATGAAAAGCACATTAACGCAGCAAAACACGATTAGAAAGCAACAAATCTTAAATATGTAAGAGAACAGACATGCAAACAAAGAAGTCTCATAGCAAACAATCTTATCTAGTCATTAAAGCAGGACTTTCATACAAGTAAAAATCTGTATTGAAAATGAGTGAACTTTATTTAAACTTAGTTATTTAACATAACTGAAAGCAAGACAGGACTGTAAAATGATCATCTTGAAAAAGATATCCCACAGGGTAAGGGTATGAATTATTCAGCTGCTCTAAATTTGTGAGGTGTCCCTTTCTGGTGTCATTTGCCCTCTCCATCCCTTCCCCACCTGCCTTCTTTAGCTCCGGCAGAGACTTTATTTTAAAAAACATTTTTTACTTATACGTCTTTCTCTCTCTGCAAATAATAGCCAGTATTCACTGGGAGTTTTCTATGTGCCAAGAGTTTTCTAAGCATTGTATGTACATTAAGTCATTTAATTGTCATAACAGCCCTGTGAGTTTAGTCTTCGCTTTAGCATCTTTTTACACATGAGGAAACTGAGGCACAAAGCCATTCAGGGACAAGCCCAAAGTGACACATCTCATGCTCCTAGGCTGAGGGTAGCCACCATCGTCTTGCTTGCCCTCCTGGCCCGGGAGCTGGAAATTTTTATTAGGCTGAAAACATTTGCCATTTCTCCCCACAGCTACACATCAAGGAAATACAATAAAACCTAAGTAAGGCCGGGCGTGGTGGCTCAGGCCTGTAATCCCAGCATTTTGGGAGCCCAGGACGGGTGGATCATTGGAGTCAGGAGTTCGAGACCAACCTGGCCAACATGGGGAAACCCCATCTCTACTAAAGATACAAAAATTAGTCGGGCATGTTGGGTCCCCAGTCAAGCTTGGGAGGGAGAAAGCAGCAGGTTTCACCGCCCCGTGGTGCTAAGTCTGGCCTTGCCTGTTCTAGGTTTCATGAGCTACATCGTGGAGCCGCTCTTTCGGGAATGGGCCCATTTCACGGGAAACAGCGCACTGTCGGAGAACATGCTGGGTCACCTCGCGCACAACAAGGCCCAGTGGAAGAGCCTGTTGCCCAGGCAGCACAGAAGCAGGGGCAGCAGTGGCAGCGGGCCCGATCAGGACCACGCAGGCCAAGGGACTGAGAGCGAGGAGCAGACAGCGCGGGAAGGCGACAGCCCCTAGAGGCCGGCCCAGCTCAGACGCGGAGAGGATGCTTTCCTCCGGCAGGGACCCCAGAGGGCAGAAGCAGCGTGGAGGGGCCCTCACCCAGCAGCCCAGCCAGTTTCTGGGTGTTGTCCTGGGGCTCTTTGGAACGCCACCTTCCTCCCACTTACCTGCCTCCCCTCCTTTTCGCAAATGTACAGAAGCCATTTGTCACCTCAGCATTCGCTGCCGAAATGAGCAACTCCATTCAGTAATGTGGGAGCTGATCCCACGGGCAGGCTCACCCTGCTCCAGGAGAAGACTAGGAGGAAGGAGGTGCTCCTGCCCTGTCCGCCATGGCCCCAGGTCGCACTGGAACAGGCAGCAGTTCCTAAGTCTGGAGGGTTTGAGCGTTTGCCGTCTGACTGCTGATCTGCGTGACAGAAACACCAGCATATTTGCAACGCCAAGGATATTGGTCTTAAGTGCAAGAGCACAAATGAGAGTGTGAGAGAAAGTACCTTCTATTTTAATAATAATTATTATAAAAATAATAAATCTTTTTAACTTTTATATTTTATGCACTAGACAATGGATCTGCAACTTTGGACTAAGATCATTCAATGTACCCAAACTTGAACAGGGGGTTCATTGTTTTGCTATTGACTTTATTATGCCACTTTGGGGCAGAGACTTGGCATCTTCTCAGTTTAAGAAACCATGTTTCCTATCCAATCCGAAGGGAAGGTGCTGTACAGTTCATTCCTTTGCACCATTAGCCAATCTGTCTTTTATGGATTTCATGACATGTTTATATTCACCCATGTACATTTTCTGTAAATACCAAACGCTACTGATTCCCATGCCAAAATACATGAGTATTATGGGATTGCTACCTGTATAAACAATGGCACTGTGAACAGAATACTGTTAGTTTTAATACAAGAGAATGCATTTGTAAATATGGTATAGAGTTTATTAATATACTATTGTTTGCAGATAAAGGCCTTAACTTTAAACATCTTTCATCTTCTGAAAGCTGCCCGACTTAAATCCTCATAGATGTCTTTCTCAACTGCCTTCCCATGTCCATCTGTATGTTTTCCAGCTAAGGTCACAAACCAAAACTGAATAAAGTCTTTGAGGAAACATTTTGGAAACTTCACATGCATTCCGCTTGAGACCATAGTGTTTAATCTATGGCACCAAGCATCGTTTCCTCAGATTAATGAGACCCTTCAACAAGCCTGAAGCAGTCACTTTTCAACGCAGCGATGTTTTAACAAGCCAGCTGCTAAGCTTGTGTTTATGTGACTCTTGTTACAGAACGTGGTGGTGCGTCAGCCTCACAGGAGACATAGCAGGTCTCGAAAACCTTCTATGACCCTGTCATCTAACCATCAGGGAATTCCCTGCTCCCATGCCACACATTTGTCTATTATGGCTACAGTACCAAAGTACTTTTGGTGTTTGGTTGGTGTGCATTTCTTTAGTGTCAATAGTAACTGGCCTTTTCTTTTTCCTTAATCTCATGTGAACAACTACCCAACTGTTTAGCTGAAGTTCGTATTATTTAAGTAAAGAAAATATTTCAGTTTTATAACAGACTTTACCTTCCTGGCAGGTCATTGTAGTTAATTATGTCTTTAGCTTGGAGTGTCACCTTGAAATTTCGTTGCCATTTTTTCTGCAGACACTTGGCCATAAAATCTGTTACAGCATTCTTCTCTAGGCTGCTAAATGCTGTGCATTGAACCTTTTCTTTAGAAGTTTCAGCATAACTAATGTTGGGTGAAAATTGTTGATGCCCCTTTCTTTTTAAACAGTGTGGTAGTGGGAGATGATTGTTCCTGCCACTATCAACCTGATCCTCGTGCTGACAGAATGACAGCTAGCACTCATTTCCTAAGTGCAACTGTTTCGGAGATTTTTCTCCTAACATACAAATGAAATACCGATTGGCCTGTAATAAGTTCCTATAGAGAGACTGAGGCTTGCAGAATTAAGGTTCAGGGGAAACTTTGGAGAGTTGATTATATTTTCATTAAAGTAGGAGAGACTGTCAGGTGGTGCTAAAGAAAGTGTGACGATCTTATGAAATAGGTGGATGGTAAGTTGAAATTATTGATGTGGGTAAGAAGGAAGGTTGTGGAAAGTTAACACTAGCTTTGTATTTTTTTTTTTTTCTGTAAAACCATGAACTGATATATTTTTCTTTATCACTTTAGTATTCTGCAGTTCTCAGCTTGGTGAGGCCCCAAAAGTGAATATGTCAGATGTATTTCTGTTTCCAAACCTGTCTTACTTTGGTTTGATGGTATAGAGACGGCTTTTGAGTAGTCTATTTTTAATGTATATGAGGTCAAATCAAGGAAGGCAATTGCTGGGGACAAGAAAAGTAGAGGTAAGAAAAAGACACTATTTTAGCTAATAGGGTTTCTGCCTTGGGACTAAAACATTGCTTTGTTTAAATTATAATTATATAATAATTTAAATAAATGAGATTGCAGGTGTTCTTAGTAGTTTAGAGTTGATAGGGCAAAAGTGTTTACGTTACAATTAGGTCTTGAAGAAGAGCTCACAGAGAAAAAACTACCAAATATCCAACGGGTAAGGCCGTGATGTAGCCACTAGTACAATAAAAATCTGAAGTAAAATGAGGCATAAACTGGATGCAGCTGCCTCCCTCATTCAACTGGAGAGTTCTTGAGTTCCTCATTTGTTGGTAAAAAGAAAATGACTGAAAATGTCTTTTTTTCCTTGCCTATTAGTGGTTCTCTTGCAATATTTCAATAGGAGTCCAATTACTAGTTCAAATACAGTGGCTGGGCACGGTGGCTCACGCCTGTAATCCCAGCACTTTGGGAGACCAAGGTGGGCAAATCACAAGGTCAGGAGATCAAGACCATTCTGACCAACATGGTGAAACCCTGTCTCTACTAAAATACAAAAATTAGCTGGGCATGGCAGTGTGTGCCTGTAATCCCAGCTACTCAGGAAGCTGGGGCAGGAGAATCACTTGAACCTGGGAGGTGGAGGTTGTAGTGATCCGAGATCGCGCCACTGTACTCCAGCCTGGCGACAGAGCTAGACTGTGTCTCAAAGAAAAAACAAAAACAAAAAAACACAGCTATTGGATCATCCACAGATTTTTTTCTTTACAATCTTGTTCTCCTTGTCCGTGGACCATCAATAGTTGACTTACCAAGTTTAATTCTTCCATTGCTTGAGAAGAAAGGAATCAAAGGACTGTGTGTAGTAAGCTGGCAGTAAAGTTAAGATCAAATTAAGACACAGAGAGAGAATATGTATCACCGCCAGGCCTGATAGGCAAAACCTGCTCTTCCTTTTGATAGCAGTGATGAATTGTCAGGACCTTATTTATGAAACCCTGACCTACCCGTAACTCCCTGCTAGGCTAAGTAAAAACCAGGCTCTTTCTCCCTGCTTATGGCTCCCCACAAAGGGGCTTGCAGCGTGTCCTGCAACTTTGTCTTCAGTTAGTGCTTCCTACAAAACTAGGACTTGTTTTGTAATCTTTTCTCATGTTGAATCAGATCTGCTCACTGATCTAGGTTTGGTTATGAGCTTGTATCTCACTGTATTTCTCATGCTTTGTTCTTTTAAACAGATCCTTTAAATTGTGTCATTTTGTGTACACATGTGAGGTTTGGAAAAAAAAAAAAAACACCTTGTGAGTTTTGCTCAAAATGTGGCCTAAGTAGCCATTGGCATGTCTAGATGAACAATTAAAAATAAAGATAATTTCTTTAAAATATCACAAGACGAAAATATCCTAATTCTCACCAGGTAACATGTTACCAGCCAACGAATTAGATTCAATAAAAGGAACCCGCTGCTCAGGAGAGGAAACATTCAAGGAAAGAACACAGATGCAAACATGGTCCACATGACTCATTCCACTTTGGGGGCACAGAAACGCCCATGTGCATGAAGGTATCACTTGCTCCTTAGTGCCAAGTTAGGGAAACAGGGCCACCATTCAGCTTTCCATTTCCTCAGAGTCCTGATATTTTTCTGACTCATATTTGTCAACCTCATATATGAATGAGAATGAGGTACAATGTTTTAAGTTGTAAAAACATAGCCAACTCAGTGCAAGAATTATTTGTGAAAAATATGGTCTCACATTTCAGGATTACAGGCCATGAAGAACAATGGAACAGTTCAAGCAGAACAACTGAGTATTCTAAAGCCATCTGGAAATAGAGGAGAAAAAGAACACTGCCAATGTTTCCAATGTTTTCTTGTATCTTTATGTATTCTCCCATATTCATTTTATTAAGATCTGTGTTCAGAATCCCTCTGATTCCTTAATGACTCTCCATGTTTGAATGCAAAGCTACTTTTTCATTTGTGGATATTCTATATCACAAAGCTAAAATCAAAAGAGATGCCCCACTAGTCGTGTAAAGGTCAGGCATGACTTTCAAATGTACATGGGAACCTAGCTGAAACACTGTCAAATAGGCCAAGCCTACATGAGCAGTTAGATTTCAATTAAAGAAATACTGATTGTCTACTATGTGCCGGATGTTGTGCTAGATATTGGGATTTAAAAAGACCCAGAACCTCCAAGAGCATTCAGACTTGTGCCACAGACTGGTGTTACCAGTGAACACTTCTTAGAGAATTCGTGAAACACCTATGATTGCTCAAATGCAGCTAAAGCTCCCTCCTGGCATACAACACAATAGAAAGCAGATACACTTCCAACACAGAAATGGATCCCAATCCTAGTTCTGTCATTAACTTACCCTCTGACTAGAGAGAAATTACTAAAACTGCGATAAAATTATTTCAAGATGGGTGGGTGTGGTGGCTCACATCTGTAATGCCAGCACTTGGGAGGCCGGCGGGGGGGGAGGGGGGTGGATCATGGGGTCAGGAGTTCAAGACCAGCTTGGCCAAGATGGTGAAACCCTGTCTCTACTAAAAATACAAAAATTAGCCAGGCATAGTGGTGGGCTCCTGTAATCCCAGCTACTCAGGAGGCTGAGACAGGAGAATCGCTTGAACCTGGGAGGCAGAGGTTGCAGTGAGCCAAGTTTGTGCCACTGCACTCTAGCCTGGGCGACAAAGCAAGACTCTATCTCAAAAAATAATAATAATAATTTCAAGACTATTTTTTATGGTATTGTTGTGGCAATTAAAAGAGTTTGCATATAAAAAGCACCAAGCATGCTCTCTGGTACATGGCAGATGCTCAATAGACACAGGTTCTCCCTTAAATTACAGACAACTTGCCAAATAGCCATTCCTGTATGCATAAAGAATGGGGAGAGTTTACAGGGGAGAAAACATAGTAAAAGTTGGTGGTTTCACATTAGGAAGTCAAACTTCTAATTAAACCAGAGAGATTATTAGAAAAAAAAAGTTTAAGTTATAGCTGATACGGTTTGAAAATGTAAGATTGGCTTGGCTTAGTCACCTAAGCAATGATGTATCATTGATTCCATTTCCTGAAATTCAAATTCTCATATTAAAAGTGCTGATATAATCTTTAGTATTTTCTTTCCTTTTAAGGAAACAATGCAGTAGGGTTTTAAAGCATTGTCAGGGCACGGTGGCTCACATCTGTAATTCTAGCACCTTGGGAGGCTGAGGCAAGAGGATTGCTCACGTCCAGGAATTTGAGACCAGCCTGGACAATATAGTGAGACCCCATCTCTACAAAAAAAATTTTTTAAATACATAAATTAAAGTGTAGGCTTTGGACTGGGTACAGTGGCTTACACTAGCTTAGCACTTTGGTAGGCGAAGGTGGGAGGATCACTTGAGGCCAAGAGTTCAAGACCAGCCTGAGCAACACAACAAGACTCCTGTCTCTACAAAAAGTAAGAATTTAAAATTTAAAAAAAAAAAATGTGGGCTTTAGAGTCAGACCAGAATTTAAATCCCTCATTATCATTAACTACCTAACCCTAGGCAATTTGTTTAATCTCTGAGTCTCCATCTCCTCATGTATAAAATAGTTACATCAACCTCCTGGGTGGTCATGAGGGTGAAATTAAATAACATACATAAAATATATAGCACAATTTCTAGCAAAAAGGGAGTACTCAAAAAAGGCAAATTCCTACATCACTGAAGGAAAAAATATCTACGAAGTGGGAGTTAGGATACATCTTTCACTTTCTGTAGATTGTGCCAATTTTTGTGCAAATGAAAACAAGACGCATTAACAGAGACCGAGAGTGATTATATCTACACGTGGCCAGATCGGTCATAAAAATAATCCTTGTATTACAGACAAAAAAAAACTATTTTAAAAAGTGATTAAAGAAAAAAAGACAGTGACCCAGAGGTGCTAAAGATACACTGATAAGACCAAGGACAAATAAGGGACTATTTCTTATGATTTTAAAGTAAATATTCCTCAGGTCAGCCAGAGAGAACTAGTCCATCTGGTTAATCTAAGACTTTCCTGGAGCTGAAAAGAATACAACCCTGGCTAGACAGAAGGATTAGTCAAATAAGCAAAACTTGATAACCTGTCAAGTTTCCATGAAGTCCACTCAAATCCTACAATTCCTATCCATCAAGGTTCCTGGTAGCCCCTGCCCTTGTCACCTCTTCATCAGATCTTTTCTGGCCACTGACAATAGAGGCTGAGGACTCCTGGGAAGTCTCCACAAATAGATGATCCTGGGCAACATAGGCAGACCCCATCTCTACTAAACATTTTAGAAAATTAGCCAGGCATGTACAGCGGTGGTCCCAGCTACTTGGGAGGCTGAGGTGGGAGAAGTGCTTGAGACCAGGAGTACAAAGCTGCAGTAATCTATGTGCCACTGCACTCCAGTGGTGACAAGACTTTGTCTCAAAATTTTAATGTAAAACTCAATTCTAAACTAACATTTTCCAAATTGCATAAAAATGTGTGTGCCCAAAGATGTTTGTTAAGTGTTCTCTGAAAAAAAAAAAAAATGGCTTCGTAGCTAAAGAATTTTGAGAAAACATGGATTAAATACATAGGTTTTGCTCAAAGATGTTTATTAAGTGTTCTCTGGGGGAAAAATGGCTTCATAGTCAAAGAATTTTGAGAAACAATGGATTAAATGCATAGGTTTTGCCCCGTCTGCTTCCCAGAATGCTCAAGTGCTAATGGACATCTTCAACAAGGTGATACAGATGACACTGTTTGGATCTAGTTTTGATTTCATATTACAAAATCTTCCTTAACTATTCCAACCCAGGATGATCTATCATTTTATCATTAGTGATTTTTAGCTGTTTTGTGTTATCATTAATGATGTATGTGTGTGTGTGTTCTGCCCAATTTGAGGTGTAATTTGGCATGGTGGTTAACTTGCCCGAGTTTGTGGCCTGACTTTACCACTTAGTAGGTATCTGACCTTGGGACAGTTTTCGAACTTTCCATGCCTCAGTTTCTTTATCTGTAAAATGGTGATTAAAATATTACCTATTTCATAAGGGTTTTGAAGATTAAAAGAGTTCAGGTATGGAAAGCCCTTTGAATGATGCCTGAGAGAGAAAGCACTAAGTATTAGCAAAACCATCATCTTCTCCCTTCATCCCCCTCTTAACCTGACTTGTAAGCTCTTTGATAACAGGGATAACTACCCCTTTAAAAACTATCCTTGGCCGGGAGCAGTGGCTCACACCTGTAATCCCAACACTTCAGGAGGCTGGGGCGGGGGGGGTGGGTAGATCATGAGGTCAGGAGTTCGAGACCAGGCTGACCAAGATGGTGAAACCCCATCTCTACTAAAAATACAAAAATTTGCCAGGCGTGGTGGCAGGCGCCTGTAATCCAGCTACTCGGGAGGTTGAGGCAGGAGAATCGCTTGAACTCAGGAGGCAGAGGTTGCAGTGAGCTGAGGTCACACCACTGCATTCTAGCCTGGGTGACAGAGCAAAACTTCGTCTCAAAAAACAAACAAAAAAAAATATTCTCCATAGCGTAGCACAGGAGATACTGAATAAATACATATTGAATGAAAGAACATATTTCTGATGGACAAATTGGAAATCATATCAGAATATTATGTTAACATTTAAATCCAAACAAGTAAACTCCAATTGTAACAATAAACGTCCCAATAATTTGAATGCAGATGCTGTGTTTTTCAGGTCCACAGTTGCTATCTGGTAGACCTTTAGCGTTTTCAAGAACATAGTTTAGGAAAACAAGAGTTTTTCTCCTCTCAGTTTATGAGCATACTCTTCTGAGTGATGACAGTAGAAATAATTTCCCGGAAGGACTTGATATCCAAAGATCTCTAGGTTTTTCTCTATACAACTGGAAAAGAAACCAACCGAAACACCACTAAATTGCTTCCTTTGTGGGACAAATATGAGTCTGTTGTAATGCACAATCCAAGAGAAGACAGAGACAAATCCCAGTGCTCATCTTTAAAAAAGAACAGGGAATGACAGATGAGTCTCTTTATTTTATCCTTGTTAAAAGCACTTCAGATTACACATAACCTACTCCTACTCTTCTTCCCAGTAAGCAATTATATGTGCATTTTTTAAGTTGTCAGCAAAGTAAGCCTAATGGACCAAAATGTACGATCAGTTTTGGGGGTTATTTATTTCTTCCTTCTTCCCACTGCTATAATTTACTTTGAGCCTTTTTTTAACAGGAGAGTCAGACTTTACATTTCAATGAATTCATTTTCTCAGAAACATCTGTCTCAGTCCACACTTGAAAAAAAAAGAAAAACTTCTACATGAAAACAGAAGACCTGTAGTGTTATAGAATAGCATAAGTGAGAATTACACTCTACAATTATCAGTTTTCAAGCATTAACCTTACTGAGATGGAGGCAACAAAAAGTTCTGATAGGTCTTTCAATACTTGCATTATGTAACATGTTCTGAAATATTTCTGAGATGCCTCTACTGACTTTAGTTATTTAAAATGTGTTATTTTAGAAATAGCTTATTAAAAAATACCTTTTGGCATCTGGAGCTTTATCTTAAACTCTGATGGAAAGGCTGAGATTTTTTTTTCTCTCAACAGTGTGGGCTTTTTTTGTTGTTTGAGACCGAGTCTCACTCTGTTGCCCAGGCTGGAGTGCAGTGGTGCAATCCTGGCTCACTGCACCCTCCTCCTCCTGGGTTCAAGTCATTCTCATGCCTCAGCCTCCTGAGTAGCTGGGATTAGGATTACAGGCACATGCCACCATGCCCAGCTAATTTTTGTATTTTTAGTAGAGACGAGGTTTTGCCATGTTAGCCAGGCTGGTCTCAAACTCTTGACCTCAAGTGATCCATCCTCCTCAGCCTCCCAAAGTGCTGGGATTACAGGCTTGAGCCACCATGCCCAGCCTCCGTGTGTTTTTACTAGTAGGTTTCCAGTTCTTAAGCATGATTTAGTGAATGTTCAGCCGCACCACCAACCTGCAGAAATGTCAGGCAGCCAGGCACAGGCCCTATCCCCACAGTGATTGTCTAGCCACTGCACAGACTGTGAAGCCCCCAAGCACCA
>NW_012101965.1:3379070-3381814 GCF_000951045.1 Mandrillus leucophaeus | reverse complement strand
ATCTCATTAAACTAAAGAGCTTCTGCACAGCAAAAGAAACTACCATCAGAGTGAACAGGCAACCTACAGAATGGGAGAAAATTTTTTAACTTTTTATTTGGAGATAATTGTAGATTTAAATGTTCTTGTAAGAAATAATACAGAGTTGGAACTTGGGGGTAAGTGGTCAAAATGAAAATAAAAGAAATAATAGAGAGGCTGGGTGCAGCTGCTGATGCCTGTAATCCCAACACTTTAGGAGGCTGAGGCAGGAGGATCACTTGAGGCTAGGAGTTTGAGACCAGCCTGGGCAACATAGCAAGACCTCATCTCTACTAATTTTTTTTTTTAATTAGCTGGGTGTAATGGCACACACCTAGAGTCCCAGCTACTTGGGAGGCTGAGATGGGAGGATCACTTGAGCCCAAAGGTTGAGGCTGCAGGGAGCTGTTTCACACCACTGCACTCTTGCCTGGGGCAACAGAGTGAGATCCTATCTCAAAAAAGAAAAGAAAAAAGAAATCGAAAGATCCTGTGAACTCTTCACCCACTTTACCCAATTTTCCCCAATGGTAATATCTTGTGTAACTGTATTACAATATCACAACCAGGAAATCAACATTGATAATCCAGTGACAATTCAGACTTCAGCAGTGTTACATGCATTTTTGTGTGTGTGTGTGATATCTTTCAGATTTCACCTTAATGATAGCATTGAGATAGTGTTTCAGGTTTGAGATGTGGTTGTTTTTGCATATTTGCAGGTAGAGTCTGAGGAAATGTGGAGAAGTTTCATGGAAGGAGGAACAAAACACATCTTTGTTTCTCTCTTCCATATCCTTTCCTTACTAATTCAGACCTGGCTCAGGAAAACAAAACAAAACAAAAAAAAAAAAACACTCTTCAGAATCCCAATGGCATCAGCCATCTGGAGATGACAGTATGATTCTTGTTCTACATTTCAGCTTCTTCACTATTTCATCATTGATTTCCCAAATACTTTCATTCATTCATTCATTTGTGCAACAAATATACATGAAGCACCAAGTTTGTGTCAGGTGTTGGGGATACAATGATAACTGTCTTCTCTGTGCTTACAATAAAGTGAGCAACCAGGGAGAATTCATAATCAGCAAGTAATAATTAGTGAAATAACGGGAGAAGTAGGAGAAGGCGGGATCACATAGAAGGGAAAGCTAACCCATGACAGGGTGTGGGAGAATTCAGGAAGTCCCCCCAGAGGAAGGGATGCCTAAGTCGAGATACAAATGAAGAGTGAGGCAAGGGGAGGAATCTGGGAAGAAGAACTGTTCCTGACCAAGGGACAATAGTTGAAGTGTTTCTGAGGATGAAAAATATCCCCAGAAACATCAAGAAACTGAAAAAAAAAATAACACTCAAATATTTATGTAGGTAGTTGTGCAGATAATAAGGAAAAGTTAAAGACATAGAAAATGATAGGTGCAACAGTTCCTTATAAGCATGGGACTCAGAGTAGGAGGCTTTGGAGATGAGGTCGACTCACCACCATTGTGATAGGTGGGAAGGAGATGAAGCCATGTGGGACACAATTATGTTCATGCATTTTGTGGCAAAAGTTGCAGAATTCTTGTCTGGTGACCTCTACATTCTGGGTCCAGTACAATGCACAGGCACCTGCTGGAGTGAAGGGGGTGATGGCAGGGCCAAAAGTGGGAGAAAAGAGAGGAAATCAATAGCATATCTGTATATGAGAGAGTGTTGACTGAAGAAAGAAAGAGCATAGGAGAGAGAGTTCACTGAAGAAACTTCACATGATCACATACAGCACCAATGCTAGAAGTCAGGAATTGATAGCCACAACCATCTTAAACATCCTGTGGCATCTCCAGCAGCTCTCAGCCCCCAGATGAAGATGAGAAGGTAGAAGTCAGATTCTTCCAAGGTTTGGATTTTGCCCAGAGGAAACAAGAGTAGAGCAGCAAGGCAAGGGAGTTGATTGTAGTTGTAATTTAAGCTGAGTAGAAAAGGCGGTGAAGACGTGAAGCTGCTAGAGAGAGAGATAAAAGAGCCTTAGAAGACATGCTGAGAAGAAAGAACCAGATCGAGCTGGAAGGTTAGGCTTGTGTGGTCTGAGGCTGTGGAAGGTCTGAACGTATTATTTTAGAGGTGAAGTGGCTTGATGTGAAGACAGGTCCAGGAGCTTTGGGGGCAGACAGCTTCAGGAGTATGGAGAAGTTTATTATAGTTAAGGAATCAAGAGTACGTGGCGGTAGGTGAGTTATCCACTTGGTTACTGAAGTCACACAGGTTATTGGCAGGACTTGGAGTGAGAAGAAGCCTGGAACTTCTCCAGTAACTGAAGTGGAAAGAATGAAATGTCAAATGATGCCACAGACAGGAGGTGGTAGCAGCATCCACTACAAGAACCCCAAGGGAGATGGGTTCTCGGTTTCTTCGAGTCCTCACTGAGGGTAGAGGACTAATGGTCTAGAAGTGGCAGTAACATGCAAGGGAGATGCTGATCCCATGTCCCAACACTGACATGAAGGACAGTTGGTAATAAGTAGCCTCCATTCGAGAGGCTTCCATAAGGCAATGTTGTCAGGGAACAGTTTCAGATAAAGGAATGTCTAGGGCAGACAGTAGTTGTAAGAGTGTTTATATCCTCGTTTGGGAGTTTCAGGGAAAATAATAGAAGGGTCAGGAAGGAGGATTGTGGCAGGAAATGGTGGGTACTGAATATCATGAAGCATGAGAATGTGGGAGAGGATAAATGAAGGAAT
>NW_012101965.1:3378692-3379020 GCF_000951045.1 Mandrillus leucophaeus | reverse complement strand
ACAGTGCAAGGGCTGTGTGCCAGGACCTCATCCTGCTGAGAGTTGGGGTATGTACAAGTGTCATTGAGAAAGGCCTAGGATTGTGGAGGGAGGTGGGTAACCTGACTTGAATATCTAAAATGTATGTGACATGTCAATAAAGTTTTATTTGGGCTAGCAAGCAAACCAGAAGCAATTAACTAGACATTATTGTTTCTTCTTTGAAGAGTCAGAGCTAAGTGTTCTAGGAACATAAACATTTTTGTACACATTATTGGTAAAGGCTCTGACCAGATGTCAAGTATATTGGCAAATTTTGTCCATATAAATCAGGTGACTTGTAAGAAGT
>NW_012101965.1:3378126-3378580 GCF_000951045.1 Mandrillus leucophaeus | reverse complement strand
CTTTGCCTCCATCTTCACAGGCCTTCATCCCCATGGGTCTGTTTTCCCTTCTTATATGGACACGAGCCAGGGACTAGGGCCCACCCTAATCCCATATGACTTCATCTTAACTAATTACATCTGCAAAGACTCTATTGCCAAGTAAGGTCATATTCTGAGGTTCTGGATGGACATGAACTATAAGGGGCAGTATTCAGCTGAGGACACCTAGACACTCCTCACTCACTCACCCAATGCTTTACCTCCTGCCCGTCCCCAGTAAACACACACACGCTCCATATGCATCTGTCAGACTTTTTTCTTTTTTTTTAACTTTTTTTTTTCTTATTTATTTATTATTATTATTATACTTTAAGTTCTAGATTACATGTGCATAACGTGCAGGTTTGTTACATATGTATACTTGTGCCATGTTGCTGTGCTGCACCCATCAACTCGTCAGCACCCATCAACA
>NW_012101965.1:3352709-3371959 GCF_000951045.1 Mandrillus leucophaeus | reverse complement strand
AGCATTGAGATAGTGTTTCAGGTTTGAGATGTGGTTGTTTTTGCATATTTGCAGGTAGAGTCTGAGGAAATGTGGAGAAGTTTCATGGAAGGAGGAACAAAACACATCTTTGTTTCTCTCTTCCATATCCTTTCCTTACTAATTCAGACCTGGCTCAGGAAAACAAAACAAAACAAAAAAAAAAAAACACTCTTCAGAATCCCAATGGCATCAGCCATCTGGAGATGACAGTATGATTCTTGTTCTACATTTCAGCTTCTTCACTATTTCATCATTGATTTCCCAAATACTTTCATTCATTCATTCATTTGTGCAACAAATATACATGAAGCACCAAGTTTGTGTTAGGTGTTGGGGATACAATGATAACTGTCTTCTCTGTGCTTACAATAAAGTGAGCAACCAGGGAGAATTCATAATCAGCAAGTAATAATTAGTGAAATAACGGGAGAAGTAGGAGAAGGCGGGATCACATAGAAGGGAAAGCTAACCCATGACAGGGTGTGGGAGAATTCAGGAAGTCCCCCCAGAGGAAGGGATGCCTAAGTCGAGATACAAATGAAGAGTGAGGCAAGGGGAGGAATCTGGGAAGAAGAACTGTTCCTGACCAAGGGACAATAGTTGAAGTGTTTCTGAGGATGAAAAATATCCCCAGAAACATCAAGAAACTGAAAAAAAAAATAACACTCAAATATTTATGTAGGTAGTTGTGCAGATAATAAGGAAAAGTTAAAGACATAGAAAATGATAGGTGCAACAGTTCCTTATAAGCATGGGACTCAGAGTAGGAGGCTTTGGAGATGAGGTCGACTCACCACCATTGTGATAGGTGGGAAGGAGATGAAGCCATGTGGGACACAATTATGTTCATGCATTTTGTGGCAAAAGTTGCAGAATTCTTGTCTGGTGACCTCTACATTCTGGGTCCAGTACAATGCACAGGCACCTGCTGGAGTGAAGGGGGTGATGGCAGGGCCAAAAGTGGGAGAAAAGAGAGGAAATCAATAGCATATCTGTATATGAGAGAGTGTTGACTGAAGAAAGAAAGAGCATAGGAGAGAGAGTTCACTGAAGAAACTTCACATGATCACATACAGCACCAATGCTAGAAGTCAGGAATTGATAGCCACAACCATCTTAAACATCCTGTGGCATCTCCAGCAGCTCTCAGCCCCCAGATGAAGATGAGAAGGTAGAAGTCAGATTCTTCCAAGGTTTGGATTTTGCCCAGAGGAAACAAGAGTAGAGCAGCAAGGCAAGGGAGTTGATTGTAGTTGTAATTTAAGCTGAGTAGAAAAGGCGGTGAAGACGTGAAGCTGCTAGAGAGAGAGATAAAAGAGCCTTAGAAGACATGCTGAGAAGAAAGAACCAGATCGAGCTGGAAGGTTAGGCTTGTGTGGTCTGAGGCTGTGGAAGGTCTGAACGTATTATTTTAGAGGTGAAGTGGCTTGATGTGAAGACAGGTCCAGGAGCTTTGGGGGCAGACAGCTTCAGGAGTATGGAGAAGTTTATTATAGTTAAGGAATCAAGAGTACGTGGCGGTAGGTGAGTTATCCACTTGGTTACTGAAGTCACACAGGTTATTGGCAGGACTTGGAGTGAGAAGAAGCCTGGAACTTCTCCAGAAACTGAAGTGGAAAGAATGAAATGTCAAATGATGCCACAGACAGGAGGTGGTAGCAGCATCCACTACAAGAACCCCAAGGGAGATGCGTTCTCGGTTTCTTCGAGTCCTCACTGAGGGTAGAGGACTAATGGTCTAGAAGTGGCAGTAACATGCAAGGGAGATGCTGATCCCATGTCCCAACACTGACATGAAGGACAGTTGGTAATAAGTAGCCTCCATTCGAGAGGCTTCCATAAGGCAACGTTGTCAGGGAACAGTTTCAGATAAAGGAATGTCTAGGGCAGACAGTAGTTGTAAGAGTGTTTATATCCTCGTTTGGGAGTTTCAGGGAAAATAATAGAAGGGTCTGGAAGGAGGATTGTGGCAGGAAATGGTGGGTACCGAATATCATGAAGCATGAGAATGTGGGAGAGGATAAATGAAGGAATCATTATTCTTAGGTGGTAAACCAGGGTTACAGGGATGCGAGGGAGTGTAGATTAAGCCAGCCACTAGACTGCCAACAGAATTAGTCCCACCGTCCCTCCTGTAGATGGGATCAGGCTCTCCAGGATTCACATAGCCCTGCCAGATGTACTTCCAAGCCTTAAAAGAAAGGGAAACTCTTGGCTGTTGGAAGAAGTGACCTATGGTCTGGATTGACTGTGGTGGTCTCAGGGAGGTTGTGGCAATGAAGCAACTTCCACTCAGGTACCCAGGGAGTGGTGAAGGACACTGTACCCAGAAAGCCTGGGCTGGGAGTGGGTGATGGGTCCAGACTCTTTAAGGGAACAGTGATGACCAGGAAATACTGGCACACAACCTGCTCTGCTTCTCCCTCTGGGACTCCAAGCTCAGCAGTGCTACGGTTAGAGATTCTGTGTGCAGTCTGCAGGTTGTAATAAGGATCTGTAGCTGGCATTTTTCAATCTCCCTTCATACTACATCCCCAGAGGTCAACTGAGAGCCCAGGCAGCTTGCTGTTACAGGGAAGGCCATCAGACCTGTTTTCTGAATGAAACAGTCCTGGTATGTTTGAAAAATGGAAAGAAATCTGTCTTCAATTAACCAAATGGTCATTCTTCAATAATGGAAAAGATCAGGTAGCAGCAAAGACCAAAAGTGGGCACTAAAAGGTATGTGATCTTTTTTTTTTTCAGGTGAGACAAGGGTCTATATTCCTTTCCATTACAGGCGGGGTCATTTCTATGTCTCAAACCTGAACAAATACAGGTAACAATCTAAATTCAATCATGACAATAAAATACTTTCCATTGTCCAAGTTTGATGGTAATAAATATTTACATTTTAAAAAATAATTTGTTCTTGTTTTTAAAAAAGAGAACATGCTCAAGATTACACAGAATCTGGAAAAAAAAAAAATCACTTCATCGGCGAGAACAACAGGTAGGAAAAAAACAGTATTCTTACATAATAACCCAATTCAAGAATGGTATCACCATGGAGTCTAACATGGTGTTTATTTCAAAGACAATATTCAAGTATGTCATTTAGAACACTATGTCTAATGTATGTATAAAGAAGCAAACACTGCTATCCAAGATCATTAGGACAAGTAGTGGCGCCAGTCAGGAGAAGACCCCACGTGCCATTAGTAAGGTGCTGATGGGAAGGATGCCTGACAGCAAAGGCCAACCAAATGAAATTAAACTCGCTCCCCACCCAGAAATGCCTCCTTGACAAGAAGGCGACAGTGGTTGGGGGGCGGGGGTGAGGAGGAGGTGATGGTAGAGGAGGTTTCCAAGGCAGGGGAGATTATGGTGGAAGAGAGGGCTGTGGTGGAAGAGACTATGGAGATCCATATGGAGAAGGTGGTGGTGGTGGTGATGAAGGTAAGTGATTTTTTTTTTTTTTTTTTTTTTTTTGAGACGGAGTCTCGCTCTGAGGCCGGATCTCGGCTCACTGCAAGCTCCGCCTCCCGGGTTCAGGCCATTCTCCTGCCTCAGCCTCCTGAGTAGCTGGGACTACAGGCGAAGGTAAGTGATTTTTAATGAACACTTCCAATTACACATTGAAAACCCAGGCAATCCCTTTGTTAAGGTACAAATCAAGCAACATTTAGATTTTAATCCAAGTTCAGGGTCCTGTGCCCAGTTCCCAGACACACTCAGTTGAGAAAGAAAAAAAGGTTCTACTCAAGCTCTTACACCTGATCAGAGTTGGCTCCCAAAAGCAATGGAGAGCACGAAGAAAACGAGATCACTTAGACAGCATCCTCTTTACGCAGTGATTTCTTATTAACCCTTAATGTAAGGAGGAGACAATTCTTAGAATTTAAGAATTTGCTAAAAAACAAAATATTTTTTCCCTGAAATTAACCTTTGTGTCTTGAAGCTTCCAAGCCTTCCTGGAATTTTTGTTTATTATTCCAGAGGGTTCAGTGAAGATTTTCAAATGCAACTACATACTCTGCTAACATTATATATAGATGCCTTCCTCCTACAATGACAGGGTATATCACACAATCTTCTCTAGAAACAAAAGGGCAATATGATAATTCTAACAACAACAAGCACCAGTTCAACCGGAGTTTAGTTTCCAAATTAAGACTCACTTTACATGAGATCTACCCTCTTAAATATTTAAGTGTACATTACATTATTGTTGACTCTAAGTATAAATGCCTATTTTTCTTATAAGAACACTGACATCTCAAAGTTGTAACTATTCATTTTCCAATCGTGTAAATAACATGTAGAGGAAGGATCGCCATCAGAGACTTACACAATTTATGGAAGGGAGAATGAGAAAGTCATTTCCTAAACCAAACTCAAAGGGATTCAAGGGCCAGGGAGTCTGTAGTCTTGAGTCAAATAATTAAAATTTGTTCACTAAGGGGACTATAATATCTTATCAAAACATAAGAAGAATAATTTGGGGCTAGGTGCAGTGGTTCACAACTATAATCCTAATGCTTTGGGAGGCTGAGGCAGGAGGATTGCTTGAGTCCAGGAGTTCAAGACCAGCCTGACCAACATAGCATGATATTCTCTACAAAAAAATTTAAAAATCAGCCAGGCACCGTGGTGCATACCTGCAGTTTTAGCTACTCAGGAGGCTGAGGTGGGAGGATCACTTGAGCCCAGGAGTTTGAGGCTGAAGTGTGCTATGATCACACCATTGCACTCCAACCTGGGAACAGAGAGAGACCCTCTGTGAGGGTTATCAGTGAGGCTTCCAGTTAACAGTAGTCTATTAGTAGTTAAGCTTTTGGGGAGTCAAACATTATGCGAATTTTTTACTGTGTGGGGGTGGCACCCCTAACCTCCCTGTTGTCCAAAAGTCAACTGTATTACAATTCATTCTGCCAACCCGAGTCTTTCTAAAATGCTAACGTAATTAACCTTTTTGCAGTCATTTAACCATTCCCCTTGTGGCTTTTCACATGTATTAGTCCATTCTTATGCCGCTAATAAAGGCATACCTGAGACCGGGTTGTTTATAAAGGAAAGAGGTTTAATGCACTCACAGTTCCACATGACTTGGGAGGCCTCACAATCATGGTGGAAGGTGAAGGAAGAGCAAGGCAAGAGAGAGCGTATGCAGGGGAACTCCCCTTTATAAAACCATCAGATCTCGTGAAACTTATTCACTGTTATGAGAACAACATGGGAAAAACCCACTCCCATGATTCAATTACCTCCCACTGGGTCCCTCCCAAGACACATGGGGATTATTACAATTCAAGGTGAGATTCAGGTGGGGACACAGAGCCAAACCATATCAGAAATCCAGTTCCTTGGGTTAGAACGCTAGGTCTTCATAATCTGAATGCTGCCAATCTCTATAGCCTTCTCTTCATTCACTTTCCCACCCTCCCTCTTGCCAGCCACCCCAGTCTCCCAGTCTTAGGCTCCAATCATTCTAAACACCTGCAGGTCTCCAAACCCACCGGCTATTTCCCACCTACGAGCCTTCCAACAAAAGTTCCCTCCACTGGGAATGCTCATCCCCCACCCACCCTTTCTGAGTTTTTCCAATTCAAATAACAATACCTCTGTCTGATACAGCTATGCTCCTTCAGACAACCATAGCGCCCTCTATCAGGGCACTTCCTACCTAGTATCTTCATCACTGATTATATGTATGTTTCTTTGACTAGACTTCCAGCAACTTGAAAATATCCATTTGCTATTTTAAATTCAACACCTAAAGCCACAGTGCTTAACAAAAGTTTGTTGAATAAAAGAATTAATAACCCACGGGCAAATGAGTGAATATCTGGAAACCAGATGTCCTGGCTGTAAATAGTTTTATGAGCTTTATTCCTTAAAGTTGATGTTTTCACATTTTAGAAACTAGAAAAGTTTCCAGAGTGGTGAGAATGAAAGCAAGGTTCACACTGATGAGGAAATGTGAGGAAACTTAGTTAAAAGTATCTATGATTAATAAAAAAAAAAATTTAATTTTTTAAGAGGCCAAGTGTGGTGGCTCAAACCCATAATCCTAGCAGTTTGGGAGGCCGAGGTGGAAAGATCACTCGAGTCCGAGGGTTCAAGACCAGCCTGAGCAACATGATGAAACCCTGCCTCTATCAAAAAAAAAAAAAAAAAAAAAAACTGTTTTTATAAATGTGTTGTGAGAAAGATTTTTATAAAATGCTATTAAATTGTTTGAGTGAATAAAGCAAGCATTGCTTAACTGTCCTTGGGCCTATGTCACTGAGGAAGTGAGCACACACCGGGAAATGTTTGGCAGATTAAGAACAGAACACAATCACTGCCTCCAGGAGCAATTATCTGGTTGGGAGACAAGACATTCGGGATAACATTCAATGAGAGAAACATTGAAGAGAAACATCACAGAAGAGAAACATCTTGCCTTGGTGTGAGTCAAAAAAGACTTCACAGAGGATGGGGGCCTTAGAACTGATTTAGAGAAGGGATCTGTATTAGTCTGTTCTCACACTGCTAATAAAAACATACCCAAGACTGGGTAATTTAATTTATAAAATAAAAAGTTTTAATTGACTCACAGTTCCTCATGGCTGGGGAAGGCCTCAGGAAATTTACAATCGTGGCGGAAGGGGAAGCAGACACCTTCTTTATAACGTGGCAGGAAAGAGAAGCGTAAACAGGGCAAATGCCAGACACTTATAAAACCATCAGATCTCATGAGACTTACTCATTATCGCGAGAACAGCTTGGGGGGCACCGCCCCTATGATTCAATGACCTCTACCTGGTCCTGCCCTTGACACGTGGGAATTATAGGGATTACAACTCAAGGTGAGATTTGGTTGGGAATACACAGTCAAATCATATCAACATCTAAATGAGAGTGACAGTGAGTGAGAAGGAAGAAATACACAAAGGTGTGGGAAGTAGACTTACCACAAGTAAGGGCAAAAACTTGCCATTGTGTTCACCTGGTCGTGAGGCCCTCAGCAAGATGAAGCTGAAAGTAACCATAAACAGGACTATAGGGTCAGCTGAAAAGCTACAACAGGCTCAAATACATAGGGCCTTGAATGCCTAACAAAGGGCAAAGGGCAAGAATCCCCCTAGAGTGGTCAGGACATGAGGGAAATAAATAGTGTCGACTATGTAATTGGCCCCCAAGCCTGCTGAAAGATAAAGAAAACAGAAAGCAATCAAAGTATGTTTGTTACCACAGTAATACGAGCACTGAAAGGGGAAAACTGGAATGCTCCATCTTTAGGGAGACTACACTGAATGGAAAGTCTCCGCAGCTGGTGGAAGGAGGGGGCCATGGGGTATGATCCAGCTGGGCTGCAAATCTGAGTCCAGAACACAGACCAGCATAGCAGAAGGTGGGGTAGCACGACAGACGAAATATCCAAGCAGAAGAAATCCTAAATCTCTGTGAGGAAGGTCCATCTTAAAGGAACACGTTTGTGTGAAAGAGATAATGCATTATCACAGAATCAAGAAAATTAGCCCAAGTTGGCCAGGCGCGGTGGCTCACACCTGTAATCCCAGCACTTTGGGAGGTTGAGGTGGGAAGATGACCTGAGGACAGAAGTTCGAGACAAGCCTGGCAACATGGTGAAACCCCATGTCTACTAAAACTACAAAAATTAGCCAGGCATAGTGGTGCACACCTGTAATCCCAGCTACTCAGAAGGCTGAGGCAGGAGAATCACTTGAGCCAGGAAGGCAGAGGTTGCAGTGAGCCAAGTTCAAGCCACTGCACTCCACCCAGCCTGGCTGACAGAGTGAGACTCCATCTCAAAAAAAAAAAAAGAAAAGAAAAAAGAAAATTAGACCAAGTTAGTAATAATGACATTTAGGCAACTATAGAAGTTGCCACGTAATAATAAAGGGGGACTTTGATGCCGTATCAGGACCAGATGTAGAGCTGTGCTTTCCTTAAACAACAATGACTGCTTCACCAGTGCAGGGCGAGCTGCCAGGGCACCTGGCGAATTTAAAATGCCTGAGAGGTGAAAAGGCAAATCCAGATACTGAGGCTAGAAACTTTAGACAGGTGCCTCCAATCTAATTATGCAGAAAGTTTATTCCAAACTGATAAATAAGTTCATATTTCTTTATGTTTGCTTTATTCCATTTGTTTTTCACATACATTATTTAATTAGCACCTCAAAATGACCCTGTCAAGTAGATGGGGTAGAAATTATTACCCTCATTTTAAGACCAAGGAAACTGGGAGTCGACATTAGTAAATTACTTACCCAAGATACCACGGAGAGTCGAACATGGAGCTGGGTCTTGAGTTCTCATTTCTAGTTCAGCTCTCCTACCGCTGTAACAGGGGGTCTCTCTGATTTAAGGCTTAAATGACCCTAGAGAAATACAAATTAAGGAAGCATGTGGAATAAGGAGGCATCCTGGCAAGGCTACAGCTCCAGGCCCTTGTGGGAGAAGACAAGTCAGCAAGCAGCAGATCTATGGGGAACCCGGAAAGAGGATGGCAACCTCGGTCACCAAGTATCCCTTGGGGTGACCAACTCATCCCACTTTGCCCAGGTCTGTCCCCATTTTCAAATTGGAAGTCCCATAGCCTGGGAGCTTCATGCTGGTGGTCTCAAGCACACCAACACAGTGGTTGGGAGCCCTGTGTAGGAGCAGAAGCTCTGAAATCAGAAGCAAGGCCCAGCTTTCAGACCACACTGTCACAGGACAATGCATGCAGCCTTCAGTGTGTCACTTAACTCTCTGAGTTGCAGTATGGAGATGGAGTTGGTCATTAGCACCTGCCCCTTCTTCACCTCCTGCCATGATTTAGTTGGACCTTCTGAAGTTGCCTCTTTTTTTGGTCAAACAGTGTCACATATTTGTATGGTTCTACCTAAGACTTCATACTGCAATTAGGAAGACAAATGAGGTTATGTTTATGAAAATACTTATGAACAGTAAAGAGCTAATAAATATAAGTTATTATTATCATTATTACTCTAAAAGGACCCTTTATTATCAATAGCAAAGTGGACACAGGCTGGAGTGACCATGAGCTTCACTCAGTGGGAAAGCCTTGTTTTGTAATATTTTTAAGACTTCCAGGAAAAAGTCACTGTTCTTTTACATTTTCTCACCTAAAATTTTTTCCTGCCCAAGATGAATGGTCATTCAGATGTCTACCAGATAGAGAGCAAACCAAGAAAGCCATAGGGTTCTGACATCTGATTCGCTCTTACAACAAGAACACATTACAAGGTTGCATGGCAGATACGTATCACAATGGGAATAAATACATACACTCATGAAAAGACTAGTGAAATCAAAAGCAAACCACAAAAATGACCCTAGTTAGGACCCTGGGAAATATATTGGGAAATGCAATGACCCCCACCCCCCGCTATGGAGGCCGTGTGAACTTTGTGTTACTCAGAAAAATTTGTGTAAATAATTGATTGGGAAATGTCATGATATTGCTTCTGTCTCACACACATCTCAGAGAGATGCAGAAAAAAGAAGACAGAGCTCCTACCCTCCCCTTCCTTATAAAAGAAAAAGGAAAAAACAAAAAGCAAAAGTCCTACAGAAAGGGCACAGTCTATCTTCTGAGCCAGACATGAGCTCAGACAGGGAGAGCAATTTAGAGCTGTCGAAATAGACCCCTTTGGCCAAAGGCAGCTCTGTGTACCTTCTCTAACTTCACAGCACACTCACAGGCTATCTATAATAAGTATACAGCTTCTAGAAAATCTGACTGCTTCAAACACACATGTTGATTTGCCAAAGTGACATAAACAAAACATACATGGAAAACTCCAGGGCCCTGAGCAAGCAGTCTTGGCAGCCGCGCTGCGAGGAGGGTGCAGCTAACACAGCACAGTCTCCAAGCAGAGGACAGCACGGACCAGACTCCAAGCACCCGTTTCTGCTACTTCAATTATATTTATATGACTCGATGCTGAGGTGTTAATTTGCAAATAATGCCCTTATAACATGGAAAATGTTCTCCTTATAACCCTGAAAATTGTCATCACCTTTAGGAAAAGAAACTTTTCTCAAGCTCAGAAGGAACGGCACACCATTTTGGACACATTCAGCACTCACATAGTAGCTTTGGGAGTTAGTATTGCTGCCAAAACCCCTTTAGAACATGAAAAGTGAGGTCTAGAGCCACGGCCTATTAGTCAGTGAGCAGGGACACCTGCTCCTCCCTCCCACCACTTGTGTGTCAGCCTCAGGACATTGGCAAGGTCCTGGCAACTGGACCTTGGCTGTGGGCTCGCCACAGAACAGGGCAGGCAATTGCAATCACCCCATGCCCCAACCCCGCAGACACACACACACACACACACACACACACACACACACACACAAACCTGGAACTAAGCACATTGCTGCAGTCTTCGTAAGAAGCAGTAAAGAACTCCACCTTTAGAGAAAATAAATGGCATAAGTCCAAGGAGGTCTCAAATTCTGGCAGCAAATCAGTGGCAAATTACACAGGGAAGCAAAGTGAGAACTCACCACGAATGTCAGTTCCATCTGAAACCCACTGATCTGAGGTGCAGGGCCTAAAATGTGAGACCTCAGGCCTTATTGAGGTTTTCAGAGAGTCTATCCAGAAGTCCAATAATACAGTAATGATAAGGAAGAAGAGGAGCAAGAGAAAGAGCGGGAGAGTAGGTAACCTTTACTAAGCACTTACCAAGGCATTGTTTAGGAGCTTTGCATGTATTAACTCACAGTGACTCTATTCAGTGAGAGCTACTATTTTTTCCAGTTGCTATATGAAAAAAAGTTGAGAACCAAAGGGTTAAATCATTGTCAGGGTCCATGAAACCAGGCCAGCTGGCTCCAGAGCCTGACAATGTCGTATGGTCATTCAAATCCTCCTGGAAGAGTCGCCTCTACTTGAATACCTCCGAAGCAGACAACTCTACATCCCCAGCCAGCCCTGCCATTAACGTCATCAGTGTGAACGTGCACAACTGCACACATTCTAGCCACAGTTGCACCTCTGGGAATTTAAGATACACATGTGCATGTAGGCAGTTATTTATTGGTGCATGGGTATAGTTTGTACAGAAAATAATCCTTGTTTCCATCAACAGATAACTAGTTAAATTCATTGCCGTGTGGTCACAGAGGGCACTAGTCTATAAAGCTGGATTCTCCCTTCTGCTCCCTGCAACCCTGGAGGCACGTGGCTTTGTCAGTGGATAGCACTTTGATGGGAAGAAAACTGTGCCTTTTCATCCAAATGGAAGCAGGGCACTTGTACTGCAAGCCGTGCAGCCCCATAGCCTCGCAATGAATTACCATGCAGCAGCAATAGAAAAGAAAGTGGTGCACATACGTCCACGCGCAGACCATCTCTGGAAGGACCTGTGGGAAACTGATGACCACATTTCTCTGAAGATGAGACCTGGAGAACTGGGGTGGGAGGGTGGACTTTTTGCTTATAAGTCTCTTTGCTATGTTTGCATTTTACATGTGTATGTAAACCAAGCATATCTTTTAAGAAAGACTAAAATTTCAAGTTAAAAATTTCTAGCCTGGGCAATATGACAAAATCTCTTCTCTACAAAAAAATACAAAAATTAGCCAGGCATGTACCTGTAGTCCCAGCTGCTTGGGAGCCTGAGGTAACAGGACTGCTTCAGCCCAGGGGGTCAAGGCAGCAGCAAGCTGAGATCACACCACTGCATTCCAGCCTGGGCAACAGAGTGAGACCCTGTCTCAAAAAAATAATAATAATACAAAAAATAAATTTAAGAAAAATTTTAATAAACCAGTGAAAAATAAAATATTCATTACTAATCAGTTATAAGCAAAAAATTAGAAAAGGTAAAACAAAAAAACTAAGTGTCCAACAATTTGGGAAACGGAATACAAAAATTAGCTGGGTATGGTGGCATATGCCATAATCCCAGCTACTCAGGAGGCTGAGGCAGGAGAATCACTTAAACCCAAGAGGCGGAGGTTGCAGTGAGTCAAGATTACGCTACTGCACTACAGCCTGGGAGACAGAGAGAAACTCCATCTCAAAAAAAAAAATTGGGGAAATGCATAAGAACATAAGAGGATATGTCTTCCATGAAATATCACGTCATCATTAAATGATGGGGAAGCTATGTAGCAACAAGGGAAATGTTTAGACTACAATGTCAGTGAAAGAGCAAAATGCCAAATTGTATGTTCCATGTGATTACGATCACTATAATGTGAAGAAAATTGTCTTCTCTTAGCAGCTAGAATAAGTATTTCTTCTACAGGTGGGGGTAGGGCCGAGTGAGCTGAGATCGCGTCACCGCACTCCAGCCTGAGCGACAGAGTAAGACCTTGTCACGAGGGAAAAAAAAGAGGCAATGAGACGCAAATACGTTCCAGCTCCAAAAGGCAGTTGGAAATCTTGCAGAAGACAGTGACAGCAAGGATAGTAACGAAACCTCCACGTTTCTCAGATCCTCAGGGCGCTTAGGTTCTTTCGGCCACCATGTCCAAGCCCGTCACTCCTGGGATCAGGTAGAAGTGTAAAAGCGGCATGAGCTGCAGGAGAGAGGGATGGGCGGGCAGCAGGAGGAGGAAGGAGTTTTGGGTTTTTTTTCTTCTGGGACGGAGTCTCGCTCTATCACCCAGGCTGGAGTGCCATGGCGTGATCTCAGCTCACTGCAACCTCCGGCTCCCAGGTTCTAACGATTCTCTTGCCTCAGCCTCCCAAGTAGCTGGGATTACAGGCATATGCCACCACACCAGGCTAATTTTTGTATTTTTAGTAGACACGGGGTTTCACTGCGTTGGCCAGGCTGGTCTCAAACTCCTGACCTCAGGTGATCCACCCACCTCGGCCTTCCAAAGTGCTGGGATTACAGGCGTGAGCCACCACCCCCGGCCGGTTGGAAGGAGCATTTTGTAAAACACCTTAACCTACCAATGCATCTCAAACAGATAACTGATCCTGATAGAGAAATTCAGGCTTAAGAACGGAAATAACAGGTCTTTCTTGATTATATCCGTTCTGTAGAATATATAGCTAGACAGTCATAAGGTTGCTTACCTCAAAGAGCACATGTAATAGCTAAGCAGGTACATGACAAAGAGCATGCAGTATTTTATAAACCACAGTTCAATCCTTTCTCCTCCGCTGGTCTTCCCCACTCTTGTTCCTCCTTCATCCTTTATGCCCACAGAATGTAGGACTGACAGTGAACCACTGAGCCTCAAGCCTGATACTTGAACAGAGCACAACTTACCACACCACTTAAGCCCCCTAAGCCTCAGAACTCCACGAATGAGATGGGAACAATAACAATATTTAGCTGTTGAGGTTATCTTGAGCATTAAATGAGATCATGGATGTGAAAGGCCCCTGGAATTTTAAAGCATTCTATAACATTATCAGGGGCGAAAAAGCTTATGCTGTTTCGGAAAATACAGAAAAATATCCCCAAGAAATATGATGGCTAAAATACATAATTTTGGGATACCACATAATTTTATAGCATTAGAAATTCAAATGTTAATAAACTTGAAACTAGATATTACCGTCTTGTTTTTATTTTATTCCGATATGTACTTATAAATAGAATCTAGCTTAAAGAAAAATGGGCTAATTTGACTCCTCCTTTACTTTAATTAAGGCCTCTTAAAAAGTAAAAAAATAAAATAAAATATCTATGAAAGAGAGGTTGTTTCTTTAAAAAAGGGACAATGTTACTTTCTTGAAGTCACTTTTCAAAATGCAGCAAAAAAGTAGGCTTCAAATTGAATTGAGTGGAAAACTCAGTGATAGCTTCCTAAAAATTCCACATAGCCTAATCGGAATATTTCCACATGTTCTTTGATTTTTCTAGGTAAAAAATATTTTTTTTTTTTTTTTTTTTTTTTTTTTTAAGACCCAGGCTGGAATGCAATGGTGGGATCTCAGTTCACTGAGTTCCACCTCCTGAGTTCCAGCAATTCTCCTGCTTCAGCCTCCCAAGTAGCTGGGATTGCAGGCACCCACCATCACACCCGGCTAATTTTTGTATTTTCAGTAGAGATGGGGTTTCACCATGTTGACCAGGTTGGTCTGGAACTCCTGAGCTCAGGTGATCCACGCACCTCAGCCTCCCAAAGTGCTGGGATTACAGTCGTGAGCCATGCGCCCAGCAAAAATATTCTTTCTAAGTTTACCTTTCTCTTTCATCATATTGAATATAAGCATATTCATAATAATTGGTAAACTGATGTGCATTATATTTACTATTATAACTATAAATAAATTGGTGTCAATCAATTGTAAGTGACTATTCTAAATGAAACTCAATATCTACACCAGGTCACAGAGCCATGAGATCATGGTCAAAGCCCCCTTTGGTAGTGGTCCACAGTCAGAATCCCAATCATTCTGTCCATCTCCTCTACCCAGCGCATATTTAGAGCTGTTGGACCGAAAGGGAGGCCATGGCAGGGAGCTCATGGCCTTACAATGCATCCAACTCCAGGCTGAACAGCTCCTGGTATTAGAAGGCCATCTTGACTCTGAGCTTCCATCTACCATCCTTTGACTTCCAGCCATGAACGTAGAGCTTCCATCTGGAGCAACACATAAAATCAATCCCCCTCCATATGAAGAGAACTACCATGTTCCCCCATCATTATCCTTTTCCAAATTAAATACATTACATTGCATTAACTCCTCCTTATAAAACACGACATCCTGACTCCTTCCCCATCCTGGTGAAACTTATCTGGGTACATACTTCTCTGCATCTTCCCAGATGGATATACTATTCCAAACATGCTCTAAACTATTCCGTGTACAATGGAATTCACTCCTCTTACGAACGAATATTACCTATATAATTGTAACATAAATTTGCATGCATTTTATTGTTTGCTTGTTTGTTTTGAGAAAAGGTGTTTGTTTTGGAATCGTTATCTCATTCCAGGCTTATGCTGAGCTTGGTGCCTTATAGTTGGAATTATCACGATTATATAAAAAAATTTGTCTTTAAAATGTTCAGAAACTATCTTAACGTTTTTACTGAAATTCAGCATTCTTACATTCCTCAAGGTCAAAGAGGAAAGAACTACATATGTCTTAATACTAAGTATTTGCAGAAATGATGCCACAAATCTCTACAAAGAGTAAGGGACTTCTGAAAAATGCTGTGTGGTCGAAGTAAAGACGATTTTTCATCTTCAAAGTATATAGTAGCTAAGTGTCTTGAAAGGGGACGTTATAAGAAAATAGGCTGGCTGGGTCCTGCACCAACTGATGATATCTCAAATAAGAAAGGTTTTAGCAAAACATGTGATAATCATAAGCTAATCTAAGCAAGAGATGCAGTTGGGGTGAGATTTAAAAGTGTTTTATTCTCTCTCTAGGACCTAGCATGGCACCTGGAAGACAGTAAGCATTTTGGAATCAGGCCTTGTTTTGATGCCAGAGACACACCTGTGAATAAAGCAGACACAATTCCCTATCTACGCACAGCTTATGCCTGCAAACATAAGTATGTGTATGGTGATGGTAAGTGTCTGTATTAGTCCATTCTCACAGTGCTATAAGGTCATACCTGAGACTGGGTAATTTATAAAGGGAAGAGGTTTAACTGACTCATAGTTCTGCATGACTGGGGAGGCCTCAGGAAACTTACAATCATGGCAGAAGGGGAAGTAAACACTTCCTTCTTCACACGGCGGCAAGAGAGAGAAATGAGAGCAAAGGGGAGAAAAAAAACCCTTATAAAACCACCAGATCTTGTGAGAATTCTCTCAGTATCACAAGAACAGCATGAGGGTAACCACCCCCATGATTCAATTACCTCCCACCAGGTCCCTCCCATGACATGTGGGAGTTATGGGAACTACAATTCAAGATGAGATTTGGGTGGGGACACAGCCAAAGCATATCAGTGTCAATGAATTCATAAAAGCAAAATTCAGAAATTCATGTTTGCCCTCCTTTTCCATGAAAAAGAACAAACCAAGACTAGACACAGTGGTTCCCACCTCTAATCCCAACACTTTGGGAGGCTGAGATGGGAGGATCACTTGAGGCCAGGAATTCAAGACCAGTCTGGTCAGCAGAACGAGACCCTGTCTCTACAAAAATAAAAAAATTAGCCAGACATAGTGGTGCACACCTGTAGTCCCAGCTACTCAGAAGGCTAAGGCAGGAGGATTGCTTGAGCCCAGGAGTTCAAGAACAGCTTTGGTAAAAGAACGAGACCCTGTCTCTACAAAAATAAAAAAATTAGCCAGACATAGTGGTGCACACCTGTAGTCCCAGCTACTCAGAAGGCTAAGGCAGGAGGATTGCTTGAGCCCAGGAGTTCAAGGCTGCAGTGAGCCATGATTGTACCACTGCACTCCAGCCTGAGTGACAGAGCAAGACCCCATCTCTAAAACAAAACAAAACAAAAAAACTATAATTATAGGCACAATTCTGAAATAGAAATTTTTCATGGTTCATTTCCTTGAGGGATCATTGATGTTCTATGAATTAATCGGGCAAGAGAAAATATTTCAGGCTTTAAAATAAAATAAATAAAAGAATAGACATGACATCTTGGATTTGTTTACTTTACAAAATAAGGTCAACATACTTAGTCATTTGTGCAGCTACCATAAAGGAGACTAGGTAACTAATGTATCTTTTAAAAATATACACATTTTATATTCCTTATTTAGTCATAGAGTTTTTTTCTAAAGTCTTCATTTTATAAAGAAGGAAATTGAGGCCAAAAGACATTAAAAGACTTGGCTAATGTGACTCAGTAAATGAGGGTCATTGCAAGGGCTAGCTCTCCAGTCTCCCACGCTCAGTATACTCTTTCTACTCACCCCAACTTCTCCCTGTGACTTCAGACAGAGGAAAAAGAGATGAGCAACTCTAATAAAATGCACAGATCATTCTCTTTTTTAATTTAATTTTTTTTCCCACAAGTTATTGGGGTAGAGGTGGTATTTGGTTACATGAGTAAGTTCTTTAGCAGTGATTTGTGAGATTTTGGTGCACCCATCTTCTGAGCAGTATACTCTGCACCATATTTGTAGTCTTTTATCCCTCGCCTCCTTCCCACTCTTCCCCCCAAGTCCCCAAAGTCCCTTGTATCATTCTTATGCCTTTGCATCCTCATAGCTTAGCTCCCACATATCAGTGAGAATATATGATGCTTGCTTTTTCCATTCCTGAGTTACATCACTTGGAATAATAGTCTCCAATCTCATCCAGGTCACTGCAAATGCTGTTAATTCATTCCTTTTTATGGCTGCATAGTATTCCATCATATATATATGATTATATATATATATGATTTTATATGTGTATATATATACACACACACGCACCCCCCACGGTTTCTTTATCCACTCATTGATTGATGGGCATTTGAATTGTCCCACAATTTTGCAATTGTGAATTGTGCTGCTATAAACATGTGTGTGCAAGTATCTTTTTCGAATAATGACTTCTTTTTTCTCTGGGTAGATACCCAGTAGTAGGATTGTTGTATCAAATGGTAGTTCTACTTTTAGTTCTTCAAGGAATCTTCACAATGTTTTCCGTAGTGGCTGTACTAGTTTACATTTCCATCAGCAGTGTAAAAGTGTTTCCTGTTTACTGCATCCATGCCAACATCTATTGTTTTTTGATTTTTTGATTATGGTCATTCTTGCAGGAGTAAGGTGGTATTACATTGTGGTTTTGATTTGCATTTCCCTGATCATTAGTGATGTTGAGCATTTTTTCAAATGTTTCTTGGCCATTTGCATATCTTCTTTTGAGAATTGTCTATTCATGTCCTTAGCCCACTTTTGGATGGGATTGTTTGGTTTTGTCTTACTGATTTGAGTTTGTTGTAGATTCCCACGGATCATTTTAATATGTTCTTCTAAAACTCTAGATCTGAAATCAGGTTGAAAGAGACAAAAGTTGGAATTCTTACAGAACAAAGCTTGCACTAAAAAACACTATGAATCTAGTGCTGAACACAGCATAGGGTAGATTAAATGCTCAAAGATCAGCAGAATTCAACAGAATGTTTTCATTCATTTCAAACTGATTATCACCAGTATTAACAATTTAGGCAGTCAGATTCCTGGCAGCAGGCATGTGCCATTAATGAAAGAGAAATTAACATCCGTGATGTTTTACCTTCCATCTGCTTTTTTAGTGACTAAATTTGGTCATAATATTCAGTTCAAGTAGAAAATAACAGATGGGTATAAAAGTCTCACATACATTACACCTTGAAGAATATAGGAAAACACATGTATTTTTTACGCAATACTTCAATGGCTTTTGTCAAAACTAACCTGCTTTTAACTTAAATAGTCGAAAATATTTTCATCTTTCTTCAAATTTTACTCTACCATCTGCTAAAACTAACTTTAAATCTTGGATCCAAATACCTATCCAGGCAATATCAATCACAACATATGTTGATGATTTTAAAGTCATGACTGATTTACTGACACTATTACCAGAAATTCTGAAAAATGAGTAAATTCTTTAAAATGAGTTGTATTAGTTCTCACACTGCTAATAAAGACACACCTGAGACTGAGTAATTTATAAAGAAAAAGAAGTTTAATGATAAAGGGGATATCACCACTGATCCCACAGAAATACAAACTACCATCAGAGAATACTATAAACACCTCTACACAAATAAACTAGAAAATCTAGAAGAAATAGATAAATTACTGGACGCATACACTCTCCCAAGACTAAACCAGGAAGAAGTCGAGTCCCTAAATAGACCAATAACAAGTTCTGAAATTGAGGTAGTAATTAATAGCCTACCAACTGAAAAAAGACCATGACCACAGCCAAATTCTGCCAGAGGTACAAAGAGAAGCTAATACCATTCCTTCTGAAACTATTCCAAACAATTGAAAAGAAGGGACCCCTCCCTAACTCATTTTATGAGGTCAGCATCATCCTGATACTAAAACCTGGCAGACACACACACACACACACACACACACACACACACACTTCAGACCAATCTCTCTGATGAACATTGATGAAAAAATCCTCAATAAAATACTGACAAACCAAATACAGCAGCACATCAAAAAACTTACCCACCACAATCAAGTGGGCTTCATCCCTGGGATGCAAGGCTGGTTCAACATATGCAAATCAATAAACGTAATCCATTACATAAACAGAACCAAAGACAAAAACAACATGATTATCTCAATAGATGCAGAAAAGGCCTTTGATAAACTTCAACATCCCTTCATGTT
>NW_012101965.1:3348080-3348564 GCF_000951045.1 Mandrillus leucophaeus | reverse complement strand
AAGGAACTTAAACAAAATTACAAGAAAAAATCAAACAACCCATCAAAAAGTGGGCAAAGGATATGAACAGACACTTCTCAAAAGAAGACATTTACACAGCTAACAAACATATGAAAGAAAGCTCAACATCATTGATCACTAGAGAAATGCAAATCAAAACCACAATGAAATAACATCTCATACCAGTCAGCATGGTGATTATTAAAAAGTCAAGACACAGATGCTGGCGAGGCTGTGGAGGAAAAGGAATGCTTTTACACTGTTTGTGGGAATGTAAATTAGTTCAACCATTGTGGAAGACAGTACAATGATTCCTCAAGGATCTAGAACCAGAAATACCATTTGACCCAGCAATCTCATTACTGAGTATATACCCAAAGGAATATAAACATTCTACTATAAAAACACATGCACACATATGTTTATTGCAGCACTATTTACAATAGCAAAGTCATGGAACCAACCCAAATGCCCATCAATGATA
>NW_012101965.1:3336851-3348030 GCF_000951045.1 Mandrillus leucophaeus | reverse complement strand
ATGCACACATATGTTTATTGCAGCACTATTTACAATAGCAAAGTCATGGAACCAACCCAAATGCCCATCAATGATAGACTGGATAAAGAAAATGTGGTCCATATACACCATGGAATACTATGCAGTCATAAAAAGGAATAAGATCATGTCCTTTGCAGGAGCTTGGAAGAAACTGGAAGTCATCATCCTCAGCAAACTAACACAGGAACAGAAATCCAAACATTGCATATTCTCACTCATAAGTGAGAATTGAACAATGAGAGCACATGGACACAGGGGACACAAGGAGGGGAACAACACACAGCAGGGCCTGTTGGGGGATGGGGAAAAAGAAGAGGGAACTTAAAGGATGGGTCAATAGGTGCAGCAAACCACCATGGCACACACATACCTATGTGACAAACCTGCACTTTCTGCACATGTATCCCAGAACTTAAAGTAAAATAAAACAGATAAATAAGTAAAATAAATTTAAAATAAGTAAAATAAAATTTTAAATCTAAAAATAAAATTAGATTACATTTTCAAAAAGAAGAAGTTTCATGGACTCACAGTTCCACATGGCTTCAGAGGCCTCACAATCATGTTGGAAGCCACAGGAGGAGCAAAGGCATGTCTTACATGGTGGCAGGCAAGAGAGCGTGTGCCAGGAAACTGCCCTTTATAAAACCATCGGATCTCATGAGACTTATTCATCATTACAAGAACAGCAAGGGAAAAACCCACCCCCATGACTCAATTACCTCCCACCAGGTCCCTCCCGTGACACATGGGGATCCAACAGATACCACCAGCACCTCATCCCACTTCAAATGTGGTCTCCCATGCTTGAGAAGCAGTACTCACCTTCTGGTCTGCAAAGCACCATCCTGGCATAATTTGCCTTGGCATTTGTCTTTTAAACGAGTATTTTAAACGTATATAACATCTTTGGAAGCCCTTATTTGCATGTATTAGTTATGATATACCTAATACAAATTCCACCACTCTAATTTACCAATCTTTACCAGTTATAAAAGCAGAAACTATAATCGTGTCTTTCAAAATAAGCCTTGGGCTATTTTGTAGCAGTGAAATCGATAGTTGTACTTAACCTAAAGAACCTGTGAGAATCCCACTGCAATGTTGAAGTTTAACAATTAAGCAATACTATCACTGGCTCTCATCATTGAATTTCACAAAATACGTATTTGCTGGGAAAAGAGTTGAATCGGCCTGATGACATGAAAAATCTCAGGCCTGTCAAGGATACAGCTGTATTATAATTCCTTAGTGTCCTTTAAGCTGCTTTTGCAATTAATACTGAATGTAACCTTGCTTTTTCCATAATTTCTAGTTTCATTTGAACGTGGTAACAGGTTAGCAGGGGCCATCAGCCTTGGCGCTGCCGGTGTTATACTGTCCTCTCGTGGTAAACATAGAGAACTGCAGCCTGACGGCTTTTTCCTCTTTCATTTTCCTGTTCCATTATTTTTCCATGCTATACATATCCTTATAAACTGCCTTAAATTCTTTCTGGATTACAGCAAAATCTAAATAAATAGATAAATAAACATAGAATATGGGAACTGTTGACTAGGAGCTTAAAACATGGGTTGGAAAACCCATCTGCCTGGGTTCAAATCCCAGCTCTTAAAGCCCAGCACAGTGGCATGCGCTTGTAGTCCCAGATTCTTGGAAGGTTGAGGCAGGACAATGGCTCAGGTTCAGGGGAAAAATAAAAAATGAAAATTCCAGCTCTACCACTTAATCAGCTGTGAGAACCTGGGTTATCTACTGGGGTGGAGACTGTCTCTCTATGCCTAGCTCCTCATCTGTAAGATGAGGATAACAATAGCCAACATTGCATAGTGTTGATATACCTCCATGGCAAGCACTAGGAACAGAACTGGCACATGGTAGGTGCCATTCAATGTGAGAGCTTTATGGCTGGGCCAGGTGGCTAACACCTGTAATCCCAGCACTTTGGGAGGCCGAGGCGGGCAGATCACTTGCGGTCAGAGGTTCAAGACCAGCTGGGGCAACACGGTGGAACCATCTCTACTAAAAATACAAAAATTAGCTGGATGTGGTGGCCCACACCTGTAATCCCAGCTACTCTGGAGGCTGAGGTGGGATAATCGCTTGAACCCAGGAGGCAGAGGTTACAGTGAGCCGAGATCGTGCCACTGCACTCCAACCTAGGCAACAGAGCAAGACTCCTTCTCAAAAACAAACAAACAAACAAAAAACCAAAGTGAGAGCCTTATCACCTAAAAGGTCAATTACAGTTTATTCTTAAATACAGTGGAACAGAAGTTCTCTGGGACCCACAGACCACTTCCCCAGTGTCCAAATTTGACACAGAGTGCAGAAACTGAAATTGCAACCCAGCTGAGCTGTGATTGTTTTTTTTTCCACTGGAGGAAGTAAATCGTAGAACGTTAGTGTTGTACATTGGACCTTGGAGCATGTTCCATTTGGCCTCCTCATTTTACAGTTGAGGAGTTTGAGGCCAGAGAAGTGATAGCTCAGTTCTCCCGATACACTTCCATGCTGTGATCACTGCTTCATGCTCTGAGCCCTTGTAAACACAGGAATTTCCATGAAGAGGAAAGGACAAAGCTGTGACCAACCAGCCATAGGTTTCCCAGCCCTAGTTTTCCCCATGCAGCTACAGAAGTTACCCTGGAATAACCCATGAGCAAGGCCACAGGCATAGACACTTCGGGAGCTGACAGGAATAGATCTTTAGACACAGGAAGGCTTTCCTACCCAACCCCACCACCAATTTTTACAAGCCAACATTTCCCACAAGATAAATATAAGAACTAGTCTGGTCAAAGGATAACAAGGCAGTAGGTACTGGAAATTCTGGACCATTTGTACTACTCAAGCTAACTGCAATGGAAGGCAGGCTTTGGAACTTAAGGCAAGCTATTATGTCCGGCTGTGCAACAATTTCAGAATCCGTGTCCTCTGTAGTGGACGGACTGTGATGCACCACCATGCTCTGTCCTCAACAGAGGTTGTCCTCTGACAACCCTCTCTGAAAACTGCCCTCAGCTCAAGAAGGTTGCTTTGTTCGAGGTCAAGCCCCCCAATGCTTAGTCAATGAGAAAGTGTAGAGACTCAGCACTCCCAGAGCGATGGGGGACAACTCTAGAGCCCCCGGGGTTCTCCTGAGGCCCTGCTGAGATTGCACCACAGCCCAGCTGCCTCCTCACTTGAGTATTATCCTGAGGACATGCCCAGAGAGATGTCCCACACGTTCATTTCTACTCAGAGCCTGCTTGCCAGAGAAACCAGATCAACAGCCCTTTTCTGATATAAAATTTCACACTTCTTGATATAAAATTTCACTCTTCTTGAACTGGTTGGGATTTTGTGGGGGTTTTTTGTTTTGTTTTTTGTTTTTGTTTTTGTTTTGAGGGGAAGAGGATCATTTTAAAATAAATCCATCGTATACTTAGCCTCTCCAATCTGAGAAGAAAGTGTGCTTTCTATCTGGCAAAACCTGTTTAAAATGCTCTTTCCCGATTGCTGCCATCTAAATTATCCTCTGTGTAAACGGCTGTTTCTCCGCATACCTAATTCCAATGATGGAATGCTTCTGTTCCCCCAAAATTCACACACTGAAATCCTAACTCCCAAGGTGATCGTATTTAGGAGGTGAGGCCTTCAGGAGATGATTAGGTCAAGAGAGTGAAGTCCTCGTGATTGCATTAGTGCCCTTGTGAAAAACCCCAGAGAGCTCTCTCACCCCTTCAGCCATGTGAAGACACAGCAAGAAGATGGCTGGGCCTTCTGTGAACCAGGAAGCAGGCCCACCCCAGATACCAAATCTGCCAGCACCTTGATCTTGGGCTTCCCAGCCTCCAGAACTGTGAGAAATAAATTTCCATTGTTTATAAGCCCCTCTGTTTATGGTATTTTGTTATAGGAATCTTAACGGACTGTTGGAAATTTTTATTTAGATTTCATAATTAAAACACAAATACATATTCATTGTAAAAGTGTGACCTTTTGATCCCCCCTCCCCAGGGGGCACCTGCCACTGTTTCCAATCTGGGTCCTCTTCAGATTTTGATACACACTCCTGGGTAGTCACATCTCCCCTCCCTGCCTTGAAAACCACTATCATCTGCATATCAACCAGTCAAGATTTTGAACATTACCTTCTTGCAGTCTATATTATAAAACCTTTTATAAAAATGTCTCCAAATATAAAATACTATTAGAATGCTTGGTGAAATGTCCTTGCTTGAACACCTTAGTTTGAGAGCACCAACACACACCCAGTTTGGAGGGCAATGCAACCTACTCAAAGGCATTTGAGGAAGTGGGAGAAGGGACTCTTCCAGGGCAAGAGAGGGAAGTCAGGAAAAGGAGCTATTAACATAACTTGCGAGAGAAAGCATCAGCATTTACAGTAATTTCATCAAATTTAAAAGTAATCAAATCTGGATTTTATAACATTTAGGCATCAGGTCATTTATGTATAGGCTCATGAGGAAGGCCTAAACTGAATCCCCAATCCTCAAGAATTCTAAAGTGAACACAGCAGTTACCGGGAGCCCAAAATAAGGCCCCTGAGGCTTCCCAGGATTTTAGGGCATATGGTCATGTCCCCCAGGATACCAGGAGTTACACTTCGAAACACAGGGGAGCACAAAGTCAACTCACTTCTAATGCATCACTGGTGTTGAAATGTGCTTTGGGAAGGCAGGAAATCTATTCTAACGTAGAACAAAAAAGCCCACAAAAAAACCAACTTGGGGTTTGTCAAGAAATAATATACTTCACTTGGCAGAGGATAGTATCTTCCTGCTGGTTGTTGAGGGATTGTTGATTACACATTTTTGAACAAGGAAACTAGAAAATTGAAAATGCAAGCCTACCTACTTGGAAAATAAAGTTATTTCAAGAGAAAAAAAACTCTTATTACAAGGATAATGAGAAAAGTCAGGGTGGGGAAAACGTTTAAGAGAGTCAGGAACAACAGCAAGAACAAAAACTGTTGGTAGCTAGATAAGAAATATCAAAACCAATCACAGGCTGGGTGCAGTGGCTCATGCCAGTAATCCCAGCACTTTGGGAGGCTGAGGCGGGTGGATCACTTAAACCCAGGAATTTGCAACTAGCCTGGGCAACATGGTGAAACACCATCTCTACAAAAAATACAAAACTTAGCCAGGCATGATGGTATGTGCCTGTAGTCCAGCTACTTAGGAGGCTGAGGTGTGAGGATCACTTAAGCCCAGGAATTGGAGGCTGCAGTGAGTCATGACTGCACCACTGCACTCCAGCCTGGGCAACAGAGCAAGACCCTGTCTCCAAAAAAAAAAAAAAAAAAAATCACAGAAGGAATAACGAACAGGCAGGCATTGAAACTACACTACGACAGGTGCAGGGACTCACGCTTATAATCCCAGCATTTTGGGAGGCCAAGGCAGGAGGATCACTTGGGGCCAGGAGTTTGAGACTAGCCTAGCCAACATGAGACCCTGTCTCTACAAATTAGCCAGGATGGTAGTACACACCTATATTCCAGCTACTCCGGAGGCTGAGGGAAGAATACCACTTGAACCCAGGAATTTGAGCTTGCAGTGAGCCATGACTGCACCACTCACTCCAGCCTGAGCAACAGAGTGAGACCTTATCGCTTAAAAAAAAAAAAAAAAAAAAAAAAACTACACTATTATACTTGTGGTGTCATTACAAATGCTTTTGGCTGCAAGTAACAGAAAACCCACAGGGCATATTTTTCTAATATATCTTTCTGACAAGAAGTCTGCAAACAGGACTTGTTGATGTTGGTTCAACAGCTCAGCAATGTCATCTCTGTGATTCTAACCCTTTCCTTCATGGTCATAACTGCCCCACAGCCACTCCTAACTGGAATATGGCCAGGAGAAAGGGTTGAGAATGGAGGTGGGGCCAGGCAAGCAACTCTCTGCCACAACAAGAAAACTGTAGGAAACCTGGGCTTTGTTGAAAGTGAAGAGCTTGGCAAAATGGGTGGGGCTGAGTCCATCGCAATGGTGACCTGAGCTCCCTGGCTGCTGCACACAGTCTGAAGGGTCCAGGGAAACATGTACATTTCCATATCACATTAGTATGTGGGTGAAGAGGGACAAAATATCTGTTGCAAACTTATGTTTCATTTCTATTATCCAAGAAACTACCTATGAAATTCCTCACAAAAAACAAACAAAAAGGTCAGACTATGTGGTGAGAAAACATGAATTTGAATTGCTACAAAACACAAGCAAGTTCAAAAGGAATGTTTATTTTAAGCTCTATGTACAGAACAACAGAGTGTAAATGTAGAAAGGAACAAAGGAAACAAAAATGACAGGCATAGATATTTACATAGCAAGTGTAGGCAAAATGTGTCAAGAAGTCTTTAAATACATCTACTTTTAGCCTTTAACAGTCCAAATCAGTTTCTAAGAATAATTTATCATCCAGGAAGAAGTTTTAGAAGTTTAAGCCTCAACCTTAAGTTGAGTTTAAATCCTTGAGTTTAGAAGGCTTGTATTGCTGATACCTTGGTCAACAGCTTTTGTGTTGACCATTTCTTCTTTAGTTCGCTGTCCTTCTGACTGTGAAATGTGATGTCCAAACTGAAATAAAGCAAATATTTAACATACAAATTATTCTAATGTTAAAAAAAAAAAAAAAAAAAAAGAATGGCAAGACAAAGGGCCGATGACCCTCTGAGGTTTAACACACAATATTTACTTACTGTATGTATTACTATAATACATTATTTGGCTATGTATCAGGTACTACACTCAGAGCCAAGGACAAACGTGAACGAGACACTCTCAGCGGCACAGACTGAGCTCTTAGGCAACTAAAATTTGAGTCCCTGTGTGCCCAGCCTGAAATTAAGTGCTAAAAATTACGTAAAAAAAAAAAAAAAAGATGATTCTCTAAAAGACTTGTAGTTGGTTGGAAAGAAAGTGCGAGAGACACTGAACTAACAGCAAGCAGTAAATGACAAGCTAGTAACACTTCGCTTATCCACTATCACTGGGAAACGGTGTGTCCCGCCTACGGGAACTTCTCAGATAACTGCAGGTTTTCAAACATCCTGAAATTTTAAGAAACCAAGTTCTAGTCTCTGCTCTGCCCCTTATATAGGGGATTATAGGCACTACAGGGCTCATTTTCCTCGTATTTTTTGGGGGAAGGAGGTTACCGCTATAAAGATCTAGTGAGATGAGTAAAAAAGGTACTCTGCAAGTTACAAATTGCTCTACAAATGATAAAATTAAACATTTATTTTAGACACATTTGCATTTTTATGGTAATAGTTCTAAAGCAAACTTCTTGTCTTCCTCTTTTTTTTTTTTTGAGATGGAGTCTCACTGTGTCACCCAGGCTCGAGGGCAGTGGCGCGATCTCAGCTCACTACAAGCTCCGCCTCCAGGGTTCACGCCATTCTCCTGCCTCAGCCTCCCGAGTAGCTGGGACTACAGGCGCCCACCACCACGCCTGGCTAATTTTTTTTGTTTTTTTAGTAGAGATGGGGTTTCACTGTGTTAGCCAGGATGGTCTTGATCTCCTGACCTCATGATCCACCCGCCTCAGCCTCCCAAAGTGCTGGGATTACAGGCTTGAGCCACCGCACCCGGCCTTGTCTTCTTAAATAGTTAAAAGAATATAATTTTCTAAGTCAACATGCTAAACATCAGATATTAAAGTACACACACACAAACACACACACACAATGGTGAGCTAAGAGGTTGCTAGCACTAGAGTGGGAATGTATGTGTGTGACAAGTCCCTCCACTCTGTTACATTTTTTTATTTTTATTTTTGAGATGGAGTCTCGCCCTGTCACCAGGCTGGAGTCCAATGGCACAATCTTGGCCCACTGCAACCTCTGCCTCCCAGGTTCAAGCAATCCTCCTGCCTCAGCCTCCTGAGTAGCTGGAATTACAGGCGCACACCACCACGCCTGGCTAATTTTTGTATTTTTAGTAGAGACGAGGTTTCACCATGTTGGTCAGACTGGTCTCGAACTCCTGACCTAGTGATCTGCCCACCTCAGCCTCCCAAAGTGCTGGGATGACCATGCCCGGCCCTGTTACACTCTTTGAGGACTCAATGCATCTGAGCTTTCCAGTCTCTTCCTCTGCTGACATCTGTCCTTCCTCAGTGCTATCTAGCTGACTGTAGATGCTGTTCCTCTTCCACACTCCTGTCCAGGGCTTATTTTTATGTGTTAATACTACCTCAACTAAATTAAGACATGTGAAAACCACCCCAAAATTAGAATTACTTCTAAATTTAAGAAAAGAGACTTCAAGTAAATAGTGGTCTTAAGGCTCAAATGCTTAAAATCCAGTGTTTATCATCCTAGGCATCCAGTAAGTGCTGTCACTAAAGATAACTATAATCCCATTTGCTTTTTTACATGCAGAGTTAACATTAGATTCAACAAAATATCCAAAGTCTGTATATTTGACAGAGAAAAATCTTGGCATATTCACATTCCATATGGTTAAGGGAAATCTATTGCACCATTCTTCCCTGGCCCTCTCAAACTGTCAGACACCCAGTTCATACTGCAGATGGCAACATCAAATTGGCACCTAAGATAAGTCATTATAAACATACGCACAAATATTTTTAAAATTAAGTATTTTATTTCAAAAGACCTCATAATAGGCTAAAAGTGAAAATGAGCATATAAAATTAACAACAAAAAAAATCCCAGAAACATTAGCAGCATCAATAAACAATTATATAGCCCATTCTGCACAATTACTTCAAGAGAACTCGAACACAAAGCTGAAACATAAACAATACATCTGAGAAAAACTGAAAAATTAATATTCCATTAGTGTAGCTTACCCTTGAAGTTTCTGGACTAGAAAATGGGGAAGATTCCCAAGATCTATTCTCTTTCTCAAAAGAATCATCTTCTTGAAATGCAAATTTCTGCTTAAGTGCATGAGATATTAAAGAAACTGGATCCCAATGTGAATTCTGTCTTTTCCTCTTATGAATGGGTCTACCGCCAGGTGACCTATTTTTTTAAAAAAAAAATTGAATTTATTAAAACTTGGATGTAATTTTAGCTCCTTGTTGACAAACATAGCAGGAATACAAGCATAATATCTTACAATTTAATTAGTCTTCAAGAGACTGAAAATAATCTAACCTTCAAGAAATTTTTGCAATGAAATAAGGAAAGCACAATGAATGAAGAATCAGAAAAACCAAGAACCAATCTGACTTGGGACTCTGCCATAACCCTGTTAGGACCTGAGATTTGTCAGATGTCACTATGCTGAAGATCTTTATTATTGTAATTTTCTAATTTCCTAATGGGTAGGAAAATTCAAATAAGAACTTTTAAAAGGACTAGAGTTCATGCAAAAAAAAAAAAAAATTAGGCAAATTGTTCATCGGTTTGGGCATTCATTCATTCAGTCTTCATAGAATGCCCACTGCTACATCCAGCTCCATTTTATGCTTTGGGAGTATTCTGCTTCCTATTCTTACAGCAAGATTATCATCAATATACTAGTGAGTAAGATCATTTGGATGGTAATAAGTGCTGTGAATAAAACAAAACAGAGGCTGGGCACGGTAGCTCGTGTCTGTAATCCCAGCACTTTAGGAGGCCAAGGTGGGAGGACTGCTTGAGCTCAGGAGTTCGAGAGCAGCCTGGGTAACATAGCGAGACCCCGTCTCTACAAAAAAATCAAAAATTAGCCAGGCAACTACTTGGGAGGTTCAGGCAGGAGGATCACTTGGGCCAAGGAGATCAAGCCTGCTGTGAGTTGTGGCACCACTACACTCCAGCCTGGGTGACAGAGCAAGACCTTGTCTCAAAAAAAAAAAAAAAAAAACTAAATTAAAAAATAAAAAATAGGGAGATGTAGTAGTGACTAGGGACAGAAGCACTTTAGATGAGACATGATCAGAAACAAAGCCACTTTAAGGAAGCAACATCCTCTTTAAGAAAATGACAAGGGGTCAGTTTTACTGTAAACATCTGGGGGTGCATCAGGAAGGAGCCTGGCATGTGTGAGAAATGGAAAAAGGAAACCAACTGCAGCTGGAGCTCAGTGGACAAACACGAGACGTAGGAGAGGAGTTCAGCGAGAGAAGCGAGGGCTGGCTCCTGGAGGGACCTACGGACACAGCAAGGGCTCTGAAACTGATTCAAAGCACAATGGAAACCCACAGAAGAGTCTGAAGCAGCAGAATGGCCTGATCTGACTTCTGGTCACTATCTGCAGAAAATATAACGAGGCAAGAATGAAAACCACTGAGGAGGCTGCTGTGGAAGTTCAAGCTAGATAAGAATGGGCTTGGCCTGGGGAGGTGGCAGTGGAGGTCAAGAGGGTCCACAGAATTGAGCTATGTGCTGATGGGAAGTGTGGGAGATAGAACGGAAAATAAAGACGAATGATGATTCCTAGATATTTGTTTTTGGTTTTTTGAGACGGAGTCTCGCTTTGTTACCAAGGCTGGAGTGCACTGGCTCACTGCAACCTCCGCCTCCTGGGCTCAAGCAATTCCCCTGCCTCAGCCTCCTAGTAGCTGGGATTACAGGTGTGCGCCACCATGCCCGGGTAAGTTTTGTATTTTTAGTAGACACAGGGTTTCACCATGTTGGCCAGGCTGGTCTTGAACTCCTGACCTCAATTGATCTGCCCACCTCGGCCTCCCAAAGTGCTGGGATTACTGGTGTGAGCCACCACACCTGGCCTGATTCCTAGATCTTAAGCAACCGGGTGATCGTGTTGCCATTTGCTAAGATGCAAAAGACATGGGAAAGAACAGGTTTTCAAGGTGGCGGAAAAGAACAGGTAGGAAGGAAAAGTCCTTATTTTGGACCTGTGAAACGAGATACCTGTGAGACAGGCAAATAAAGATGTCAAGTAGGAATTTGGATGTATGCACCCGGGCTCAGAGGAGAGATCAGGGCTAGAAAAATAAACATTTGAGTCATAAGCATACAGCTAGTATTTAGAGCCACAGGACTAGGTGAGCTCACCAAAGGAAACAGCATGGACAGAGAAGAGAGGGGACTGAGGTCTGAACCAGGTACTTCAACATTTAAAGACCAGGCCCAGGGGGAAGAGTTAAAGGAATAAGAAGGAATAGCCAATGAGGTCAGAGGAAACCTGGGGGTATGCTTTCTCAGAAACCAAGTAAAGAAAGTGCT
>NW_012101965.1:3330158-3332446 GCF_000951045.1 Mandrillus leucophaeus | reverse complement strand
AACTGCCCTCAGCTCAAGAAGGTTGCTTTGTTCGAGGTCAAGCCCCCCAATGCTTAGTCAATGAGAAAGTGTAGAGACTCAGCACTCCCAGAGCGATGGGGGACAACTCTAGAGCCCCCGGGGTTCTGCTGAGGCCCTGCTGAGATTGCACCACAGCCCAGCTGCCCCATCACTTGAGTATTATCCTGAGGACATGCCCAGAGAGATGTCCTGCATGTTCATTTCTACTCAGAGCCTGCATGCCAGAGAAACCAAATCAACAGCCCTTTTCTGATATAAAATTTCACACTTCTTGATATAAAATTTTACTCTTCTTGACCTGTTGGGATTTTGTGGGGGTTTTTTGTTTTGTTTTTTGGTTTTTAGTTTTGAGGGGAAGAGGATCATTTTAAAATAAATCCATCGTATACTTAGCCTCTCCAATCTGAGAAGAGAGTGTGCTTTCTATCTGGCAAAACCTGTTTAAAATGCTCTTTCCCGATTGCTGCCATCTAAATTATCCTCTGTGTAAACGGCTGTTTCTCCGCATACCTAATTCCAATGATGGAATGCTTCTGTTCCCCCAAAATTCACACACTGAAATCCTAACTCCCAAGGTGATCGTATTTAGGAGGTGAGGCCTTCGGGAGATGATTAGGTCAAGAGAGCGAAGTCCTCGTGATTGCATTAGTGCCCTTGTGAAAAACCCCAGAGAGCTCTCTCACCCCTTCAGCCATGTGAAGACACAGCAAGAAGATGGCTGGGCCTTCTGTGAACCAGGAAGCAGACCCACCCCAGACACCAAATCTGCCAGCACCTTGATCTTGGGCTTCCCAGCCTCCAGAACTGTGAGAAATAAATTTCCATTGTTTATAAGCCCCTCTGTTTATGGTATTTTGTTATAGGAATCTTAACGGACTGTTGGAAATTTTTATTTAGATTTCATAATTAAAACACAAATACATATTCATTGTAAAAGTGTGACCTTTTGATCCCCCCTCCCCAGGGGGCACCTGCCACTGTTTCCAATCCGGGTCCTCTTCAGATTTTGATACACACTCCTGGGTAGTCACATCTCCCCTCCCTGCCTTGAAAACCACTATCATCTGCATATCAACCAGTCAAGATTTTGAACATTACCTTCTTGCAGTCTATATTATAAAACCTTTTATAAAAATGTCTCCAAATATAAAATACTATTAGAATGCTTGGTGAAATGTCCTTGCTTAAACACCTTAGTTTGAGAGCACCAACACACACCCAGTTTGGAGGGCAATGCAACCTACTCAAAGGCATTTGAGGAAGTGGGAGAAGGGACTCTTCGACGGCGAGAGAGTCAGGAAAAGAAGCTATTAACATAACTTGCAAGAGAAAGCATCAGCATTTACAGTAATTTCATCAAATTTAAAAGTAATCAAATCTGGATTTTATAACATTTAGGCATCAGGTCATTTATGTATAGGCTCATGAGGAAGGCCTAAACTGAATCCCCAATCCTCAAGAATTCTAAAGTGAACACAGCAGTTACTGGGAGCCCAAAATAAGGCCCCTGAGGCTTCCCAGGATTTTAGGGCATATGGTCATGTCCCCCAGGATACCAGGAGTTACACTTCGAAACACAGGGGAGCACAAAGTCAACTCACTTCTAATGCATCACTGGTGTTGAAATGTGCTTTGGGAAGGCAGGAAATCTATTCTAACGTAGAACAAAAAAGCCCACAAAAAAACCAACTTGGGGTTTGTCAAGAAATAATATACTTCACTTGGCAGAGGATAGTATCTTCCTGCTGGTTGTTGAGGGATTGTTGATTACACATTTTTGAACAAGGAAACTAGAAAATTGAAAATGCAAGCCTACCTACTTGGAAAATAAAGTTATTTCAAGAGAAAAAAAACTCTTATTACAAGGATAATGAGAAAAGTCAGGGTGGGGAAAACGTTTAAGAGAGTCAGGAACAACAGCAAGAACAAAAACTGTTGGTAGCTAGATAAGAAATATCAAAACCAGTCACAGGCTGGGTGCAGTGGCTCATGCCAGTAATCCCAGCACTTTGGGAGGCTGAGGCGGGTGGATCACTTAAACCCAGGAATTTGCAACTAGCCTGGGCAACATGGTGAAACACCATCTCTACAAAAAATACAAAACTTAGCCAGGCATGATGGTATGTGCCTGTAGTCCAGCTACTTAGGAGGCTGAGGTGTGAGGATCACTTAAGCCCAGGAATTGGAGGCTGCAGTGAGTCATGACTGCACCACTGCACTCCAGCCTGGGCAACAGAGCAAGACCCTGTCTCCAAAAAAAAAAAAAA
>NW_012101965.1:3325028-3330108 GCF_000951045.1 Mandrillus leucophaeus | reverse complement strand
AAAGTGTCCAAGGAGGAGATGGGGACCACCATGGGCTGTATCAAATGCTGCCAAGAAGTCAAGTAAGACGAGCAACGCAAAGAGACCACTGGATTTAGCCACATGGAGAGTCACAAGTGAAGTAGTTTCCAATGGAGTCACTGTGGGTAGAAGGCGGCATTAATAGAAACAAATTATAGACGACTTCAAGAATTCCTATCAGAAAGGGGAGCAGAACAGAACAACAGCTGAGAGTACATGTGTTCTGAAGATGGGAAGTACTTAGGTATGAGGAGAAGGATGAGGTAAAGAAGGAAGATTCAGTGATGCAGAAGGGCTCATTTTAAGTGAAATCCTTGTGAAAAGGAAAGAGAAAGGAAACCAGTAACCAAAGGAAGAGCCTGGCCATGAATGATGACACTTCGCTCACAACAGCAAGACAGAAGGCAGAGAATCTGCATGGGGAATCTGTAGGTGTAAAGAGGTAAGAGAGCTCATCTGATTGCTCAGCAAGATACAAAACAAAGTTAGCTGTACAGGCAATTCAGAAGAGAGCAGGCGGACAGGAGGCAGAGTCTACTGGCCTTTTAGTTGTTTTTCCAGTGATAGTAATAGTCACAGAGTTGCTGTTTGATACTAAGCCTGATGACATAAGTACAAGATCTAGCTGGGGCCAGGCATGCACCTACAGCCATGGGATTTTTCTCAACAAGCTGCCTCAGGCTCTTCCTTTGGTTACTGGTTTCCCTTCTCTTTCCTCTTTACAAGGATTTCACTTAAAATGAGCCCTTCAGCATCATTGCAAGGAACAAACTCACAACCTCATTAAAAACAGAACTGACTTATCTGTCCTAGGACTATTACTATACAGAAAATACATCTATTTTCTCACCAAAAACCTCACTAAGGGATTTCCAGGTAAACATGGCAAATCCCTTGTGAAATCCTACTAAAATGACAGTAAAGAAATGAAAAAGGTCTATATATCCACAAGGACAAAGAGATTAGAAGGGGGATAGGAGATAAGAATTGCAACCAGATGCTGCAAGCTGGAAAGCTGATGAAAGTGAGAGCGTGGGGCATGAGTGAAAAGTCTGTGCTGAATAGACACTTCTCTCTTGCTCGTCTTTCCCCACTCAGCTCTCCAATGACCTGGCTTGCACCCACTGTGTAATCCCCACCCCTCCTGACCATGAGGGCCACTGAAGAACTTTCTAAGGAAAATCCTGTAGCCCAAAAGAAAAGACATACAGCTCTGGGATGTGGCCAACAAAATGGTCCTCTCCCTAAACACTAAATTGTGAAGCCCCCAAGTTGATAAGCCCACCTCACACAAAGAACATGCAATCAGCTTTTCCTTGTCTCATTTTTAAATAAGAATCACCAGATGCTTACACAAGGCTACAAAACTAAAGACAGAGATCAAAGCTAAAAGGAAAAAAGAAACTCACAAAAAATAGAGTAATTCAAGAAGACAGAAAAACTTAAAACAAACCTATACGTTTAATACTGTCAGTGGGATAAGACCAATAAAACCAAAAAGATTTTAAAAAGAAGCACTTGAAGAAAAAGCAACAGCTGTTAAAAATTAAAAATGTGGGCCAGGCACAGTGGCTCACACCTGTAATCCCAGCACTTTGGGAGGCTGAGGCCAGCGGATCGTAAGGTCAGGAGTTCATGACCAGCCTGGCCAACATGGTGAAACCCCGTCTCTACTAAAACTACAAAAAGTAGCTGGGCATGGTGGCACATGCCTGTAATCCCAGCTACTCGGGAGGCTGAGGCAAGAGAATTGCTTGAACCAACACCCGGGAGGCAGAAGTTGCAGTGAGCCAAGATCATGCCACTGCACTCCAGCCTAGGCGACAGAGCCAGACTCCATCTCAAAAAAAAGAATAAAAGAACATTTTTGGACATGCAAAGTATTAAACTAATCTACCTTTTATGTTTCTCCAGAAGCTACAGGAAGATATGATATTTAGGAAATCAGTGATGCAGCACAGAAAAAAAGGGGGCAAGAATGCTCAAGAGGTAAGCGAAGGAAATCCTTCGGGCACAGAGGGATCCTTGAGGAAAACCACCAAGAACTAAACGGAGGTTCATCCAAAAATTAGAAATAGAACTACCCTATGATCCAGCAATCCCACTTCTGGGTACTTATCCAAAAGAAGTGAAATCAGTATCTCAAAGACATATCTGCACACCCACATTCATTGCAGCGCTATTCACAATAGACAAGACATGGAAGCAAACTAAATGTCTACCAACAGATGAATGGATTAAGAAACAGGATATATACATATAATAGAATATACAGTATGCTAAGTGAAATAAGTCAGTCACAAAAAGATAAATGCTGCATGATTCACTTATATGAGGTATCTAAAGTAATCAAACTAGGCCGGGCACAGTGGCTCTCGCCTGTAATCCCAGTACTTTGAGATACCGAGGCAGGAGGATTGCTTGAGCCCAGGAGTACAAGACCAGCCCGGGCAACACCGTGAAATCCTGTCTCTATTTTTTTTTAATAAGATAAAATAAAAAATAAAGCAATCAAACTATAGAGGTAGAAAGAAGAATGGCAGTTGCCAGGGGATGAGGGGAGAGGGAAACGATTACTGTTCAATGAGTATAAAATTTCAGTTACGCAAGATGAAAAAGCTCTACAGACTTGTACAACATTATGCTTATGGTTAATGATACCGTATTACACACATAAAAATCTGTTAACAGAACAGAGCTCATTATGTTTTTTCACCACACACACACACACACAAATGCAACTCAGAGAGGCAATTATTAACTCTAAAAAAATTATTCAACAAACAAAATGTAGTCAAAATATATGAAATGGGGCCAGGCAGTGACTCACACCTATAATCCCAGCACTTTGGGAGGCCAACATGGGCAGATCGCTTGAGCTCAGGAGTTCGAGACTAGCCTGGGCAACATGGAGAAACCTCATCTCTACAAAAAATACAAAAATTAGCCAGGCATGGTGGCACATGCCTATAGTCCCAACTACTAAGAAAGCTGAGGTGGGAGGATCACTTGAGCCCAGAAGGTCGAGGCTGCAGTGACCTATAATTTCAACACTGCCCTCCAGCCTGGGTTACAATATGAGAAATGGCTTACTGTGGATGTTTACCATTATAATAAGGATATTAATTTTGAATACTCATTTAACTAAAGATTGTGGTTTCACTATTTCAGGAAAACGTAGCAAGATGTGTGTGTGTAGAATATCTAAGAAAATATATTCCTAATATCCTACAATTGGAAGTCAATATAATTAAAATATCAAGAAATAGCAAATAAGTATGTTGTTTCAAAAATATGGTGATAAGAGACAGTAGAAGAAGTAGTCAAAAATAATTGAATGTCATTATCTCTGGGATAGGTATTCAGGGGTAAAGAATAAGAAAAAAGACATATATGTTAATTTTCATAAACATAATAATTTTTCTAAACATATAATTGACAAAATTTCAGTTCACTTTTCAAATTACAACATACCGCTCAATTGCACGAAGCTTAACCTTATTCATATCCTTTAGAACGTCCAACATGTTTGGAATATCTTTGTTTCTCTGGCTTTTTGAATGATGACTATAATTGGTCTTATTAGCAACCAGGTTCTGTTTGTTCATTTCAGTAGCTGGATTATCTGAGTCACAAATATTACTAGATCTTGGTTGTACGGGGGGAAAACACAGTGGCTGGAGAGATGAAAACTGAGGAGGAAGTGGTGGTGGAGGAGGAGGAGAAGAAAGCACTGAACTTGGAAACTGATCCGGCTCCACACTCAGAGGGGCAGCCCGCGATGATGACAACTGGCCCAAACTAATGGGCTTGTCATTCAAGCCAAAGGAACCTACAAACAAAGTGGTTGATTACAAAATCATGCACAATTATCTCTAACGTAATACATATTAATAACACTAATTAGAACCAAAACAGGAGCAATTTCTGTAATGCTACTAAAAGTAGCGATATAGTAGCAAGGAAAGAGAATCAATTCCATCTGCTTAGTAATTTAAGAGTCAGGTCAAATTGTGAATTCATTTTTAATCCAGTTAGGAATTTTCAGTGTAGGCCCAAGAGCAGAGGGGGTTGGAGAATGCATTTAAACAAACAAACAAAAAAATGTGTTTTTTCAGTAATTCACATACACTCTGAACTTCATCCTCTATTTTAAAAAGCTAAAACATAATCAACAACTTGTAGTTAGAAATACAAATTGATGTATTCACTCTATAATGACATTGGAGAAATAAGCATATTATTTTCTAAGCAAAGCTTAAGATGGGTACTGAGTATTTAACTTTTTCACAACAGATTTGCTCCTAAAGGACTGTGGGTAAACATGATTGCTTAAGAAAACTGTGTATAGTTATATATCATTTTACTTATTATGTATAAATATAAGTTATTGTATATTATATAATGTGTTTATATGTAAATTATGTTATAAATATATACTGTATAAATATATTAAATTATATGTGTATGCATTTGTATACATATTAAACAATTTTTAGCAATTATATTTACACACAGCCCTTTACAGCCAAATCTGTTGTGAAAAGCATTCAGTACCTAGACTGCTTTACATTTTATACACACATACACAAATACATACACGTTGTGTGTGTGTGTGCATATGTTTAAAGCAAGCTGTATCTCTATAAATTTATAAAACAATCATCAGGAAAACATTACTCACCTCAACTTGCTGGAAGTGTAGCAGCAATAACTAAAAACTATAAACATATATCCTCAAACCTATATCCTCTTTCAAACCAATGCATTCTTCCTCTTTAATCTCCAATGCTTTCATGAAGAGTTAGAAAAGCTTTCTGAGGGCCGGGCACGGTGGCTCATGCCTGTAATCCCAGCACTTTGGGAGGCCGAAGCAGGTGGATCACGAGGTCAGCAGATCGAGACCATCCTGGCTAACACAGTGAAACCCCGTCTCCACTAAAAATACAAAAAATTAGCCAGGCATGGTGGTGGGCGCCTGTAGTCCCAGCTACTCAGGAGGCTGAGGCAGGAGAATGGCGTGAACCCGGGAGGCAGAGCTTGCAGTGAGCCGAGATCA
>NW_012101965.1:3277847-3324978 GCF_000951045.1 Mandrillus leucophaeus | reverse complement strand
AATTTTCATAAACATAATAATTTTTCTAAACATATAATTGACAAAATTTCAGTTCACTTTTCAAATTACAACATACCGCTCAATTGCACGAAGCTTAACCTTATTCATATCCTTTAGAACGTCCAACATGTTTGGAATATCTTTGTTTCTCTGGCTTTTTGAATGATGACTATAATTGGTCTTATTAGCAACCAGGTTCTGTTTGTTCATTTCAGTAGCTGGATTATCTGAGTCACAAATATTACTAGATCTTGGTTGTACGGGGGGAAAACACAGTGGCTGGAGAGATGAAAACTGAGGAGGAAGTGGTGGTGGAGGAGGAGGAGAAGAAAGCACTGAACTTGGAAACTGATCCGGCTCCACACTCAGAGGGGCAGCCCGCGATGATGACAACTGGCCCAAACTAATGGGCTTGTCATTCAAGCCAAAGGAACCTACAAACAAAGTGGTTGATTACAAAATCATGCACAATTATCTCTAACGTAATACATATTAATAACACTAATTAGAACCAAAACAGGAGCAATTTCTGTAATGCTACTAAAAGTAGCGATATAGTAGCAAGGAAAGAGAATCAATTCCATCTGCTTAGTAATTTAAGAGTCAGGTCAAATTGTGAATTCATTTTTAATCCAGTTAGGAATTTTCAGTGTAGGCCCAAGAGCAGAGGGGGTTGGAGAATGCATTTAAACAAACAAACAAAAAAATGTGTTTTTTCAGTAATTCACATACACTCTGAACTTCATCCTCTATTTTAAAAAGCTAAAACATAATCAACAACTTGTAGTTAGAAATACAAATTGATGTATTCACTCTATAATGACATTGGAGAAATAAGCATATTATTTTCTAAGCAAAGCTTAAGATGGGTACTGAGTATTTAACTTTTTCACAACAGATTTGCTCCTAAAGGACTGTGGGTAAACATGATTGCTTAAGAAAACTGTGTATAGTTATATATCATTTTACTTATTATGTATAAATATAAGTTATTGTATATTATATAATGTGTTTATATGTAAATTATGTTATAAATATATACTGTATAAATATATTAAATTATATGTGTATGCATTTGTATACATATTAAACAATTTTTAGCAATTATATTTACACACAGCCCTTTACAGCCAAATCTGTTGTGAAAAGCATTCAGTACCTAGACTGCTTTACATTTTATACACACATACACAAATACATACACGTTGTGTGTGTGTGTGCATATGTTTAAAGCAAGCTGTATCTCTATAAATTTATAAAACAATCATCAGGAAAACATTACTCACCTCAACTTGCTGGAAGTGTAGCAGCAATAACTAAAAACTATAAACATATATCCTCAAACCTATATCCTCTTTCAAACCAATGCATTCTTCCTCTTTAATCTCCAATGCTTTCATGAAGAGTTAGAAAAGCTTTCTGAGGGCCGGGCACGGTGGCTCATGCCTGTAATCCCAGCACTTTGGGAGGCCGAAGCAGGTGGATCACGAGGTCAGCAGATCGAGACCATCCTGGCTAACACAGTGAAACCCCGTCTCCACTAAAAATACAAAAAATTAGCCAGGCATGGTGGTGGGCGCCTGTAGTCCCAGCTACTCAGGAGGCTGAGGCAGGAGAATGGCGTGAACCCGGGAGGCAGAGCTTGCAGTGAGCCGAGATCACGCCACTGCACTCCAGCCTGGGCAACAGAGGGAGACTCCGTCTCAAAAAAAATAAAGAAAGAAAGAAAAGAAAAGAAAAGAAAAGCTTACATAGAAGACAACAGACTTTTTAATACAAAAATACAATCTTCTAGTATAGTAAAGCTAGTTCTTCTTTAAATCAAAGCCATCCCCTCACTACAAATGTGTCTTAATTTATCTTGAATAAACATCAGATATAATAATTTTGTATATCCAACATCCTTTTATGTGCATTTAATGTTTTCATGGTACTTATTCAGAATTGTACTCACTTAAATATTAGATGTTCCTGTATGCTACTGTATGTACTATATTCAGTACAGTATCATGCTGTACAGGTTGGTATAGGCTATACCATGAGTATCATCTAACTGAAACAAAACTCCTGGTGTTACTTACTAGAATTTGCGCTGTTTTTCAGTTCCTGCATTTCCACAATTGCTGCAATCTGAGAGCGAAGAAAAGTCAGCTCATTTTCAAGGGCAGCTATTTTTTTAATTGCAGCTTCATTTACAGGTATATCATTTTTCACTGTTTCTTTCTGTCTTACAGCAGGTGACAGTGGATCCCGAACTAGTTGCAAAGGATGAAAAATTTCCACCTTCTCTTCTTCATTTTTCCATATACTATTTCTGTGGGTGAAAAAAACAAGAAATGAAAATCAAAAGACAATAAAACAAAATAAAAGCTACTCTCAGGCCAGGCACGGTGGCTCACGCCTGTAATCCCAACACTTTGGGAGGCTGAGGCAGTGAATCACCTGAGGATAGGAGTTTGAGACCAGCCTGGTCAAAATGGCGAAACCCTGTCTCTACTAAAAATATTTTTAAAAATTAGCTAGGTGTGATGGTGTGGCCCTGTAGTCCCAGCTACTTGGGAGGCTGTGGCAGGAGAATCGCTTGAGCCTGGGAGGCAGAGGTTGCGGTGAGCCAAGATCGTGCCATTGCACTCCAGCCTGGTTGACAGAGTGAAACTTCGTCTCCAAAAAAAAAACTACTCTCTACCCCCCATGATTGTTTCTAGAGTCACTGAGGACAAGGAAAACATCTTATTTAGCTTTGTATTCCCAATATAAACAGAACGTAGCCTCCAATAAAGGACCATTCAGTGACCGGGGAATGAACAAAAGAAACCCTGCTTTTAGATTATAAAACAAAAATAATTATTCTGCAATTGCTCTACTTACTAACTTTAAATGCAGGTAAGTTAATTTAGAAGTTCTATATAAGTTAATAAAGAGTCTTACATTCAGGATTACATTAGGGTGAAATGTATGTTCTTTTAACTATTTGAAAATTGGTGCCAGTTTGATACATCAGCCAGAATACTTAAAGAATTGACACTGTGCTTAGAGCCTGGATCTGAATATACTAACATATAAGGCAATACTCTCTAGGAGTAACACATCCAAATTTTGAATTACATTTAACATCATTGCCTGGTGCACAGTAAACACTATGTAAGTTTTGGCTAAATATATGATTCTAATATCCCTTTGATAACCACTCCCTCCTAGGCCTGGTGTTAGGTTTAAATATGCATTTAAAAAAAAAAACTGGCTAAAAAAATGAAAAACAGCCAGGCTTCTTTACTAGGAAGATACAGTAGGGCACAGCACAGTTTGAAGATAAACAAAACAAAAAAAGCTCCATCAATCGGAACAAGCTTCGACACAAGCAAGAATTCAGTTTATAGCCCACTTCCCAAGGTAAGCATATAAAATTACCGAAATCTGAGATAACTGGCTTCTTCATCATTTGCCACATACAAAATATCAGCAAAAGAAGGAACCACAGATCCACAATTTTCAGAGTCTACAGAGTTCAAGAGCGGGATCAACTAAAGTAAAAAAAAAAAAAAAAAAAAATAGTCAGAGCTCTGCAGGGAGTCAGGAGAAGACACATGCCCCATGGTATTAGATTAGTTAATGATCTAAAAGAAAGAAAAAGAAAAAGAATATTCAATAGAAACACATGCACCTGTTAGCAAGAAAGAACACTGGGAAAAATGTTATGCTGAAGTCTAAGCACTAAGCAATATTCTCTCCTCTGGTTAATTTCATCTATCATAAAATGCAAAATAAAATTAAATAAGCTCTTCAGTTATTGTTCACAGTTGCCCATCTGTGAATGTCATTACAGACATGTACCACGTAACGTTTAGGTTGATGATGGACTGCATATACATGGGGTCACATAAGATTACAATGAAACTGAAATATTCCTATGATGAGTATTTACTATATTATACTTTTTATTATTATTTTAGAGTATATTTCTTCTACTTTAAAAGAAAAGTTGGCTGAGCATGGTGGTGCATTCCTGTAATCCCAGCACTTTGGGAGGCCAAGGCAGGAGGCTCAATTAAGGCCAGCAGTTCAAGACCAGCAGGGCAACATAGCAAGATCCTGTCTCTATCAGACGAAAAAAAAAAGTTAGCCAGGTGTGGTGGCATGCACCTCCCAAGTAGTTCCAGCTACTCAGGAGGCTGAGGTGGGAGGATCACTTGAGCCCAGGAGGTTGAGGCTGCAGTGAGCCATTATCATGTCACTGCACTTTGGCCTGGGCGACAGCAAGACCTTATCTAAAAAAAAATAAAAATAAATAAAAAGTTAACTATAACGCAGCCTCAGGAAGATCCTTCAGCAGGTATTCCAGAAGGTATTGTTATCGTAGGAGGTGACAGCTCCATACGTGTTATTGCCACTGAAGGTCTTCCAATAGGACAAGATGTGGATGTAGAAGACAGTGATACTGATGATTCTGCCCTGGGTAGGCCTAGGCTAACATATGTGCTTGTGTCTTAGTTTTAACAAAAAAAATTTTAAAAGTACAAAAAATTTAAAAATTTTTAAATCATAAAAAGCTTATAGAATAAGGATACAAAAAATGTTTGGATAGCTGTACAATGTGTTTTAAGATAAGTGTTACTACAAAAGAGTCAAAAAGTTTTTACAAAATAAAAACATTTATAAAAAAGTTACAGTAAGCTAAGGTTAATGTATTATTGAAGAAAGAGTTTTTGTATAAATTTAGTGTAGCCTAAGTGTACAGTGTTTATAAAGTCTACAGTAGTGTACAGTAATGTCCTAGGCCTTTAAATTCACTCACCACTCACTGACTCACCTAGAGCAACTTCCCGTCTTCCATTCATGGTAGGTGTCCTATACAGAGGTAACATTTTTTATCTTTTTATTAGACTGTTACTGTACTTTTTCTATGTTTAGATACACAAACACTTATCATTATGTAACAACTGCCTACAGTATTCAGTACAGTAACATGCTGTACAGGTTTGCAGACTAGAAGCAACAGGTCATACCATATAGCCTGGGTGCGCAGTAGGCCATATACCATCTAGGTTTGTGCCAGTATACTCTGTGATGTTTGCACAATGACAAAATCACTGAACAATGCATTTCTCAGAATGTATCCCCCCATCATTAAATGATGCATGATTGTATTTAAAAAAACAAAACCACAAAAACATATATGAAATGGCTTGTTCCCAAGGGTAAATTAAAGGTTTTTGGCTTGCAGGAAATGTTTCTTCCTTTGTTGTTCTACCCTGTATCTGTAAGAGTACCTAGGATTATTTTGTACTTGGTACTTAAACAATTTATGTTGACTGACTTACCTCAAAATTAGGTCTTCGACAAGGTTCTAATGGAAGCATTTTCCCAATGATACGAACAATACTCCTAGTTGATCCATAGTCTTTATTTTCCCAAATCAGCAAAACCTATTTTAAACATAAAGTATGAATTAAAATGCACTCTGATTAAGCAGATTTATATAAGTATGAAAAAAGGGGATGTAAAAAAGATGCGGTGGCATTTTTTAAAAAATACAGGGAGTCCTGTAAAATACATTTATTTTTAAAAAGAAGTATAGAATGGCAGAGCCTTTCTTCAAAGAATAGAACTTTATGAGTATTTGTCTAAAAAAAAGATGGTAGTAAACATATATACATTCCAGGAAGATCTTTTAAAAAGCACAATTCATTTTGTTCTGTTTCTGATAATGTTCAAATACCCTGGAGGAAACTTTGTTCAAAAAAATTGCATCCCCTCCTCCAGCTACAAATCCCATCTTTTTGGCCCAACCAAAAATTGACAATTTCAATTTATCAAGCAACGCGGTAATACAGAGTATACTTATGTAATTTCCTTTAAAGGAGAAATAAAAAAGGGAATAAATAAATCAGGTCCTAGACAATTCAAAGAGTTATTGACATAAAGCAAAATGTATCTGCTGGCAGTAAGCTCTTGAAAAGGTATTAGAAGTGAAAATGTGCCACTATAGCTCAAATAATACTTCGTCCTTTAGTGTGGGCTTCCCAAATTAGTGTAAACCATTGCCACAGGAACCACGCTCCCCCACCAGCCAAAAGATATAATAAATTGGACATTTTTCCTAATATCCCAACAGATATAAGTAGCATCCTATAAGCATCCTCGTTAAAACATCCAATAAACAGCCTGTCTCAGCTGTTAAACAACAGCAACAACCAACAACAGCAGGCTAAGTAAACTGTGGGTTATGCACCTGCATGTTGATTGTGACCCATCGTATGAGGTTAGGTGTAAAATTTTCCCATTGTGGTGTCATGCTGGCACTCAAGTACTTTGGGATTTTGGAGCATTTCAGATTTCAGGTTTTGAGTGATGCTCAACGGATAATATTTTTAAATTGCTAAGATTATTTCACATTTTTTTCACACTCAGTCTTCAAAATCCCTTATATAGTTTACACCTACAGAAGATCTCAATTCAGATATTTTGAGTACTTAAAAGTGACATGTGGCCAGTGGCTATCATACTGGATTTCACAGCCTAGAGGATATAGATCCCAGACCTATTACTAGTAGAATATTTGGAGGACTGAGCATTTATATTTAAAATATTCTATAGACCATTCATCTGCGTAGCCCTGCTAAGAACCACAGGCATAGAGGCTTTGCTACCATGAGGGCTACCTACGGCATATACAGTCACCCAAGAGTTGGGTTAGCTCTTAGTTAATTTAAATGATACCTTCCTATCTTGCTCGGCAGTTTCTATCCTAATAAACTCCTGTCCTTCCTCTCATTCCTTCATTGCCCCTGGACATCTTCACCACTTTCGTTGTTGTTGTTGTTTGCTTTTTGAGGTGTTATTTTTTTTTTTTTTTTTTTTTTGAGACGGAGTCTTGCCTTGTCGCCCAGGCTGGAGTGCAGTGGCCGGATCTCAGCTCACTGCAACCTCCATCTCCTGGGTTCAAGCAGTCCTCCTACCACAGCTTCTGAAGTAGCTCGGACCACAGGTGCACACGACCATGCCTGGTTAATTTTTGTATTTTTTTATAGAGCCGAGGTTTCAACATGTTGCCCAAGCTGGTCTTGAAAACCTGAGCTCAAGTGGTCTGCCTGCCTCAGCCTCCCAAAGTGTTGGGATTACAGGAGTGACCCACCACATCTGGCCATCTTCATCATTCTTGTTATTTCATCTTCCCTCTATTCCTGGTCTAGCATCCACATTTCAACTTCACTAATTTTCCTACCAAGCATGGATTTTCTGGTTAATTATTTCAGTAATATGTTCAACGTCACTCAAAAATGGTTCATTCTTTTGATATTATGTGCTCCCACATTGCTAATGAATACACGACCCTAATTACTCTTAGCTAGGGAAAAAAAAAAAAAACCAATATTTAGAAAAACTATGACTCCATGATGACTTCAGCTGGGTTCTCACAGGTATTCTGAAATCCCTTCATAACAAGTTAGATTCTATACCACATTGCCCAGAGCAGTCTCCAATCTCTGAAATCCCTTCTCAGATCCCACCACTTCATTATCTGCAAGTGACCTTGTCTCTGCTCTTACTGAGAAAACTGAGAACTTCAATTTGACATACCTCAACTTCATTTCTCTTACTTAGCTCCATTCAAAATCTCTTTTCAGGCCGGGCGCGGGGGCTCACGCCTGTAATCCCAGCACTTCGGAAGGCCAAGGCAGGTAGATCACTTGAGGTTAGGAATTCAAGACCAGTCTGTCCAACGTGGTAAAACCCCATCTCTACTAAAAATATAAAAATCGTTGGGCATTGGTGGCAGGCTCCTGTAATCCCAGCTACTCAGCAGGCTGGGGCAGGTGAATCACTTGAACCTGGGAGCAGAGGCTGCAGTGAGCCAAGATTGCACCACTGCACTCCAGCCTGGGCAATAGAGCAAGACTCAACCTTAGGGAAAAAAAAACAAATCTCTTTTCACTCTCTCTCACTTTCATTCTGTTCTTTAAGGCAGAAGAGTCTCTCTCCTTTCCAAGACTTATTTAATTAGATCCCTTGCCCAACTACCTTCTCAAAGGTGTTGTTCAATCACTCTCTCATGTGTATCTTAAATTTCTTCCTGTCTGTTTCTTCCAGAGTGATGACAAATATGCTGAAGTTACTTTTAACTTTAAAAATAAAAATAAAAATTCCATCCTGTAGCCCCTTCAGGTTGATGGCCTCTCTCAATTTCTTTTCACAAGCAAACTTTTCAAAAGAAGGTTGCTGATCCCACTTCCCTTCCTGACATTCTTCAAACTATTCCAACACAGTCCCATTCTCCACTTACAGAAATTCTTAGGGGCACCAATAATGCAATAGTGATAAACAACTGTTCAGCTGTTATCTTCAGTCTCTTGATTACTGAAATGTAAAATGTTTCAATCACATCTAATGACATTTGCCATTATCAAGGTCCATGGCTTCAAATATCAAAACAAAGCAGGTAACTCCCAAAAGTGAATCTTTCTCTTTCCTACATTCTAAAACCATATATGTATATCCAATTGTCTGAAGGATATTTCTACTTATATGTTTAACATCACCTCTGACTCACCTCATCTCCATATTCAAACTACTTTCTCATACTAATATGCCCATTTATAATAATGGCACCATCATTTTTCAACTTACTTTTGCTTTAAAAAAATATTAAATTATCCGTGACTACTTTCTTCTAATTCACCCCACCTGTTTTCCTTATAGTCAATCTCATATTACAGTTATCTTTATTGTTTCTTATTCTTCATATTTTAAGTATTATGAATACAAGAACCATGTATTACTCCTCTGTATTACCTGCAGAAACAAGCATATTGTCTTTAGATACAGTAGATGTTCAACAAGTAGATAAAATTTGATTTGCTTATGATAGAGTTTGGCTGTGTCCCCACCCAAATCTCACCTTGAATTGTAATTATCCTCACGTGTCAAGGGTGGGGCCAGGTGAAGATAACTGAATCATGGGGGCAGCTTCCCCCATACTATGCTCATGGTAGTGAATAAGTCTCATGAGATGTGATGGTTTTATAAAACGGAGTCCCCTGCACAAGTTCTCTTGTCTGCCACTATGTAAGATGTGACTTTGCTACTCATTTGCCTTCAGCCATGACTGTGAGGCCTCCCCAGCCATGTGGAACTGTGAGTCAATTAAACCTCTTTCCTTTATAAATTACCCAGTCTCGGGTATGTCTTTATTAGCAGCATGAGAACAGACTAATACAGTTTATAATTCTCAGGCCTAAATCACCCTCTTTCCATTAGATTTATTCTGGATTTATTGAGGTTTAAATATTGAACTTGTTTATAAATTACCCTGAATAGAAGTTTTAATGTATCTGTGCAATAAATGTAATTCTGTGAAGGTCATGTCTGTATTTTGCTTCCTTTGTATCTTCTGTTGGCATTTGTCCTATCAGGTAAACATGTTCTCAATAATCTCATCCCTCTTCTAACTCAAACCATCAAAGCTATACTATTGCAAACTCACCTTTGTCCCACCTAAAAAGAAGCAACAATTTTGCCTTAAATCAAATGACTACATACAAGTCATTTCAAAATGAAACCCAAGAACAAATACAACAGATCCATTCCAATCCATTAAAAGATATTTACCTGGTCTACAGGAACGCCAAAATATTCCAGCATCTCTCTTAAGATATTCAGTATGAGAGACATTGATGAAGCAAATACAGAAGCCAATTCAAAGGAACATTATCAGTTTCTTGGTGCCTTTGGGGAAAATTTTAGAAAATGTTACTCTTGACAAATAAATGCCACACAAATTGTACTACATAACCTGGAAAAGTCCTCTTGATACACACTACACCGTCAACTAATTTCTCCTAGCCAGCACTATTTTGAAGGAAGTCAAAGAAAAAGAAAGGAAGGGGAAGTCTGGGGGAAAGAGAGGGTTGTAAAGGAAATTTCAATTTATTGGTTAAATTACATTAAAACCTCATAGGATGTCTGAGCTTATGAAGGAGCCTAGTTAACAGAGACCAATCAAGAACAAACTGGACATCTACTTAGGCAAGGCTTCAAGTTACATGCCACAGCGAAGCTCGCGTTCCTGAAAGCTTTGGGCTGAGACTCAGCAGATGGGTGAGTTTAGCCGACCCTTGAAAGCAGGCAAGGGCCCGACTCAAAGATTTTAAAAAATGAACAGCTCTTCTCACACACATATCGAAGTACTGCCCATCCCTCCTCGCTCTTTTAAAATAACGAGCATGAATTCCAGATAGGTGACGTGACTTGGTCACCCATCTAGTAACAGGCCGTGACCAGAGCCAGATCGCGTCCCTCGCTTTGGCCACAAGCTTCCTGGTGCTCTCCAAACACAGCGTGGTAGCCTTGCTCACCTTCCTCCGAAGCCGAGACCCCGGGAATCACCAGAACATCAAGCGGAGGGGTTAGGAATTCTCAATCAAATTCCAGACTGCGCCACTCCTTGTCCACATCGCTCAGACGTCTACCCAGACCTCGACCCAGTTTCCACCCGCGCGCCTCGGCTTGCAGCCACAGGCGGTAACGATGACCTCAGCGAGGAACAAGAGGTCGACCCAGTGCCCAGCCCTGGAGCCTCACGTTCAGCCAGGGTAACGTTACGGAAAGCTCGCCCACCTCCTCCCGCACCCAACCAACCCACCTTCTAGTCCCTAGGACTGGACTGCTACTTCCGCATGACGGGACAGCTACTTCCGCATCCCAGGACGAAATCAAACTCCGCGGGCCAGGACCCGTACCCAGTCTCACTGGGCAAAACTGAAGATCGCTGCTTCTGATTGGTCATTGCATGACGTCAGGCAATTCGGGAAGCGGCGGCTTTTCCTTCTCAAGAGGCGGGTCTTCCGAGAGGCAGCCAATAGGAGATGATGGGCAGGGCAGGTCGCGTTAGGACGGCGGCGGTCGCGCAAGGCAAGGTTTTAGGTATAAAGCCGTGAGCTAGACTCGCAGGCCAGAGTTCGTACTCCATATAACTCTTCGCAGGGACTGCGTTACTCACTACAGCCGGACCCTAAGCGCATCCGCCTTCCCAAGTTCACCTGACACAGTCGCGATTTATTTTTTGGTTATTTCATTTATTCAGCTAATATTAAAATACCTGTGGGACTAGCAGAAGCCAAGCACTACCCCCGAGGGTTCTGAAGCTTTGCAGTGGCTAGGATGCATTTGTTAGTTCACTAAATATACCTAAGTATCCAGGCTACCGAATATGGGTCGGACACTCCTGGCTTAGCCGAGGACGGCAAGTGATGACAGGTGGTATCTGTTTTCATTTCTGATTTGAGATTATTGGCTTCATACGAAATAGCTTCCTCTTCTGAACTTCAGCAAGACGTGCACTGGAGTAATATAACAATTTAAGATGTGTGTCTGCTACTGACATAATTTGAAAATATAAGTTTTTAATTTACATCATTTACTCATTCAACCAATAATGGATATCTACTACGTAGCAGACACCATTCTAAGCACGAAAAATGCCTTAATCAGCAGGGCAGGTCCTTGTCTCCTGGAGCTTACATGCCAGTGGGGCATCTCTTTCCATTCTAACCCTCATTTGCTTTTCTCTATAGCACTTACCGTCATATTCAGATATGCTTCCCCTACCACCAAACAAAATTGTACACTCCAGGAGAACAGGAATTTGTTTTGATCCATGCTGTATCTTTCCCCAGTGCTTTAGAAGAGTGTCTGGTATATAATAGGCATTCAGTTCGTTTGTTGAATAAAATACCTAAATGTGGTATGACAGAAAAGATGATAAAGAATGATTTGGGACTAAGCAACTAGCAAAACAATTGATAGCAATTACAGTGATATGCCCAGTAGTCTGAGCTGGATATGGTTGAAAGTGCAGAACAAGGACGATGATGGATCAGAAACCCCACATGGAGTAAGTCACAATTTTCTCAAGTTCCTTGTCCTTCCCTATGCCCTTGTGAATAAATCACGGCTTTATAACCCCCTCCCTTTCCCACTCTCTTATCAAACAGCAGAGTCAGAATAAAAACATTCCTGCAGAATAAGAAGGGAACCACTACTGTTCCAGCTGCACTATTAGCATAGCTTAATATTCCAACTGATTTAGATAGCAAGGAGGACCCAGGTCAAATACTACATCCATGAATGCTTTGCTGACAACTTTCTTCTAAATTCTTCAGAGGTATTTCCTCCACGGTTTACTAAAGCATTCATAATTCCATTTTGACAAAATCCTTTTATGTGATTGGACATTTTTTTCCATTGCTCATTTTTACATGAAATTAGATTTTCCTGAACTCTTAGAATGATAAGGTCCAAGAAAGCTTTTCTGACACCACAAAGCTAGCTTTTCTGTTGTCTCTGAGTAGTGTTAAAAAATATGGTGGCTTGCTTTCTGAGGTTTTTCCTGTGTTCCCCTCCCCCAGTTTGATCCAGGCAGAAAACTTGCTATTCACAAGCTGCATGTAAAAGTATCTAGTTGTCAATTATTAACTCATTATATTGAATTAGCTCATTATATTGAGCTGGTAAGCCTATGTCCCTAAGATTTTTTACCTACTGACTGATTTGTCCTTTAAACATGTAACATGTTAAAATGAGGAAATCGGACAAGGAAGTATCAAATAGCAGTCTCTTGATCCTATGTGATTTGAAAGTGTCTCTTATCTGGGAATGCCCTTTAAGGATTTCAACACAGCAATCAAGAACCTATCTTGGCCAGGAGCAGTGGCTCACGCCTGTAATCCCAGCACATTTTTAACACAACTCAGACTGTACATGTTCCAAGCAGCAGCAGCCATAAAATTAAATCAAGCCTTTATAAATATGGAATTACCATTCTTTCATTTATACACTCAAGGACCATTTATTACAAAACTACAGTATGTGTGCCAAGCACAATACTAAATGCTAATATTTTATTCTGGCGGAGACACATAAGTGGGATGAATTACTAGTTTAATATGTGCTGCATTCAGTGGCCTCAGAACAAAAACAGGAATTGGAAATGTTTTGCTAGGGTGTAAGACTTTAAGATAAGTGAACAAGGAGTAGCATAAGGCAAAGCGGCCAAAAACAGTTCATAGGGAGTTCCTATAGTTCATCATGGCTAAGGTTCAGACAACAGGAAGACATCAATGAGTAAATTTTGGTTTTAAAATGATTGTAATTTTGTACTTGAAAAACATCCCAGAGATGGCAATATAAAGATTAAATTTATGGGTAGAGTCCAAACTAGGAGACCAATGCAGCAGTTGGGGATAGTGATGACCATCTATTATTGGGGGTGGGGGTTTTAGGGGGGACAGTGGTGGAGAGGAAAAGACAGAACATACACTTTATAGGGATGTCCAACTAGCTTAATGGATAAAGGAAAGAACATCAGTTTGCAGTAGGATGGGGTACAGGTGATGAATTCAGTTTGGAGTGTTGAAGTTCCAGCAGAACTATCCAGGGAAGAGTTGGAGAGAAAAAATGGAGTTCAGGAGAGAAGTTTAAGAGGTAAATTTCAGAGTCACCACCATCTAGATAAAAATGTTTGAAAACCTGTCATTCACAAAGTACTTCCATTCTTGTTCCTTCCACATACCAATGTTATTTACTAATTTTTGCTACCCCCTCTCATTTTGTAAACTTAGCCATAGACAATACCTGTGAAATGCTGGATCTGAAGTGCTAGAACATGTTTAACACTAACCTGAAATATGACTGCACCATGAAAACTCTTTACGGCTGTTCCAATTACTTTCGGGGCTTCATCTGAAATCTGTATTGCCTTTCTACTTCCTTTTAAACAATAGCTTATCTTTTGGAATATTCAAATAGTAAAATGGCAAGAGAACTTTGTATAATTGTAAGCTTGGAAATTTTGAATAAAAGTGGTATTTAAAATAATGTGAGGAAAGTTTAACATTGAAAATGAGTAATAGGCCAGGCGCGGTGGCTCGCGCCTGTAATCCCAGCACTTTGGGAGGCTGAGGTGGGTGGATCACAAGGTCAAGAGATCCAGACCATCCTGGCCAACGTGGTGAAACCCCGTCTCTACTAAAAACACAAAAAATTAGCCTGGGGCGTGGTGGCGGGCGCCTGTAGTCCCAGCTATTTGGGAGGCTGAGGCAGGAGAATCACTTGAACCCAGGAGGTGGAGCTTGCAGTGAGCCAAGATTGCGCCACCGCACTCGAGCCTGGTGACAGAGCAAGACTCCGTCACAAAATTGTTTCTAAAACAATAGGAGTCCAACTCATAAATCAACAATCTCTGTGGCTCTCAATTAAATACAACTAGATTCCATATATTCCCGAATCCTAAGAAATGTAAAACTTGTTCATTTAAACTTCATTAGGACAGTGTACTAATTTTTAGTATCTACCCCAATAAAATTTGAAACAGATTTAACAATAGTATCAACTATTTGAGAACTCTAAACATATAATGGATATTACTTTCTCATATTAAGGCTCAAGAGATTGAGTCTAGCCAAATTAATCCCAATGACAATCAAGTTTATTTCTCCATTTGCCTTCCCCTTCAACTTTGTAAACTGAGAAAGGCCTCTGTACTTCTCTTTCTGGATGTGACAGTGTATTATTCCACAAGGAAACTATAGGTACATCCCCACCAAAGGGATTCCAGTTGAAACCCAGAAAAAGTAAGTTTAATAAATGTCCTTAATAATGCAGCATACTTAAATAAGAAATTTGTATGTAACATTACAATTATCCAGTATAACTAAGCTACCAATGATCTTACACAACCCTTTACAAGCATATATATGTACACACAGTGTTCTTATTTCTCTCACAGAATTTTTAAGGACTAATTTGCCATTTGCATGAGTCAAAATGTGTCAGTTTGTCATAGCACACAAACTTCTATGAAAATGCTTTGTTAAAAGTGACAGGATGGCACATGGTAAGAATTATACCAGATCTTACTCAAAGTGAATGAAAAGACCATTCTTTTTAGTTATTCACTAGCTACTGCATTTTTAGAAAGAGAAGTAATCACCATATTATTATGGGTGTAAGGTCCCAGATTAACATAAGAAAAAGAGGACAAACTAGAAATCCAGAATTCCTATATTTCAAAACAATGGCTTAGATTTACCAACTGTAAAATTTCCCACTTTCCCAGGGGAGACAAGGGAAACAAAAACAAAAACAAAACAAAACACAAAAACAGTACAGAGAGGTTTGAGGGATTTTATAAAGCATTTATCAAGCCTTACCACACCAGTAATCTTCCTAACAGATGGGCTAGTATTCTAAAATAGGTCATAGAAATAAGTTGTGTGAAACAGACACAGGTAAACAAACAACAGCGGTTATTACTTGTGACATTTTATTGGCGTATGACAATTTACAAGGGTCCCTGTTGCATTATACATCACACTGAGTAAGAATCGTTTAGCCATCTACATTCAATGTTACTTACTGGGTAATATTTTTCTCAAATTATAATTCCCGACACTGATTTTACCTGTGACAAAAGGAAGAATAGTAATTCCTTGAAGTAGACTGTAATTGGAAAAACGTTTTGCTTTTAATATAAAAATTCCTAGGATGCTGAAAGGTACACATACACACCTAAAGAGTCATGGCCTTCTTAAACAGCTTTCTTAATCCTTTCTGGAAATATCCTTTGGTTCAGTTTTTATTGCCCTTCTCTAGGCAAAATATGTTAACGCAGGTATCAATGAGTTATTTCCTAGCATTTGTAAGCAAACATCCTTGCCAACAGGAACCATTCAACTTTTATAATGTCGTAAAGTGTGGAGTTAAGATGTGTTTTAAAAAAATATACAGGCTACTTTTTATATGCTTGATCTGAAAAAGATGACATCCATAATGACATTCTATTACAGAGTTCTTACCATCACCCTAGCCTACTATATTCTGGTATAACACTCTTTCCTCAATTTTGTTTAATAGAATAAAAGTAACCAAAGGTTAAAGCAGTGCATTTGAACTTAAAATATAACCTGCCCACAGGAATTAAGTAGCTTTATTTCCACTCCCTATTAAATAATTTCTCAAATCCCCTTTTATCTATTGTCTTAAGTGGATAAGCACATAGTCATGCACACAGATTTGATGTCTAACCAAGTAACTGTTATGTATTTATTTGTATACAATAAAAGGGTCATGAAAATTCTGTGTTGGGGATCACATCCATGTTGCTTTCACACGTATTATTCTGAACAGGAAAATATCAGTTATGTCCTGATTAATGCAATACATACTTCCTTTGGCAGGTATTTCCTCTGCTTTAATAGACAATTTCAGAAAGACATGGTAAGGGGGGAAAAAAAAAAATCACACAATACTAAGGATCTGAGGGCCATAAACATCACATATGTTGAGTTTGCTTTTAGTTTTGTTTCCAACAGCTCTTAACCAACGTCCCTGGCTGTAATCGAGGTGCTAGACGCATTGCAAATCCTCCAAAATGTTTTAAGATGAAAGAGCAATACACTTAAGATCTTCAAAAGTTTACATTAACAGAATAAGCATTAGCTCCTTTTAACACACACAACTAAATTAACAAATGAAATGTGTCTACTTTTATATATGCCCATAAAGCAGATAGACTTAACATTGAAATTTAATATTTTAGATTTTTCACTCCTTTAAGAGCTATCAATATATAGACACAAAAGATAATTCACATTTGAAAAATTATCTACCTGAAGAATAGAACCCTTAAGAGAAAAAAGAAAAAGCCATTTTACAAACTGCAACTGAAAAGGGGGGAGGTCGGGGCGGGGGGGAAACAAGTTAGATCAATGCGGCAACAAGCTTCCTGCCAAAACTTTTATTGGTGACATTTGAAAAACAATTTTCTTAAAATACTATTAATGAACAGTATGTTGTGTTTCTCTATTTTTACTAATAGTTACACTACAAACTAATGTTCAGCTCAAATAAATATGTAAGATATGAAATCAGGTACTAATGTATCAACTTATTCTGCAGGATAAACCTCCTCCATACCAACCCCAGGATTACAGTTTTTCTTCTGTTTAAAACTAGGATGTTCAGTAGAAATGGGGTTTCTATTTGCAGTATTATTACAAACCAATTTCCTCTCACAAATAGCTAATATCTAAGACCATGACTCAAACTATCAAATAGGAATAGAAAGAGAACACTCGGTTTTGAACGCAAATAGAAAAGGCTCCTAAGAATGTTCTTTATAGGCCACTGCTTGCTTTCAGTAAAAATAACATTTTCTCAAAACTTTTCAGTCTAATTTTTAATAGCTTGTACTTTTTAGCTATTGGCAAAGCTTTTTTTTTTTTTTTTACTCCTTCTTAAGCATTTGCTCAAGTGTTAAACTAGCTTAGTTTACCAAAGTAACAACCTTTTGTCTGTGGTATACTTCAAAAATTAGTCACCCTACAATGTAGTGTGTTCAAATTAAACAGATGTATACAGTTAAAATAATTAGTGTAATCTCTATAAACAATTTCTGTTCCAGGATTTATATGTAGAGCTAACGTTTACTTCAGAATAAAACATTGACAAACAGGGAAGGAAGAGAATCAGAACTTTCACAGAGCTGTACTTGACCGTATCTTATAGACAAAGCAGAATTACAATGCATGTAACAAAAACGTTAAAAGTTTTTTTTAAAAGTTGATAGTTACAAATATGGTACGTAACAATTTTCTACTTTATTTCAGTACAATTTTCAACATACAGTCTACTATTTCTCAAGATATTTGAAAACTTAAAACAAAATTTCTATAGACTACTTGCAAACAGTAAAATTTAAGTAAAATGCTTACATTCTTATTTGAAAACAAAAATCAGGTAAAAAATGGTGGGTGCAAGTTCTGCTCTGCTGTAATCTTACTTCATTATTTATTATTCCTAAAAGAGAGAGAGAAAAAATTAAAGATTAACACAAGATGTGGAGAGTGAAAAGGAACCATATTAATAATTGTTCCTAAAAATGAAATAACTAATTCACCCACCAAACCTGTATCAAAAAAAATCTGTCAGAATCACAAGGTGAAATTTTATACCTTTTCCTCCTTGCGTCTGTCCTTCTTTTCTTCATTATTTTCCATGGTCTCTTCTTCATCTTCAACAATCCCATCCCCTTGGTATTTGTCATGAGTCCATTTAGGACTGCTACCTGATTTTTTGAAGTTAAAGCGCCCTCTGCCACGTTGAAAAGTACCACGACCTCTTCCTCTTTTGGCCCAATAATCCACACCATCATCTCTGTCGTCATGCTACAGAAAGGTTAAAAACAATTGTCAATGAAATGTTTCTTGTAAAGATCATTTCTCCAATCATAAACCACAGTATTAATCTTCTGAAGATTGGATATATGAGATTGGTAATATTCTAAAACAAAACCAGTAAAACTGCATTTTTCAACAAAAATATATTCCATCGTCAAGAGAATAACATCTTACTACTTAGCAACCCAAGCACTGAGGGTTACCCAATCATTTGGAGAATCTCAACTGCTAAATTACCACTGATTTTTAGAATTCTCAGTTTTGTTTTCGTATTATGTCAATCCAAGCCCACTTATTACACCAAATGCAATGAGATAAAATAACCAGTTTTTCTGGTTATTTCTAACCATGTTAGTCATAAAGATGCAGCAGAAAGTCATAAAAATATCACTAACGTTCACCAAAATGAAACTGGTGGTATGAATTTTATACTTTACATGTAAAAGTAGATTTTAAATATACTGAGATTGAAATCTAGATCAATGTATAGTACATATCAATGTTCTGGGTTAGAGAATTTCAACGGTAAATCATGACATGGTCCCTAGAATTAACACCTCACTCAGTTCTTCTTCATCAATCTAAAGTACTGCAGTTATCACATCCCAGCTTTAATTATTAATTATATTCAAATACAGATGTTCCCTAAATTATGAATTGTTCTATTAAGCAAAACAATCTGCAAAACTGAAAAGTACTAGACTTTGTAGATGAGTAGAGATGGGTATTATATTCATACAAAAGGCCAAGGGAGTCCTGTGTGTAATTTAATTAACTGCTAACTTACTTTGTCACCCACAAAAATGAGAAATAAAGCAAAATGCCCCTGTATGAGAAAAGCGGTATAATGCAAACAAAATGTTGTGTAATCTATAGAGTACTAGTAGTGAGCAATCATCCAAAAGCCACTAAAACTTTTTTTACGTAATATGTGATATGAGTTTTTTTTCCCCAAAACAGAAGACTTTGCCTTTGGACATATTCATTTAACTGATTAACCCCCTTCATGACTTGAAAAGTTCAATTATATGGGTAACTAACAGGCTATATGAAAGAGAACTTACCAACTGCTAATAATCTATCTTTATCAAACCATTCAAAGATTACTAGGTAGAGGTGTACATGACTCTATAATGAATCTTGGAACTATCAAAAGTGTAAATTTAAATACAGCAGTTTATTGCAAACCCAAAATAAACTACTTTAAAACAGCCTGCCACTAAAAATAATGCCCACTTGACTACATAATTTCATGCTCCCTTATCACATTAACATACCCAACTCTTGAGAGTTTTTTTATGATATTTACACAATACGCCATGGATTCTGGGAAGAGGTTTTGGAGTAGAAGCACGGATTTAAATCACCACAAACTGTGTGACTTTGGGCAACCTCTCTAGAATTTACTTCATTTTAATAATATGTTCCTTGAGGGAACACAGATCAGTAGAAAGTGCCTGGCCCGGTGTCTGACAAGCAAGCACTCAACAAACGGTGGCAATAATGTTTCTATAGTGTGTAATATGGGTCTGGCCCTGTTCTGAACACTTTACATGTACTTATTCATCTAATCCTCACAACAACCCTCTAAAATACTGTTACTATTCCCATTTTAGAAATAAAGAAACTGAGGCACAAAGAAATTAAGTAACTTGCCCAAGGTCACAGAGCTAGCCCTTACTTCTACCCCTTGTGACCATCACCCATAAAACACATTTCCCAGATACCCTGGTGGCAATATATGATTACCACACCAGGTAGTTAAGAGTTAGCAGAAACAGAAAAGCCAATGGCAAAGCTAAACACTGGGGTTAAACTAGCCATTGCTTTTAATATACAATCATCTGAAACTTGGCAAACACAACAGCACCTAAACAATAACTGTGTCTTTCGTAGGGTATCCTGGCAGCTACTTAATTGAGATTTTTGATGCTAAACATATTCTTAATACTCAAGTTTTATATCGAAGATTTCAATCTCATTAAAATTTTTAAATTTTAATTATCTCAGATTAAGATGGGCCAGAAGTTAGATATTTATACACAGCTAAGAACATGTTAACAAAGGAGTCTGTATTAGAACCAAGACCTTCTGAATCATCTTCTCTCTTCTCTATACAAGGATCAAGTTTCGAACAGTTAATTACCAAAACTCCAATCCTGAACCCCCTTCCCCACCAGGGATTTTCTCTTCCTTTGAAGGCAGCAACTCAACACTGAGAACCTTCAGTACTTTCCCACTTGCTCCAACTCTTCACACTCATCACTCCATAGAATTTCAGGTTCTAACTAAAACTAGTATCTTTCCTGGAATTTTTATTATTGAAAACATTATCACACCTTTGCATAAAACAAATCTTAGAGATAGGAAATTTCAGAAAAGAATGCAACAAAGATTACTATAACTCAGTATTGGACAACAAATAGTACAAACAAGACCTTTCAGAACCCTGACTCTGGAGCCCAATGAGTTAAGTCCTGACCCCACTGCTACTAGCTACATAACTCTGGTTAAGCTACTCAACCTCTGTACCTCAGTTTTTTCCATCCACAAAAATGGAGTAACAGCCCCAACTCAAAAGGCTTTTTGAAGTATTAATACGTACGGAACACTCACAACAGCACCAAGCATGGTACATAATGCTTAATAAATGTTACCTATTATTACTAAGCTTTGTTTTGTTTTTTTGAGACAGATTCTCGCTGTCTCCCAGGCTGGAGTATAGTGGCGCAATCTTGGCTCACTGCAACCTCCGCCTCTTGGGTTCAAGCGATTCTCCTGCCTCAGCCTCCTGAGTAGCTGGGACTATAGGCAACGCGCCACCACGCTCGGCTAATTTTTGTATTTTTAGGAGAGACAGGGTTTCCACATGTTGGCCAGGCTGGTCTTGAACTCCTGACCTCATGATCTGCCTTGTCTCGGTGTCCCAAAGTGCTGGGATTACAGGCATGAACCACCGTGCCTGGCCTGTTATTACTAAGTATTAATGTTTCATCCAAATGGGCAAACTCTCTTAAACTGGTCAATTGTTCTGAAAGAACCTAAGGGAATGAATGTCTAGTTTTATGTCTAGTTTTAGAAGACTTTCCTTCTGAATCGTATTTTTCTTTTTTTCCCTCAACATTCCTTTACATGTAAGATACAAAATTTTTTAATTTAACTATCCATGTGAAAACCAAAGTTGCCATTTCAATGGCTCATAATTAAGTAAAAACCAAAATAATTAACTTTGGGAATTGATTTATAAGGAAACAGTGTGTAATTTTGCTTGATATTCTAGTGAACATGATCAGTCTGTGGCAAATCAATGTGTACGGTTTTATACAGAGACCAAGATTTTTAAATATAACCCAGCAAAGCAACATATAAAAATACTACTGCTACTTATATATGGCTAAATTCTTAAAATAAGACACTCTTCTTAATGAAACTACTGCCTAATTAAATGCCAACCCAAAATGAGTATGTATTTTTTAAGGGATAGCAGATTCTTAAGAGAATGCCATAGAAAAAAAGGCCTAAATTTTGTATTTGTAAGTTGTTAAAAGTGGTAAACAATTACTATCTACATGTTCACCTCTCATTCCTTCTTCACCTCCTGACCTATCATAGCTGGTCTACTTCTCTGGCATTTTTACTCTCTCTCTTACTTTTCACCCCACCTTTGATACGTTGGTCTTTATCTCTTCTCTTCTGTGATCTTACCACAGCTTTAACGGTGACCTATAAAATTACAGCACGTTTTTTTGTTTCTCTAAATTTGAATTACCAACTATCCACTGGACAGCTCCATTTCTCCCAAGAACTTCAAATTCAACCTGCTCAGAACAGAACTTAATCTTTTTAAAGCAGCTTCTTTCCTATAGATTTAGATTCCTTCCTCTCACTACCAACACCCCTGAATTCAAGTCCCCATAAATGTTACTTTTTCTCAAATCTAGCCCCTTAGTTCAGACACTATATTTTCTCAAATTGCTTAACTTTTAACACCCATGATTTATGTAAACTCTGCTTAAAACTCTATTTTCTTAAAAGTATTAAGACCTTTGACACTGTGACTCCTTGTACTCAATTTTCCCAAACTTATACCAACCATCTAGCCATCTGAATACTACAGTTCTCCATACCATGCTGTTTCACTCCTTCTGCTATGTGCAGTACACTTGACTACCTCTTAACCTCAAGATTAATTAAGGTCAAGTTCCTCTACAAAAGTCTCTTCTAATCACTCTCTCCTTTGCAAAAATCCACCTATTCCTTCTTTGGGAAAAGCAAAAAGCCACCATATATATTTAGAATGTCTGTTTCTCTACTACTAGTCTCTAAGTCAAAAATTGGAATCACATCCTACTTGTCTTTCCATCCTTAGTACCTAGCATAAACATAATCCTACTTGTCTTTCCATCCTTAGTACCTACCATAAACATGTCTGTTAATACAAAAATTATTGAACCAAGAAGTAGATGGATCTTTCACATTTTTCTACATATCAAATGCCTTTTACTTTCCAGAATGTCAATTCAAGCCACTCAAGAAGCATAAACTGAGAAAACATTATGCATAACTCACTCTATAACCTTTTTTCTGGTTCTTGGTCATTAACATGCCAAAAAAGAGGCAAATGGAAATATATTTTTGAAACAAATATATTGTTTTTCCAGACAAAACAGAGATCCACTTCGAACTACAGCTATAATCTCTAAGTAGGTATGTCATGGACATTGAGGTTTATTCAAATATATTCATAAAAAGCCAACTGAAAAAGTCAACAACTCTTCAAGTCCAATACAATTTTCCTCCATGGAAGCAACTAGTTTTCAGAACTAGTCTCTGAAACATAAATTCTCTGAAAAGCCATGATAAAAAAATGAATACTTCTGGTAATAGTTTTGGTATATTCTTGTACACCTCTATAATGCAGCAGGGACCCTTTTCCCCATGCCGAACAGCAGAAAATGCCCATCCTTATCTAGAGAATCCTTCAAGACCTATCACCTCTAGCTTCATCCTTGAAAAACTATTTCAGAGGGAAAAGCACCTCTACCACAGGAAGCACCAAATTAGTTTACCTAGCACCAACTTTTCTGTAATTTTTCATCATCTTTTTTCACCAATGAAAGCTGACAGCCTCCCTAAAATTCTTAATTACACGTACTTTGAAAAAATTCTTCTCCTTTTCATTTAAACAAATAGCTATGATGATGGAAGGTACATCTTAATGTGAAGTTTCTACAACTGTCACTGTCTTATAGACAGATATAAAACACACATTAAGCTCAACTATAATATAATGTTCTTCTCTGAATGTGGGTAACAAATCAGGTATATTTTTCGCTTACCCTGATCAGCCTATGTTTAGTATCAAAGTATGAACAGGACTAAAGGGACCCACATTTTTCAAAATTTCAAATCATCTGGGTAATTATTTTAAAAAAGGTTTCCCACATAACGGTGAATCATCTTATAATAGTGGTTATCTGTACTCAAATGTATTCACCTAGTATGCTTTGAAAATTAATGCAAACCAAATAAACACAGATGTCTAACACCCACCAAGAAGTACTTCTTGCTCTTTGGGGTATATTCTGGATCCCATTCCTCTTCCTTCGGTCTCTTTTGAAAAGTAGTATTTGAGTTGTTTGGACCAGTATTTGTCCCAGCAAAAACTCCTCTGGCTCTTCCTCTGCCTCTAATTCGAAACTGATTAACATTAACAAAGTTGTTTAGTGATGCAATCAAAAGGTATTTAGTTACATGCAAACTCTAATTTTACTGCAGTAACAAAAAACATATGCCCTAATTTCCTATCTAAATCTCGTAGCCATTGAGGATGAAAAGGATGGCCATTTTATATCATAGGCAAAAAATTCTGCCAACTAAAAGTTGAGTAGGTTAAGAAGAAATGATCAACCTAAGTGTTAGAATACTGTACTTTCAAGGACTGAACTAATTTTTTTATTTTTTTGAGACAGTCTCGCTCTTTCTCCCAGTCTGGAGTGCAGTGGCACAATCTCGGCTCACTGCAAGCTCTGCCTCTCAGGTTCACGCCAATTCTCCTGCCTCAGCCTCCCGAGTAGCTGGGACTACAGGCGCCCGTCACCACGCCCGGTTAATTTTTTGTATTTTTAGTAGAGACAGGGTTTCACCGTGTTAGCCAGGATGGTCTTGACCTCCTGAACTCATGATCCACCCGCCTCGGCCTCCCAAAGTGCTGGGATTACAGGCATGAGCCACCGCGCCCGGCCTGAACTAATATTTTTAAATAATCAAGCTGTTTTTCCTTTTTACTAGCCAAAAGTTATCTAATTTCTCTGAATTACCATAGAAGCCCCAAGTATTCAGCCATACCTAACACTACATAAGCAAAGCTCTTCTCTTTCCCAAATTATCTAATTAAAGAATTCCACCAAAACCCAACTAGATACTCGCTCAAGGTAGGAGTGTGAATCTAGAAATTAAAGAGGCAAGAAGATGCACTACCATAAAGTCATTATATTAATAATTATAACGACTTACGGAAACATGGGGATAATGTATACGCTATATGAAATATTTCTGATTTCTATGATTGATACCCATATAAGCAAGGATTTGAAGAAAGCAGGCAAAATGAATGTAACTGTAATACAGAGATGAACATACAGGGGTTTTATTAAGGCGTTAAGGTACTTTTTCAAAAACTAAGTGATTAAAGAAATGTTATTACCAATCAGTAACTTTCCTTGACTCTTGGTCTTTAAGGACTAGGTACAGTTATTGATCTCGAAGTCAAGAAAAGCACCTAGTTTATACAGATGCTTCTAGATCTCAAAATGGCATTTCTAAATGAAGACAGCACTTCAAACACCACTTCATGTTTCAATACTACCTCTGACTTTAGGAATAATGACACACATAACATCTCTAAGTCATGTATATGACCTTCCTTATGTACATTACTCTAAGATAAACTCCTACCAAACAATCAAAGATAATTTTTTCACTTACAAAGGTTCCTCGTGGTCGGCTAACTCCTGCAAAGCCTGAGTATTCTTTCATTTCATGGTGAGTTTTAAATTCTTCTTCTCTTTCCTTCTTACTCTCCTTTTCTTCTCGAGAACTGGGAGAAGAAGGTGATGCTGAAGAGGATGAAGATCGAGAATGATCTTGCTCTCTACTTTTATGTTTACTGCAAAATAAAGAAAACAAAAAATGTGCTACTTTTAAAAAGATAAAGACCCTGCTGAATCTTACAATAGAAGAGATATTTTTCAAGTCAAAAACACTATCCCCTAATAAAATTATGTAAATAAAATAATTGGGTGTTAAATTTTGACACAATCTGTTTCCATTCTCCTTCAATATGTGTTTTACATCAATAATGAAAAACATGCTAGGGCCTGCCAGTTAGAAAATAGTAGTCTGTAAAGGTCAAGAATAAGGTTCAGTTCTTTAGTATTTTTAAATTAACTTATATCTTTTATTACTTTAACGAAAGGAAGAGAAGAGTAGGAAAAAGTAAGGATGTTCTTAAGGCCAAGTTTCAAAATGACTGCAGTTTGTACACTCTGGGTGAAAATAGTTGGTATAGTTTGGGCTATAGTACCATTATAGCAAATAAAAAGCATATGACATTACAAATAACAGCCATAAATTTAATAACACAAATAAAATCCACCATTTACCTAATGAATAGCAAGGAAAAAGATTATCTATAATACTTTGTGTTCCTATTTGCCTCTATGATGATCAAATTTACATGATTTAATGCAACACCCGAAAAGGTCATACCTGTGGTTAACTCTTACCACTGCTAACAGTTTCCATGGAAATATTATTTTGAAAGACTAATACACATTGCTATTTCTAGTCCTTCCTCCCCCCCATCTCTCCCATGTTAAACCACTAGATATCAGTTTAAAATTCTTGTACTCTGGGTGTTATGAGTTGAAAAAGTGCGGAATCAAGCATAACGAACCAAAGTTCTTACACAAACTGTTTCTAGAAATGCACTGCATTGAAGTCCAACCTCCTGATGTAGCCTGGATAATAGGACACATTAATTTGTCATTTTTTTTTTCAGTGTTAGCTTGCTATTCCAAAGTTTTTGTCCTCATCCACCATAAGCCGTGTAAAAGACAAATACATTTTTGCTGTAAAACAAATAATTTTAATTGTTTAAATTTAAACATTCGATTACACAGTCAAAATTGAAAGCAATTAAGCTGACAATTATTAAAGGCTAATTAGAAGCTAAAACCTATCTTAGTCAGTTTGAACAATTACCTGTCATCTTTGTAAGATTTGTATTCCTTGTAATCTTTTGGAGTTTTTTCCTGCTTTCTTGATCCACTGGATTCCCTGGAGCCCTTGGAATCTCCCCGTTCTTTACTTCTTTCTTTTCTACGGCGATCAATGTCATGCCGAAGGTCAGCAGAGTCACACCTTAATTTTTTATCTCCCTATAAAAGACAGACGTAAAATACAGATTTCAGGGGAGAAATAGAAAAAATATATATACACATATTACAGAGTTAAATTTTATGCCAGCTTCTAAACTGGCATTTTAGTATCAGAAAATAATGAATCATATAAGATACTATCAACTTAGTTTTTGTTAAAAAGTATTTGATTATTTTTACTAAACATTTGGGTATACAAAGTGCAGTGGAACTGGGGAAATTATTAAAAGCTAAGTATCTTGAGAATTTTGCAGGTTTTTATCCAAAACAATCTATAATAAATTTTTGTACAGTAAATGATACAAATATTTTTTCCACTCAGCATATCCTATTATCCCTCATCCTTCCAAATGCTGTTTTCAATAGTTGAATACAGATGTTATAATCTGTAGTTGTGATGTAGCCTTCTACCTAAAAAAGAGAGATCCTAACATAATGGTTCTCATTACTTAAGCCTCATTATGATCAAGCTCTTCCCAAATAATCTGACCAACCCAATAAAAAAAAAACTTCAAAAGAATTCTATAATTTCCATAACATGCACGTAAAATATGATTAATGAAACCAATTGAGGTTGAACAAGGGTAGAAACAAAGCCAGAAAGATATTCGCAATCCTGTACTCAGTATCTTGGGCCATATACTGCCCTTTCTCAATTCAGGTATTGCAACGGACATTAGTTTAACTGGGTCACAATTCACCTCCTTCTTGTTCCATTGCTTTTTCAAATACTATATAATTTAGGAAGATGGAAAGAGGCATCTAGGAATGAAGAGAAATTATACATCAGTAAGATGCTAAGCAATGTGGACATCCTTGCTAGTATTCAACAATAAGTAGTATTTACTCTGGGAAGTCTGGCTATAATATTCATAAGCATTCATAAAACTGAAAGTACGTATCTCCAAATGGTATCAACTACTCACCTATTTGCTCCCAAAGTCACAAAGAAAAAAATCTAATCAAGAGCAAAAAATCCTTCCTATTCACCTAGGTATTACCAAGTCCACAAGTAACAAGATAATATAAGTGAAACCACTTTGCAAATTACAAACTATATATACATAATTACATATTAACATGTTATTCATCCAGACAGGAAGATAAAAACCAATGGCATATCCTCTTATCTATTCATCAGTTATCTCTACTTTTTCTCCTCTGGATCAAAATCTGGTCTAAGTAATGAGGAGAGAAGATACTCACTGTCAGAGCATGAGGACAGACTAAACTGTTGGGAAAACTAAATTAACAACTTTGAACCCAAGGTGTTATTTAAGTTAAAAACCAAAAAAAGCATTCACTTCTCAGAATCTGTTCCTTCAAGATCAATACACCCCATGCAAAACAAAACAAAACAAAAAAAACACCTTATTTGTAAGCTCTAGATTCCACATCTAGTAATAGCATGCCCTATTAAACTTGTACACTACCACTGTCCATAATAGCTTCTAGTAACAAATGTGCCTGTTTTCAAAATAACCCAATTATTCAACAACTCTGCAAAACAGAAGCATTCTCGTTTTTCTAATTAGAAAAGCAAAGTTCAAGAGGTTATTTTCCAATTATCATGTAGATAGTACTTAGTGACAGCCAGAATTGGAATCAAGCAGTACTTCCAAGTCCCCTAATCTCTTCAAAACAGTTGTTCCCTATCTTTCCCCACATTTCTACTACTAGACATTTTATGGCCTGATATAGATTAGTCTACCTGGCAAAGGTCATTTTGAATTGTCAGAGTATATTGGAGACCCCTTAACCACTGAATTCCATTCTCACCAAGACCCCTCAATGTCTTTCACAGGCTCCTTTCTCATGTTTAAAAGACATTCCCCCATTCCCCAAATATTCCAAGAGTGGTAACAGTCTTTGCTCCAAACGTTTTTTGTAAATCAGTACTTAGAATGCTTATTTCTTAATCCACATCAAAAATGCCCAGTAGCATGGGGATTACTTCTTGTTATCTGTGAAGAACCTAGAGATATTAAATTTAGACACACAAATCGAGAAATATTTACTCTCGCTAATGAATCTCATCTCAAAATTCTAATTTGTATCTTTGATTTTATAATTTTCCTTTGTCTACCCACTGATTCTTTATGCTTTTCTTAGGACTATTTTTTTTCCTTTCATTAGCGTTTTGAAAAAATACTCCTGGTTTAAATTTAAGATAGCATAGTGTCAGCTTAATTTCTTCCAGGAAGGAACAGTATGCATACTACCATGATGTAGTTATGAATTAAAAGTAGAAGATATCTATAGACATTTTACCTTGAGAAACTATATTTGGTAAAATATCATTAACTAAGCTGAACTTAACATGAAAAAAATTACATTCAAAAACATACCTTCTGATTTTCTTCTTTAAAAACTCTCTCTTCCCCTGCTAAACGGGTATGCTTCCTCAAGGTACTTGGTGAGATGTCAATTCTCCTTAATGTAAAATAAAGTATATTTTTAGTCATATTACTAACTTTTTGGTTTGAAAACATCCACACGATTATCCATTTTCCTAAGACAGTTATTTCTCTCCCAATCAACTAACTGAGCACACCAAGACTATTAATTTACTAATACATAATTAAGAAAAAATATCCACGAAGAATGAATTAAAATGCTCCAACCAGATATTTTTATATAGAAGTCTGGCCTTTAAAACATCCAACTTATTGACCAAAAATAGAAAAAATGTATTTTAACTGGGTATCATTTTAAACATCAACAAACACACATGAATAGGATTATTTGCTCCTGTCTTCAATATTTTTAGATATTCAGTGCCCCTTTGGTTTTATTCTGCACCTTTCCTTTTTAAGTCAGTATTGGTTGCAACTACCCAGTGCTGCTTTAGCAGTCATCACTAAAACCACACCAACTGTGTATGAAGTACCAAGTCAGATACTTCATAGCCAGTATCACTGTCACTGCCACCCTGCAAAATGGGCATGATTATCCACATTTCATATATGAAAAAACTGATGTCCAGGGATTAAGTTGTTCATCACAATGCAATGAAGAGACACAGGCAGGATTTCAACACAACTATCTGACTTCAGTGCTCATGCTTTTGTTCTCTCTCTCTCATGGAACATTTTTTATTTCACAAACTTACTAGAAATTCAAAGGTTACTCTAGGCCTTCACTGCCCCTCCCAAAAACCAGACTAACTGATAACTATTTAATTCCATACTGCAGAGAAGTAAGAGTTAATATTTCAAGTTCTAACAACCAGTTTCAACTAAGCTGAAAATTGAGAATTATAGAATTTTCAAGACTTAGAAATATATTTAAAGCATAAATGAGGAATAAAACCAAATTTGTATCAATGACAAAAGCAAACTTCCAATACAATATTGTTTTAACAGAGTCTTCCTACCAAAACAACGTTTTTATATGTCAATTCAGCAGGATACATACCTGTGTATTTCAGGGCTCTTTTGCCGAGTACTATGTTCTTCAGTGGCTTTCTGATACGAAGTGAACCGCTCGTTTAGGGTCATTGCAGCTGACTTGAAGTATTGCTCTGTTGATTTAGAAGAAATACTGTCCAATTAGTTTAGTTTACTTTAAGAGAGATTTGTTTGTGACAGAAGGGCATGTAGCAGGTGAAAAGAAAATAAAAATACTCAAGAAACCTAGCAAAAGAGAATCAAGTGTTACAAGGAACTCCTACCCTTTCAATTTCTTGTACCTCAACAGGAAAGTGCTTCGAAAGTTGCTCACAGGTCCCTGTCAATACTACATCTAATCCAAGAGCAATTAATAGATTAAATCAAGAGTCTCTAATTCTATTTCATTAATACACTACTTCCTCAGAATAAAAAGGAACACAATCTATGGATGTTCTAATACCTTGCCAATATGAACCAATGACGTTACTTCAAGTAATCATTTGCAGAAAACAAAAATTAACAGGAAAATATGGAGTTAACCAAAAAGCTAGTTTGAGTAAACTATTAAATTTCATCAGTGACTATGCTGCCATATCAACAAAAATGGATTTATAAAAACACTGAGTACTATCATTGAAATTGGAAAAATATTTTTAAATCAACTAACATTCAATAATTATCCAAAAATCTGGCATCTTGGCAAACCCAACAGCACATTTGATATTGCTGTTTTGTCTCTCTTTAAACAATTTTCAAACTAGTAATATCAATACTGATTATTTTAAAAACCAGTTAAAGATATGTTGTAAATGTAAAATAGAAAGACGTATAAAGTCATGAGCTATGAAATGTCACATTATGAAGCAAGCTATCTGCTTAACAGGTCAACATACATCTGTGTCAACTTACCGCCCAATATCCAGCACATGTCTCATAACCAATCATTAAAACTTGAAACGGCCACTACAAGGGTAGTGCCTCAATCATAATTCCATGAAACCCAGGAATTTGAGCTAGCAACTCAGTTTTTATGCCATTTTTGCCAGGAAGACAGAAGATTCAACTTTGCCTGTATCTTTCAACAGCTATTTTACTTTGAAACATGGATTTTGCCATTTCAAAACATATTCCAGGACCTAGTTACAATGAAAAAGAAAACATCACTGGGCATTTTCAGCTCTATATAAAGTAAGAGCTGTTCAGATCGGTTGCACAATACCAATTATGAAACATCACTACAGTTCTTTTTTTTTAAAAAAAAAAAGAAAAAAGAAAAAGGAAAAAATTTATCAAAACCTGATCTCAAAATTCAGCAATAAATTGTAAAATGTGGAGATAGGCCAAAAAAGATTAAAAAATTTAAAAAAAGAATGTTTCATATTTTATGTACCACAGTAATATGGTCATAAACTGGTTCACAAACCTACTTAGAGCCAAATAGCAAAACTGTCTTGTTACCGTGTTTAATTAATTACAGCCCAAAAGAAATTCATTTAACTGGTTCACTGTTCTGATATATCAACTGCATAAAGAACTGCTAGAGCCAAGTTTCATCTATTACAGTGAGCTGTTCTCATGTCAAAAGACAAATTTTTGAAAAGCTAGGAGGGGATTAATTTTAAAGGACAACAGTCTTTGAAGTTCCTGGGAAAGAACATGTCTCATAGTAAGTTGCTTTTTAAACACAAAAACAAAACTTAACCTAACCCAAAAGAGATACCTAAAAATCTTTGAAAATTACTAGTAACTTTGCAACTATAATTACATACTGGTAAAAATTAAAAAAAAAAAAAAATCATTACTTTAGTTGAAATAAACACCCTTATCTTTAGGACCTAAAGAAGTGTCATCATTATCCTAAGTAGTGACTATTCATGTAGCCAGTATTTATATAATATTCTTCTAAATTTCTTGAACGTTTTGCCTCTAAAAATCCTGATAAATTTTGTTTTATCATTTTAAGTTTATATATTAAAAATTAAGCGCAAAAAAGAAAGTTTTTCCACTTTTTATTTCTTTAAAAGTTGAAAAGAAATTCCTAGTAAATAATATTCAATAATCCTGTCTGACTTTGTTATAAATCTATGCCAAGATTTACTATCACAAGCCATAGGCATGCAATGAAAGACTATCTGTAAGCCTTCTGCACTACAAATACACTACAATGACATACTTAAAAAACACTTTTAGCATTCAACAAATCTACATCATGTTCTATCATGATACAGATTTTTAGGGTATGGTTTCTCCAGCATTTCAATCACTTTTTATTAACTATCTTCCTAAGTTTCAATGCTATCAAGACTAGGGACTCTTCCATGAAACTACTTTTCCAAGTTTTAATAGCATTGATGTGTATTTGCTAGCCCTGGGGTACATGAATTATTAAGCATAATTACTCATTTTTTTATTTGCATGCAAGAGAAATTTAATTCACAATACTAAACATACTAAGCATACCTTTAACATGATGAACCAAGGACACAATGTGTTGAATAAATGACTCTGAAGTGCTTTTGCTGGCCTGTGGCAACTTAATGTGGTCAAAGATGGATCGGAACTCTTGCTCCTTCTTGACAGAATGGACAAGTGTACTAGCAAGCAGCCTGTCTTTAGTCAAGGAAGCAGGTCTGGAACATATTGATAACACACACACACAAAATATACCATTGGTTTAAATAAAAAAATGGTATGTTCAGAAAGTTTAAGATAATTAACTGGAATATTAACTACCCACAGATTATTTACTGGGGATCAATATGGAATTACCTGTTAGAATCATCAAGAGGAACAGGTGCCATTTTGAGTTTGACTTCAGGACGATGAGAATCACTCGCTATCATTTTGATCCTAAGTGGGCTTTCCTCTCTGAAGGTAGATTTTTCTCGTGCATCCAGATTCTTGTGTAGAGGGGGACTGTAATCAAAGAGGTCTTTGAGCTTTTCAGACTTTACCTGCTCAGGTGACTGAGTTTCTTTCTTTACTGTTATTCTTTCAGAATTTTTGTCTTCTTCTTTGTGCTTATCTTTTGTAGTGCTAGGCCTTTCCACTACATATCCAGTCTCTTTAAGTTTATAATTTTTTTCTTCTCTAAATCCATCACTTTCTCTATTGCCTTTCAGTGAAACTTTGGACTTGTACTTGAGTCCTTCCTCCTCAGTATTCCGGTGAGATGCAGTAGCAAAACTTTTACCCTGATCTGCGAGGACTGACTTCCTGAACTGTCTATAATCCTCTGTCTCCTCTGTGTCATCCCCTTCTGAATCATTAAACTTTTGTTTTCCAGACTCTTTATCACTGAAGTAATCTAGAGCTTCCTGATCTTCCCATTCTCCCTCTGCCCTCCCTTTCTCTGATCCTTTCTCTTTTGAAGCCTCTTTATCCCTGGTATTACCCCTATCAAGCAGGAATACTCTAGACTCTTCATCTGTGAACCTGCGAATAAGCAAAGAAGAGGATAGTAACTCTGGATTGCATTCACTGTAGATCGCTTCCATATTTAAATGTGTTGCCCAATCCCTCAGGACCAGCAAGAGAGAAAAAACCCTATTGAAAAGTGCTTTTTCAGATCCCACTTTTAAAAATCATTGAAAGTATCCATATAGAACTTATGTACTAACTTTTAAAATAAATTTACATTTGACTTCTGAAGTTTAAAAAGTAAAGCCAACCAAAAACCTGTCCTATTTAGTCACAATCCACAATTCTGCACTATCATGAACTTCTAGAGATTGCCTGAATTTAATTTTTGAAGCTAAGAACCACTAAGGATAATACACATTATGTTAGAATTCTATTGATAACTACCCCCCAAAATTCAGACTGTTTCACTTACTTATCTATTAATATAAACAAGAGTTCACACAAATGGATTTAAATACCATTCCAGTAATACTCTTTATGAGCATCACAAAACAGTTCATATCTACTTGCTCTACAAAAATAATGATTTCTGGCACTGTTTCATAGAAACTAATGATCAGCTCAATCATAAATTCTAGGTTGTGCAGTGGTATTCCACAAACAGCATGTTTCCTCTATTTTCTCACTTTTAAGTCAAATCACAATATATGAAGCAACCAATTTTCATTGTTAGCAACTTTCAGCAACACTTGAGATCAGAATTTAAACAATGTTATCTGTTTCAAACGTCATTAGTCAGTGAGAAATACCATTACCTTTTGTATAGTCAGGCTGAAATCATTAAATATTGACAGCCAGACTGTTTATGACACCTAAGAACATGCAATATAGCTGCATTATTTATGTAGGTCACATTCTAATAATGAAAAGAACAAAATAAGCCTCCAATGCTTTAATAAACTAAATTTCTAAAAGATTTACAGTTATTAACAACATATATCATTTAGTTATGCTCTAAGCTACTCAACTTCTCCTCATCTGTATTTTTAATTCTGGACCGAAAATGGTAAAATTAAGAGGAGAAACAGAAATTAGTGGTTTTTTTTTTTTCTTTTTAAAGAGACAGGGTCTTGCTCTGTTGCCCAGGCTGGAGTGCAGTAGGCACAATCATAGCTCACCAAAGCCTTGAACTCCTGGGCTCAAGAGATCCTCCCGCCTCAGCCTCCTGAGTAGCTGGATACATTAATTTTTATTAAAACACTTAGCTTCCAAAGTTCACCAGATAAAAGTAAAAACAATTTGGAATTATCTTAAAATGAAGGAAGTCAAGAGTAAAAACCGCTAGTTAAACATGTATCACAAATTTACGTCTTTTAATTCCAAATAGAATTCAAAGAACAAAAACAATATTATACTGTAGATTCTGTATTTTAGTTTTTACCTTTTTAAGAACTTCCCAGTCTTTGCAGTTTCCTGATCTCCACCATCAGGATAAAATGAGGAACGGCCCCTAGACTCATCTCTTGGAGCATTCTGTGGTGTGATTGTCTTTGCAGGACTTCTTCGTGAAGGTATGTGATGAATTGGACTATTCTGAGAGGGACTGTATCGACTAGATCCATTTCCAACAGAACCAGACCCAGACCTTTCAGGACTATGCTGAATGGAATGTGAATGCTGAGAAGGAGTATTTTTTGCAGAGTGAACTGTACTGAGCATGGGAGCATCAGAGCAAGATGAACTCTGACTAGGTGGTGTAGCAATAGGTGAAGGACTATGGGGTGATCTAGGACTATTATCATAAGCTGAAAGGCCAGGCCAAATATCACCGGATGTGGCTGATGACTTATTAAATTCATCGATAGATTCAGATGGGTCATGTTCAAATGTATCTTTCGGTTCCTCCTGTGATTTACTTTTCAACGGACTCTCTTCTTGGGGTTCCCCTTCAGCTTTTTTGGTTTGTTTTTCCTGAGACCCTCGTCTTTTAGAAACAGGAGATTTGCTATATGGGGATGAAGAACGAGAAGAGGATGATCTTGGAGACCTAGAAGATCTATATGACCGGCGAGATCTGCTTCTGGATCTTTGAGAAGAAACGGATCTTCTTTTTGGACTCCTGGAACGTGAACGACCTCGTCTAGGACTCCTAGAGTGCCTTCTATTCCAGACAGGTCTATAACCACCTCGATGATATCTACCTCCTCCTCCTTGATAATACCCTCTACCCCTTCCTCTGTACCCGTAAGGTCGTCTCATTCCTCTATTATTTCTGTAATCACGACGATAATCTCTAGAATACATACGATCTCTACTACGAGACCTTGAATATGTTCTGGAACGAGACCTAGAACTAAAAATGAAATAAATATCAATGCAAGAAAAATAAAGCATTCCATCTTACCATTCTAAATACTCTGGTTGAAAATAACATGTAAATAAATGGTAAAGATAAAAATAGACTTTTTTAAAAAACCTCATCTGTACAAAAGTTTATAGTTTCTAATCAAAAAGCCTAAGGTAAATACTGAGAGAATACATTAAAGACCTTAAAAATAAAGGCACAAAACACACACACACACACACGTGCGTGTGTTATATATATATCACACACATTAGGACATATTAGCAAATTGTAGTACATCTAGGCAAGCACTTAAACTGATAATTGTGAAAGAATATTTAATGGGATGACATAATATACAGTTAAATGGGGGAAAAGATTACACAAAACTGTATCAGTGAGATACTATTAATTAAATATATACATAAAATAAAGTTAAGCCTGGGGGGGAAAAAAGAATAATCATCAACTACTATTAATTCTTAATGGGATTATGGTCATTTGTATTTTCAACTTCTGGTTTGTGTTTTCTATGCTAAGTATGTATTACTATTTAAAGAAAAATAACCAGAATTGTTAATTTTTTAACAAAAAGAATTATTTTGTTAGAATTCAAAGAATCAAAGTCGGAAATGAGAAACTATAAAACAATACGCACAGATTTTTCACTGTCAAATTCTTGCATTACCCAATTCATCTCTTAACATTGTGGACAAATACAAAGAAACCTACCATATATTATATAGTAAAATTTGAGACCTGGAGTCAGACTAACTGGATTTCAATCCAAGCTCTGCCATACTAGAGCTTGTTAGTTGAACATTCTCAATTTCTCGCTTACAATAAGGGTAACAACAGATCCATTTCACAGAGTTCTTAGAGAATAAAATACATTTTGGGGTTTAGCACTGTGTTTAAGATACGCATTCAACAAATAATAACTGATATCATCATTTTAAAAATTTAAAGCACATTAAATCACCTGTATCGCTTCTTTCTAGAATGAGATCTTGATCTTGATCGAGAACTAGACTGTGATCTAGACTTTGACCTTGAAGAATGTGATCTAGAATTGGAGCGACCCATTTCTTTTCTCCTAATCAAATGATAGGGCAAAAAAAGGTTAAAATTACAATATGATTTTTTAAATTTTACGTTATTTATTTTCAGATAAAATTTGATTTTTACAAGTTTCTCAAAGGCTATTATTCACCATCATTTTCAAATCAGTATTCAGAAGACAAGTCAATTATCCCTGACTAAAACTGTTTTCACCTGCATGATAGATACTGTAGATTAAAGACACAATTGCAGATTTTTATGGACTGCCCCACTTAGGTGCCTCAATCCAAAAAGGCAGCAGCTACAGAAGCCAGAAAGAGCAATGAGATCAGACTGCAGCAGCATGTTATGTGTTATTCCATGCCCAATACAAATGCCTACCTCTCCTGTAAGAAAGATAAATAAATAATAAAGGTATTACAGATAAGGCAACTGAAATAAAATAAAGTGTCACAATACTAACAGAAAATAAACCTACTAGGCTGTTATCTTGTGTTTTATGGCCTTGAAAATGAGACTGAGCTGACCACTCCATATACACAATACTGTCTGGAGTGGTACTATATAGTATACAGGACACAAAGTTTCTGAACAGCTGGCGCCGTGGGTCTGCTCTCAGTACTCATGACTCCAGAATAAAGTGGACTTTTGTGACGACTAGTTCACCCTGAAGCTTTGTTAAGAAGATATAAGAAGAATAAAATATAAAGAATTGGAGGGATTACTTCAAGAAAGATATATTGGAACTACAAGAAAAAACACTTGGGCACCAGTAGTTTAACTTTTCTAAACACTACATGGTATCCAATGCTATAATTAGACCTCAATGGGTACAGAAATCAGTAACTGTCAGAACTAATTGATTTATAAGATCTACTCCTCACAAAATTGAAAAAATATACATACACAGCAAATCACTGCATGTACATCCCAAATGTCACATTTTCAACTTTTCAATGATTGAGATATCTTAGCCTCTCAAGCTTGTTTTTGCTGCATAGAACTATTTCCAAATTTACACTAACTTACCAAAAAGTATTTATTTCAATAAAAATCAACTTATTAAACTTCTAACAGCTTGCAATTCCCATAATACTTAAATAGTATCTCCTACAACCAAATATTTTTGAAGGCACTTATTTTACCTACCTAGACTTTGTTCAGTATAATAAAATACTATTTGGAGGTACTAAGATGAGTTCAGTTATAGAAGAGGTAATGGTAATACCTGGATAGTTCCTCATCAAACAATATAAATAACAAATTCATGCTGATTTCAAAACAGAACATAACTATCCTCTAATAGACTACCACCTTTGTCTTCTCTCACTCTTCTTCTGAATCCCAAGGGAGCAAGAAATACATAAAGACAGAAATAAAACATAGGTTCAGGGTTCAAAAAGGCAGAATAAGAATTCCACAACACAGAAGAAAGAAATTTAGCATTAACATAGGGAGATCTGATACCTCGTAGAACACAAATTTGGTTTAGCAACTGTAGTTTTGACAACATCATGAAATTGGCAAAAACCAAATTTACAGCCTGTAAAGGAAGGAACCTCGGCCACTGGGAACTGCGACATTCTAGTGCTATCTGATTTCAAAATTCTGTCCTCCCAAACATTTTAAAAGAATATAAATACGTAATTTACATTCATTGTGATCAAATTTACTTTAAGATATTTATTTTTATCCCACTCTGAGATAATCAGACACACTGTAAGAAGAAACCAGAGCTGGAAATGATTTTGGAGATCCAGTCCAGCAATAAGGCAACATTCTTTTCCATTGTATTAATCCGTAAATAAAACACTATGAGTTTACTAAGAGCTAGAGATGCTGTGTTGTGCTGTATCTCCAGAATCTCTGTTCTTGGCTCGAGGCTTTTTGGATGGTAATTTCTGTTAAGGTTTCATGAATTCTGTAGGCTTTTCCAGTCAACAGGATGTAGTTGGGCTTGTGGCACATAAGCACAACAGGTATTTAATAAGTAACTATCAAATGAATGCATTCCCCAGAACCTGGATATTTTTTAAAGCAGCAAGTTTATTTTTAAAGGTTTGTGTTTTGCTTTGTTTTTTAATAGCTACACCTGAAACTTCAAAAACTAATGGAAAGAAAGCATGCCTATCAAATAGCAGTCTAAAAGAAATGGATATCTTCTGCTCTACTGCAAAAATACACTTAGGAAAAAAGCTAAGAACATGGTCTCTGCATTTAAACTACATGAATTCAAACTTCTTAAGTTCCCTGAGCCTGTTCCTCAACTGTAAAACAAAGAAAATAACAGTGCCTACTTCGTAGACTTGTAGAGGACTTAATGAGTTGATAAACTTAATTCACTTAACACACCTAGCACATAAGAAACAATCAATTTGAATTACCTAAACACTACAGTAGAAACAAGTTATGAATCTCCTCTTGTTTACATTAGGGAAAATGGGTTAAGTAGCAGAGTTTATCTTGTATGTCCTGAGTCTTTTAGTAGATGTGTTTATAGAAATAGAAAAAGCAGGAACACAACCTGGAAGAAGACAGAAAAAGAACCTTTTTCCTAAAACTAACTTAATATCTGACTTACTTCATACAAGCCACCAAAATAAACAAAAAACTGAATCATCAATTCAGTAGTGACATTTCCTCAAAAAAGTCAAAACTGAAAACTAGAAAAATGAATGCTCTTTACCTTGGCTTTAAGCAGGATCAAGAAGTCAAGTGAAGTCTTTCAGATACTGTAAATATTCCTCCTGGAGAGAATGCTCTGAGAGATTAAACTCTAAATTCAAATTCCTAGCGAAGACAAAAAAACATTACATTGATTTATGTTAAATTAAATAACCATTATTTACAATGCATATAATGGGCACTGCAATAAACTCTATTAAATGCACTTACAATTTCAGGGAAGGAAAAACTAATTCAGGAAATAGGAAACTTTCAACCATAAAAGCCTAAAACTCAACTTTTTTGTAAACCACAATGCAGTAGTGTATTATGAAACTGACAGCATCTTTTTACTTTTAACTACCTGAATTCTAATTTTAGCAATTTGAGGTTTAGGAAACATGATATGTTGTCGTTCCATCAGAAAATTCCAAGGTAGCTAACATAATGCCATCTTGTTAGAGGGGCAAGGTAGCACAAGCCAGTAGTCCCAGTTACTTGGGAAGCCGAGGCAGAAGGAGTTTGACGCTGCAATGCGCTGTGATCATACCTGGGACTAGCTACTGCACTCTAGCCTTGGCAACATAGCAAGACCCCATCTCAAAAAAAAAAAAAAAATGTAATCTATAATTTTCATAATGCTCTACTTTATAACATCTAAAATATGAGTTTAATGTTCTGCTACTTATTCTCTTTGGTACTTCCTTTCACACAATTTAGTTTCATGTGAAACTGATTTTAAAATCCACATTAACAGCCGTCATAGTAACTTCAAATTCTGTGCCTAAAAGCATCTTGATACATGTATATTCAAATAAAAGAACAGTCAGCAATGAAACTTTTATCTATTGAAAGTATTCTTCCTAAAATAATTTATCATTACTCTGTAAATACACTTTGCACAAAATATTCAAGTTACCAATACTGAAAAGTTTAGCTCTGTGTATATTCATATCAAGTATGTGCAAAGGATAGTCTAAAGCACTAGGGGAACAGAAACTAAAGAATACAAGATTAATATATGCCAGCACTCAGAAGAATTCATGAACAAGTTTAAATGGAAATCTGTAACTCTCACCAAGATCCAATTTTAAAAATAAAATGAGACTGGAAATACAAAGAAGAAATAGTAACATTAAAGTGGTGAATCAAGAATAGTGTCTCCTAAAATATCCATGGCCCTCCAACTGGGGAGAGATTTGAAGTTCAGGCTAGGAAGGAGGAATCGGAACCTATTATGGGAAACATACTAAAAAAGTAGTAAAGTCAAAAAGCCAAGTAAGGCTGGGTACAAAACAAAAGGATTTCTAAAGGACATATAAGTTTAGTTTTTAAAATATCAAAACCCCAAGTGGCCAGAGGAAAAAAATGGCAGTATTTTAAACTGGAGTACTGATAAAAAACTGTATTCTGACCTGGAAAGTCATTACTACTGATTCACTCCTAGAAGTGATACAAGGCTCATTTTAGCTAACATTTTCCTAAACAATTTCAAAAGGCTAATTTCTATATATATCCAAAGAAGACTCAACTGCCAGATCTCTTTACTGCAAGTCATGATATTTTGAAGTTCAAAGAAAATAAACACTAGATACAAAAAACTGACAGAAGAGGGAACATAGGCTGTTAGACCAGTGGATATACATTCCTGTTCACAATTTATAAATATATTCAAGTATCCACACCAATAACTCAAATAACACACAAAATGTGATACAATAAATAAATCAGTATCAAAGCTGATTAGTTCAGCTAATTTTTAAAAAATGAAAGTCTATATACAAAGCACAATACTAATTACTATAGGAAATATGTCTATGTAAGTGGTCCCTGCCTTCCAAAAACCAAAGCAAGAACAGATATCAGCAATAAATCACAGTAAACTAAACATCTAAATACCAGCCATGTGCCAAGAACCGTGCTAGGTGACTTAAATAAAATAATCTCATATTTGATCCTAATAATCTCATGAGCTACATATTAATCCCATCTTTCAAATACAGAGAACTCTAAACTTTGCAAATAACTTGAAGTAAGTGCCTTACATGCCAGACACTACTATTCTAATGCTGGGAATACAGCATTTTAAGAAGGACTTTAAGTTCCCTACTCTCTTGAAGCTTTCAGAGAGGGGAAGACAGAAAACAAGAAAAAAATCAAATGGTGGCAAGTGCCACATTGGAGAGGGGGGAAAAAGTACAAGCTGACATGCAGAGGAGGTGGGCGGGGGCACTACTTAGGTGGATCCTTGGGCCCTCTTTAAGGAGGTAACATTTGGGTCTAAGGACAGGGAACACAGAAAAGATCCACAGAGGAAAGAGCATACTAGGCAGAGGACACAAACTTAGCAAATTCAGGACAGAAACACCAATAAGAAGGTTGAGGCAATGTGATCAAGGAGTTGAGCGTATGAAATAAGGCAGCAGGAGGAGGAATGGACCAGATCAAATAGCATCTAGTAGATCACCAAAAGGGGTCAGGATTTTACTTGATTGAGAAACCCTTGCAGGGTTTGCTTGGGTGAGTCACTCATCTGATTTCATTTTAAGATGGCTTCTATATAAAAAATAAACAGCAATGAAAAAAAGAGGCAAATTCAAGATGTGGTTTGTCAAAATGACTTGTTAATGGATTGTTAGGGGTGTGAAGTACAGAGAGAGGAAAAATGAAAAATCACTAGTGCCCTTAAATTCTAGGTTTTAGATTTAAACATCTCGGAGAAGGACAAGTTTGAGGGAGAAAACAAAAGATATGTTTGCCGTTTTTTGTGCCCATAGTCGGACTGTAAATGGTTAATCCAAAATTTGACTGAAATCTTCTGACTCCAACTCCAGTGCTCTTTCTTCAATACCCTAAAAGGTGCCTGAGGTGGCCAAAACCCAAATACAGAATTAAAAATGCCAAATTAACCTTCCCTTTATTACAACCAAGATCATTTAATAGATTCCCACTTGTATAGAGAGATAAGGAATAAATTGCAGTATGTATCTTTAGCCAATTGACACACTAACCAATGAGGAACACAGGATAAAATAAAGCAGGTTTTATTTTTAAAAATAAGGTTCTTAAATATCTAAACAGAGCCTATCTTTCATGAAATAATACATAATGACCAGCTAGAACATAAGTGATCAGAAACTAGCTAGAAAACAATTATATCAGGCCAGGCATGGTGGCTCACCGTGTAATCCCTGCACTTTGGGAGGCTGAGGTGAGCAGATCCTGAGGTTACAAGTTCGAGACCAGCCTGGCCAACATGGGGAAACCCCGTCTCTACTAAAAATACCAGAACTAGCCAGACGTGGTGGTGCACGTCTATAGTCCTAGGTACTCCAGAGTCTGAGGCAGAAGAATCACTCGAACCCAGGAGGCAGAGATTGCAGTGAGCAAAAATTGCACCACTGCACCCCAGCCTGGGCAAGAGCAAGGCTGTCTCAAAAAAAAAAAAGAGAAAATTTGATCAGAGCAAAGAAACTGGATTCAACAAAATATCCAAGACAAAGTCACCCAAAATGAATTCTTTAAGATTACGATTTCAAGCATACTTGATCCTAGTCTTCATTTTAGCAGACTCAAGGAGTTTGGTCCCCAGATTGTTGTAAACAAAGTAATGCTATTTCCATCTTTTCAAATCCTAAAAATATAGCCCATGACTATTATTCCAGTTGACTAGATTCAAATCCTGGCTCAGCCATTAACTAACTGACCAACACTGAACAAGTTAACTTAATCTGTCAGCTTCAAATTCTGTTGGTGTTTTTTTGTTTTTTGTTTTTGTTTGTTTTTTTAAGGCTACTAATGGTACTTCCTTACAAGTCCAGGGTTAAATGAACTAAGGCACGTAAACAGCTTAGTTTAATGTTTGGCTCATGGTATACAATCTAGCATTAGCCATCATTATTGGTAAACCTTGTTTAGGCAGCCTTTCTACAAGCTAACCACGTTTACTTAAAATGATTCTTGCATGTAAGGTTACCTTAATATTTTTGATACAGCATTAATCAACATCATTTAGAAGTCTTTCCAGACATGCTTAATAAAATGTCTGGGCTGGATGCAGTGGCTTACGCCTGTAATCCCAACACTTCGGGAGGCCAAGGTGGGTGGATCACCCCAGGTCAAGAGTTCAAGACCAGTCTGGCCAACATGGCAAAACCCTGTCTCTACTATAAATATAAAAATTAGCAGGGCGTGGCGGCGGTCGCCTCTAATCTCAGTTACTCTGGAGCCTGAGGCAGGAGAATCGCTTGAACCCGTGAGGTGGAAGTTGCAGTGAGCCAAGATCATGCCACTGCACTCCAGCCTGGATGACAGAGCAAGACACCATCTCAAAAACAGAAAAAGAAAAACTAGCCGGCCTTTGTGGCGTGAACCTGTAATCCCATGTAATCCCAGCTACTGGGGAGGCTGAGGCATGAGAATCACTTGAATCTGGGAGGCAGAGGTTGCAGTGAGCCAAGATCACGCCACTGCACGCCAGCCTGGGCGACAGAGCAAGCGTGTGTCTCAAAAAAAAAAAAAAGAAAAAGAAAGAAAAAAGAAAAATTAGCGGGACATGGTGGCAAGCGGGCGCCTGTAGTCCCAGCTACTTGGGAGGCTGAGACACGAGAATCGCTTGAACCAGGGAAGCGGAGGTTGCAGTGAGCCGAGATGGCGCCACTGCACTCCAGCCTGGGCTACAAAGCGAGTCTCTGTCTCAAACAAATAAACAAACAAAATTAAGGTGTTTGAAAACTCTAAAATACTACACAAATACAGGCTAGTATTATCTTCGTGTTAGTATACTAGCTGGTTTTCAGCCTTAGGGACAGTCAGAACATATTAAATGCTATGACTGAGGTAACACTTATTACCTGAGTGTAAACAATTAACAAATTCATATCCAACAAGTACCCAGAGATTTTAGCTTCTTAATTCCCTCTTCTACTTATTTACTAAATAACAAACCACTGTAAATTACACAGCTGAATTCAGCTAGTGTGCAACTACTGATTTCCAACGTAGTTTCCGGAAACTCCCAACCTAAGCCCTACATAGAACTGATAAAACTTTCTCCATTTCTAAGTCTTCTCATCACATAGTTAACCTCTTACAGCTTGCTGCCCACAAAAGTTTAATAAATTCAACCGAGGACGGGGACAGGGGCTCACCCCTGTAATCCCAGCACTTTGGGTGGGCCAGGCGAGTGGATCACCTGAGGTCAGGAGTTCGACACCAATATTGTGAAACCCCATCTGCACCAAAAATACAAAAATTAGCCGGGTGTGGTGGCGGGCGCCTGCAGTCCCAGCTGCTGGGGGGGAGGGGGGCGGGGGGCTGAGGCAGGAGAATCGCTTGGACCCGGAGACGGGAGGTTGCAATGAGCCGAGATTGGGCCACTGCACTCCTGCCTGGGCGACAGAGCGACATTCCGTCTCAAAAATAAATAAATACATAAATAAACCAGACCTGAGCTGAGCCTACCAGTGGGCCTATCAGACCTACAGGTCTGTCACCAAGTCTTACAATACCACTGTTCTTCAAAGTTAAGAAGGGCTCCGGCTAAACAGTCTCCTTTGCCACCATTTTAATTACCTGAATTAAAGAAGATATTTCAGTGTTCACCACAATGTAATGGTTAAAGTATGATATCACTAAGAGAAGATGCTCCAAGGTTGTTTACCATGAGCTACCTTTTTAAGTAACAAGGTCTCGCTCTGTTGCCCCCTCTGGAGTGCAGGGGGACGAGCATAGCTCCCCGCAGCCTCAACTCCCGCCGAGGAGTCACTTTTTCCCTCCCATCAAATTATTTATCCTGAATTGGTTATGACCAAAAATGCACAAACCTTGTAGCAGTTTTTCCTACGTAAAGGTTATTTACTGCCTAAACAGTATCCTAACATTTCAACTAGAGTCGAACTGAAATGAGAATTCACACGAGGAGCAATACATTTTGTTTTGCTTTGTAATACCAAAAAATTTGAAAGACGCTGTTGCAATGAGATGCAAGTGTGAAGTAGTTCATCTTTTTCATCAGTGTTAGCCACACTTGCTTTCAACTTGTCTTAATTCTTTTCCAATTCTAAAATGATTTTTCAAAAAGTCTGAGGTAGCGAAGTAGCTGCTGGTACTTCAGCTTGATTCTGAAGAAATAAATTTTAAAAGCGAATCTTAAAAGCCAACTCATGAATTTAAAATGAAGGCAAAGTCCAATTCGCCACTCCCACCCATTTTTCACACCAGCTGTCTACCAATTGTGGCTGCAACTTTTCTGACACGACTAAACGGGCTGAATCACTTGCTGAAGACTCGGCTTCGCTAGTACTCGTGAAGAACCGCACTTTCAGCCGGATGGGGCAGGGCCAGGCTCAGAACCACCAGCTAAGACCCAATCCCCTCGCTAGGGAAACGTAACTAGGCAACCACCACAAGTCAACAGCGCGCGCTAGCTTCAAAACAGCGGGTTGCAGGGGGTACTGAAATTAACTCCAGAGAACCAGGGTCAGCAGCGAGGGGCAGAACAGAGCCCTAAAACCTAGTAGCATCACAAAAACGAGGCATCAACTGACCGGTAGTCTGAAGCTGGGGAGTTGTTTTAAAGACCACGAGAAAAGGGGCAGACCTACTCCACGCACTTTGCTGCGGGTCACAGTTATTTTCTCAAAACCCCAAAGGCCAGGAAGAAAGGTGGCAGTCCCAGCCAATGAGAGGCGGACACAAGTTGCACCTCTGGCGGCCGTCGGCGCCGTAGGCGGGGGAGAAAGAAAGGAACGAGCGCGCGTGCGCGGAAGGCTCAGGCGGCCGCGCGCAGGGACACAGGCTGAAAAAATGGGGGAAGGGTGGAAGAGGAATATATGCGCACGCGCACCGGAGGCCGCGCGGGCTCTGGGTCTCGAGCCAGGTTCGCAAACACGAGCGCGCGCGCCGTTAGCACTGCTCAGCGCCCCCGCCCGGCCTTTTCGGCCCGTAGTGCCTCGAAAACCTGAAGGAAGCTGACGAAAAAACGCACAAATAACGGCGCAACGTCTCCTTGGTTCTCCTTTTGCCGCCAACCCGTCACCACCCACAGAAGAGTCAAAAATATGGCCTGTCCTCGGTCTTCACTGCTTCTTGAGTAACTTGAATACAGCGCGAGGCCTACCTGACACGCCGAATCGCGGTTCCGGGGATTTATCTCCGTTGCAACCACACAGCGGCCATTTCCCGACTCAAGAACGCGAGGAAAACCATAGAGGTACCTTCGACGCGCTAGCTCGTCTCCGTCACTTCCGATCTGGGGCGTGGCCTCGGGTGCCGCTAAATATGCGGGCAAGCCCCGCCCACCCTTCCGCTCTGGTCCGGCTTCCTGGCTGCTATTAAGATGTTGCCTGAGGCCTTCTGGGAAGTCGCGTGGCTGGTCTCGCGCGAAGGTGTGGCGGCCCCGCCCTCTGGTCCGTAGCGACGGCCTTGGCCGGAGAGGCGGTAGAGTGGGGTGGGTATTTTGCTAGGCCTGAGTTAGCTTGGCCGTAAGGCGCTTTTTGTTGGCGTCTCTGCCTAGTTCCGAGGAGACCCTCTAGACCTCACCGCCGCCCCTACTTTTTACCTCAGTAAGCTTGTGTGGTCTGTTCTTTCTGTGGGGCCAGCTTAGACCAGGCAGAAAACAAAAAGACAATC